>NC_061118.1:164585805-164765776 GCF_002878395.1 Capsicum annuum
TTCAAGAAACCCACAACTCAGTTCAATAAAATTCAACTAATTTACAATTCAATTCGTAAATGCAAGAAACCCATAACTCAACTTCATAAAATTCGATAAATTTAGAATTCAATTTGCAAAATTAGAGAAACCCACAACACAATTCAGTAAAATGCAAGAAACATAGAATCCAACTCGTGAAATTCAAGATACCCACATTTCAATTTTGTAAAATTCGAACAACCCACAATCTAACTCGTGAAATTCAAGATACCAATAATCCAATTTTGGTAAAGTCCGAAAAACCCACAATCTAATTTAAATTAAAATTGAGTAAATTTCGTCTAAATAATACCTAGATTCATAGAGAAATATCAATTATAAATTGGACAAAGCACATCAATATCAAATTATATTCGTACTATTTTTTTCTAACAAAACCAAAAGGATATAACAATAATAATAAACTTAGCTTCTTCCTACTTGTAATAATAAAGGAAAAAAATAAAAGGGTAAGTGTATTTGTGAATTCATTGATGAATTGATGGAGGTTGAGAGGAGGTAAGGAATAAGAAATGGAGTTAAGGAAGAAATGAGAAAACATGAAAGAAGACAGAGATAAAGAGAAAAAAAGGAAAAAGAAAAACAAATTAAAAGGCAAAGAAAGAAAATAAAAATTATATAAATATAAATCAAAAACTAATTAAATATAATTGATTCATAAAATGCAATTGAATAATGACACGTGTACGTTTTAATAAGCTTTTAATTTCCTTTTCTGCTTTTCACGTGCATGTAGGAATGTGATATCACGTTCTTTGCCAGATCAATTTGGAGGGGTAAATAGTTTCACTTTTTAATAGTTTAGGTATGTAATAGGTCACTAGTATAGGAATGTGATATCACCTTCTTTGCCAGATCAGTTTGGAGGGGCAAATACTTCCACTTTTTTATAGTTTAGGTGTGTAATAAGTCACTAGTATAGTTTAAGTGTGACTTCGACTTTTCTTGTATAGTTTGGGGTGAAAACGATGCATTTTTCCTAATTTGTTTATCATACATACATGATGGATAATATATATAGAAGCATGGTCAAATCAATGACTTAGACTTGGATCTTTTGCTATTACCTTCATTGACCGGTCGTAAAGGACAATTTCGGTCAATTGGCAGAAAGAGAGGCATTTAATTTCGAAATTTAACGTTAAGGTAGTGAGTTATTTCATTTTATTATGTACTTTTATGTTTTTTTGGTTTGTTATATTGATATTTATCGTGAATTGAGGGTATGTGTCACACCCCTTTTTCGTCCGAAGGGTTCAAAGGTCGAAGGATTTTTCTAATTAAAGTGACGATATTGAATAGAGATTAATTTATTTACATTTTTCAGAGTCGTCACTTGGAATTGAGTTGTGGTGTTTCGAATCACCTTATGAATCCCTAATCAAAAGGAAATGACTCTTTGTTGGTTTGCGAAAATAGAAGACCGGGTAAGGAATTCTGTTGATCGAGGGAAAGGTGTGAGGCACCCCTCGAGTCCCGTGGTTCTAGCACGGTCACTTTTATTGACTTATATTGACTTAAATTATTTTAATAAGTTATGTTAAGGCCTAAATCGCTCATTTCTAATATCTAAAAATTTATCTAAAATCTTTTATTAACTCAATGAAAAATTATTTTTTAGAAAAAAATTTGTCAAGGTGCATTATTGCATCCTTGAATTTTAAATGTCTTGGAAAGATGCGTATGTCGCATTCTTAATTGAGACTATTATTTTAAACCTGTCTAAAGATTATTTAGCACTAAAATATTAATATCCTATTTATAATAATTCGTAACAATTTAACTTTTCAAAAATACAACTTAATCTTTACAGTAAACTAAAATAATTTTCATTTAAAGTAATTAACTAATAATTAATTTAATTATAAAATAATAAAAACCTTACTACTGATAATGAATGAAAATAATAATAATAAAATAAAGAAAAATAAATTTTTATCCATATTATACTAATCTTGTTTCCCAAAATATTATTATTATTATTAAAAGAATATACATACACACACTAACTCAAATACACGTAATACAACTGCCAGATCTTCTATTTTCTTTCTTCTCTCTCTTTCTCTCAATTACTACCGTTTTCATCACTCCCGCCAGCAACAGCAACGTTGGCCTTCTTCCGTTCGAATGAGGCTGTAGTGATGGCGGATTGATTTTGGGTGATTTGGCTGTTTCCGGCGATGGAGGAGGGAAAGGGGCTGGCGACGGGATGAGTTGCGAATGTTTTCCAGCGAAGGAAGAACGGTTCTGGTGAGTTCCGTCCAGATCTAACTGGAGTTTGTATTCACCAGTGATGGTGGTCGAAGGAAAGGGGGAAAAGGAAGAGAGAGATGCGGCACACGGATTCGGTATTTGGTCGGATCTGGTTTTGTTGGTTCTGCCGGAGTTATTCTAGTGAATATTTTGGCGATTCCGATAGGTTTCGCTGAAGGAGATGATGATTTCGGTGAACTCCTCCTCGAAAAAATCAGTCCAAACCATTTTATTCCTTCTTCTTTCTAATTAAATTTTTCTTTGTTTTTGTGTCTGTGCAATGCGTATATGTGATTAGTCTAATAAAATGGAAAAATAAAAGTGCGTGGCTGTTATTCAGTGAATGTGAATATTTGTGTGCATATGGGTTGTAACAGTATATGAAATTGTAACAGTGCCTATTTCTTGCTGTTTTAATTTAAAAACAGACTGTATTTAGCACACCATATTCTAATTTTTAATACATTTATGTACTAGCATATAAATATTCAATAACTTTAATCACATAACATGTAGTAACAAAGATTCGCATAATCAATCAATTATTCATAACACATGAAATCACTTGAAATTTTCATTCATATTTTTCCTCCGTAAACTTACAACATAAATGAAATATGATCGAAATAGAACCTGTATGTTAACTTTAATTGAATACAAAAGCAAGATGTTATCATCGAAAACTTAAATGAAACTCCAACTTTAACCTTTCTTCTTCTTTTTTTCTCTTTGCCTGATGTTTTTCTTCTGATGATTTCGAATGTTTCACTCACTCTCTTTTTTTATTCTAACTGATTTTTCTTTTTTCAGTGTCTAGTTTGTAGAATGATGCACATAGTTTTCTCTGATGTTTCTGATACAGTGTAGACAAAAAAGTACATCTATTTCCTGGGGTTGGAGTGTTTTTAAATAGAAGAATTTTGGGGGGAGTAGTTTAGGATTTAAATTTTGAATATTTTTTTTGATATTGTTATTATATAAATATATTTTTTAAGGATAATGATCTCCCTTTTTTTTATAATAAATAAATAAATTATATAAAACATAAATATAATAATAATAATAAAGGAATATTAACTAATTAATTTTTTTACTGAAGAAAAATATAAATAAAAATATAACTAAATTAAGATTAAATATAATTAAGAGAAAATAAAATCACTAGCTTATTTATAAAAATCTAAATTATAAGAAAATATTTTTTTAAAAAAATTCATATTATTTTAAAAATAAAAATAAAATATCTTAAAATGTAACTTTATTTATTTATTTTCAACTAAAACTTATTAAAAATTAAATAAGAATTAAAATAATGCCGGATCAAATATAAATATTTAATATGAAAAAAATATATATATTAAACTCGGGGAGGGTCAAAATCATGTGTCTACATTTTACCCCTCTTTGTTTGAAATCTCGAAGAGTTTTCATACAAAGAAGTAGACAAAGAGATGATTTTGGACCCTCCGATTATTCTAAAAGTAAAGATGAAATAAAATAAAATAAAATAAAATAAAATAAAATAAAATAAAATAAAATAAAATAAAAGATGTGACCGAGTCCTAGTTTTGGACCGCCTACAAATCCCGGGTTTTAAGGGAATCAGGTCACATATAGTTTAAAGGTAACATGGTAGGAGAATGAGTTATACGTCGAGTGAGATTCTGTTCGAGTTTCCGGTTAATGACTTCTGCTTTTTACATTCAAATGACTAACAAAAAAATACAAATGAAAATTGTAATATCTAGAATCTTGATTCTACTCTTCGCTACTTGATTTTGAAAATTCACCCTATTCTTCAGGCGGACTCCTGACTTGTTATTTCTTCACCCTGTTCTTCGGGAGGCCTCCAATGCCACTTGAATTACTAAAATAAGGAAGTACGTCTCAATGCCACTTGAATTACCAAACTAAGGAAGTGCGTCTCATTACCAATGTCGCTTGAATTACCAAAAGAAGAAAGTGTGTTTCCTTATCGATGCCGCTTGAATTACCCAAACAAGGAAGTGCTTCTCCTTACAAATACCTCTTGAATTATCCAAAACAAGGAAATGTGTCTCCTAACAAATGTCTCTTTAATTACCCAAATAAGGAAGTGCGTCTCCTTATAAAATGTTGCTTGAATTGTCCAATCAAGAAAGTGCGTTTCCTTACAAATGTCACTTGAATTACCAAATAAGGAAATGCGTCTCCCCACAAATGTTGCTTGAATTACCAAACAAGGAAGTGCGTCTCTCCACGAATGTCGCTTTGAGAAATTACGGCCTTTGATATTTAGGCCTTGAAATCATTGATTTGAAGGTAACATGTGTTCCTGAATAATGAAATAACTACAAGAAGCATGAACGACGTCACCGAAAAGTCGAATAGAAATTTACTTCAACACTCGATTTACAACTCTTTTCTTTTCTTCAACTTGTTATTCAGGCGATCTCCTGGATTTCTTTTTCTGATTTTTCAAAATATGTTCCTGAACTCAAAATAAAAGGTGAAACAGAAAAATAACATCCCATTCTTCAGGAGGGTCCTGGACATAAAATAAATTTCCATTCTTCAGGAGGGTCCTGCTCATTCTTCAGGAGGATCCTGATCATAAAAAAAATAAGTTTTCATTCTTCAGGAGGGTACTAAGCATAAAGTAAAATTCAATAAACATGAACAAATTTTTTACCCAGTTTGTACTAGAAAATTTTGTGACCATCATCTGATTACAGTTTTTGAAAAGTACAGAAAGAGTGTGAATCAAAGCCCTGCAAAAGAAATGCGTTTCGTCAGAGTAAAATTGATGACCAAAATTAGGAAGTGTGTCTCCTAAGAGTTAAATTGAAGGACTCGACTAGAAAGTGCCTTTTCCTGGAGTGAATGTTCAAGTTAGGAAGTGCTTCACCTAACCAATGAAAACTGACTTATTCAGACTAGGAAGTGCATCTCCTAGGGGTTAAATTAAATGACTCGACTAGAAAGTGCGTCTTCTAGGAGTGAATGTTCAAATTAGGAAGTACTTCACCTAACAAATGAAAACTGAATTATTCAGACTAAGAAGTGCATCTCCTAGGGGTTAAATGACTTAACTATAAAATACGTCTTCTAGGAGTAAAGGATGACGAGTTTTTACCATGATTGTGATTACTAAACATGTGTAGCAATATCGCCTCTTGCATTTGCAAAAATAAGGAATTGCATCTTTTAATATTTAGGCTTTGAAGTTCTTGATTTGAAAGTAACATGTTTCCTGTTACATCAAAGAAAACTTGTGAGTTCAAAAACATAGTGGCAGGTTTGTGGCTTTAGCTTTCGGTTGCAATCACTCTCGCCCTCGTCATATTTAATTTTGCTTCCAACCATTAGAATCCATCACCAACTTGATGTATCATTAACCCAAACTCATATTATCAAAAGTGACTTTGAAACAAACACAGTATTTCTACTTTGCCATGCTCCTCAAATAAACCCTTTGAACCCAGGTATTTCCATGAGTTCCCAGACTCGTCTGTTTACAAAACTTTCTGCATGCCTTATTTTGACTCACGATCATGTCTCTTTCATGTGTTGACTTTTTATCTTGCTTTGTGCAATTGAAGAAGCTGGTAACCAAATTTTGAAATCTTTCTCACTTGTTATGACACGGACTCGACTCAGAGACACAAGAAAAATGACAATAATTTTTATTTGATGATAAAGATACTAAAAGATCAAAAATAAAAAAATAAAAGAAAAAACCAATAAGCATCTTTTTTTCTTTTATAAAAAAAAAACGATAGAAGAAAACTTATTTGGGTGTGGTAGCCGATTCCAGCAATCATGACATGCATTTTGAATTAAACAACTTGATCTACCCACACTAATTATTACAATTCTTGTCCACTTATTGAGTTTGAAATGAAATCAATCTTGAATATGCTCTCTCTAGATCACAATCCTCCTTCGGCTAGTGTCACCTCAATGGGTTTTTGCCAACGCCTATTTCATTTTCATTTCTTTCTCAACTCACTGTCACCTTATGGTGCCCAAAAGGATTTTCACCAATAAGACTCTCTCATTTTTACTCATTCATTTTTTTCATTTATTTTTTTAAATAATGCCCAATATAAGAAACATCATGCACCCATAACATGTTTAGCCTTGACATTCTCAAAGATCGATCTGAAGGTCTTTTTTTGGTTGTAACTTGGCTTTTGGAAAAGGTTAGAAAGAAAGGGAGGCATGAGGCTAAAAAATTTACATAATATTGGGTGAAAGATACAGCTTTTGAAATCGACTCTTTTAAAGAAATAAACTTTGCCCCAGTTTCATTTCATTCTGGATAATTTAAATTTTCTTTTGGTTGGACCGAACGCCAGAGTAGGGCTGCCTACGTATCTTGTCATAGTAAGAATCAGGTCAAACGTAGTTCTGACATCTTGTTCTTTTGTTTGATTTTTTTTTTTTTGACTTTTCTCTCTTTTTCTTCCTTTTTTTTAGAGAGATATTTTTTTCGACTCTATTTTTTTCTTGACATTTTTATGACTCTATTCTTTTTCTTGACACCTTTTTTTTGAATTTTTTTCCAGACTCTATTTTGATTCCAAAAGAGGGATATAAAAGAAATGAAACAAAAGCTCAAAAAAGATAACAAAGGATGACACAACATTTGGATAGCAGAATGAAATGCCTTCGTCCTATCAATCCTTAAAAATGCAAGTACATAATATGCAATCTAGGAATGAAACATGAAGATCATGCACATCTTTTTAATATTGACCGTGACTAATCATGCACATCTTTTTAATATTGACCGTGACTAAGCATATACACGCGTGTCACTTCTTTTAAACTTGTAAACCATACAGGTCTACTTGTATTGTACTTTCCTCACAACATATGTGATACGAGAATGAAACCGGAAACACGAAATCAGTACAAAACAGTCCACAAAATGAAAGAAATTCGTGAACCCTTTTGGAGACAGGTGTCGGCTTCCCAAGAACACAATAACAAGAAGATAATAATGTATTTATTACACCAAATCAATAGACAACAAACTAGATTAACAACATAAGTTGATGAAAAAGAAGACACAAGATTCGGATTTGACAATAACAACAAGAACACAAGATTACAACACAAACACTAAACAAGATTATAAGAAGGTAAAAGGATAAATAGTTAGACAAATTGAAGGTATAGTCTTAAAAACCCAAAAGTCTATTCCACTCTTGAACCTTTAACATCACACACAACAAATACCTAACTCTTACGTTGGCACAAGAGTTACCTCGATCTCCCAAGCATCCAACATTTCCAAGCTTGAGTCCAACACGAGTGAATCCACACTCAATGTTGATTTCCCTAGTTACAAGTTTCGGTCATGGGGGCCTTTCTCAAAAGAGAGAGAGAGTTTCAAGTGTTACAACTTCAATATTCAACAAAAACTAATGACTAAAACCCTACATCATTCTATTAATAGTATGTTACAAATAATAGGTAAAATGACCAAAACGTCCCTTTAATGAAATGTGACCAAGGGAGCCCTTGGAGTGCAAATTTAGGGTCTGTTTTGGTGTGATCCAAGGTCTTCTCCACACTTCACTTGGACGCTTTATTTTACGGGTCCAATGCATTCTCACATAAGTGCATCCTCGTGGTCGTATCCGTATCATCCTTCCCTTCTTGAAAAAGGATTCGACCTCGAATCCATACCTCGCAAAATTAAAAGAAGACAACAAGCACACATCCTCAAGACATGAGGGTTTAGGGTTAGAAAAATGCACACATCATATTCTATGCTAGGGGAGGGGGTACAAACTTGGAGTATATCCATGGGTCCTTTGTGTTGAACATAAAAAGATTAGTACAAATTACATAAAGAAAGTGGTCATCATCCACAAAAAGATATAAAGAATAACTTTGTCTTCTTTCAATAGCAGCACAACCAAACATTGCTTGTCGTCTTGACCAAGCATTAAGTGGGGAGTGTAGAGAATTCCACATTCCAAGAGGGTGCCGGGATCAAATGGAAAAATTATCCAAGGGCCTAATCCGAGGCTAACACTCCCTTCCCCTAGAATGTCACTCCCACACTCACACACAAAAATATTTTCATGCATATGGTCTCTATGAACAAAACTATTTGCAATGCTTTTACTACACAAGATGTTCAAAGAGTCATGTGCATTATCAAGATCAATTCTATAGAGATCATCACTAACTTAAGAATTTTTAAGCACACTATTCATATGCTCAAGTAGTGAACTACAGTTAAGAGTAAATTGATCATTATGCACGCTAAGAGTACTACCAAGAGTACTCATTTTCGAGACTACATATTCCTTGCCCATAAGCGTACTCTCATATTCCAAGAAGATATTTTCATTTTTAGGAGGAATGTTGTCACACCATAATGGGTTAGCATATCAGCTATAGCCTTCAAGGCAGGCTATACCATCATTTTCACCACTAGGTTCATTAGGAGTGTTTATATCATCTTTAAACAAAACATTAAACCTAAAGAAAGGATGATCTATCTCATGGACAAATTTGAAACTAGCAAGTGCTTAACTCTCTATAAGCTCACTATCAAGTACCAAAGATATTTCAATATACTCTTTACCTTGGTGTGGGTCGGGGTAGCCCACATCTTCCTTCGGAAAGCTCTTAGCACAAGGTGTTTGGACAAGGAAAGTTGAATTTTGTGCGATAAGTTTAGGTAACAATTGGCGTAGCCTTTTCGCGTGCCATTTTATTTCTTCAATATCGTCATTAATGCGATCAAACGTGGCATCAAGATTAGTGGCATCCACGGAACCTAAAGAAAAGGACAACAACAAAAAACAAAACAAACTTGTTAGTTCAAAATGCCTCACCACACTCTCACTCTCGGTTTTACCTCACACTTGGTTTCACAAGTGTTGAAAGCCGGCTTGTACTTCGTGAGTGATTGAGGGTCGAGTCTACTCTTGTCCGGAATGGATTTTAGTTTGAGCTGACTCAAAGAAAATTTATTTACGGACTTGAACCAACAAGATACAACGAATTCACAAAAGAGAAAAGCACACAACAAACGTTTAACACGAATGAACGAACACAAAAACTAACTAACAATCTAGTAGATGAGTACTAGTTTGCCAATTAGTATTGGAACCAGCGAAATTAAAACTAAGGAACAACAAAAGGTAACTAAGAAATCTGAAATTTGAGCTTAAATATGTTGCGTGAACAGTAACAATGATGACGTGACAGCACGTAATTGGTTGCGATTTCTAATATTTTTTTTTTGTTGCCAATTTCAAGTATTGGTCAATTTACAATTTAGGAATTGGTGGAATTTGTTTTGAGGAGGGAAATTCAAACAAGTCTTGGAGCCTTTTCAAAGTCAAGTTTTCAGGACTTTGACTTTCTTGTACTTCTCCTTATAACATGGACCTTGTTTTATGGAAAGTTGTTGGGAAGTGGTTGAGATATGATTAACTATTTGATGAGTGATGGAAAGTCTTTCAAGACTAACAAAGCTTCACCCCTTTTTCCTTCACCTTTATAGATCTAATGTTCACTTTATATTAACAAGCTATGAAGGTTGTGAAGAACTTCAAGAACAACATCAACAATTTCCAAGAACAACCAACAACAATCTCCAAAAATACCACAATTTTCACACGACCAACTTCTAATTTTCACAATACAATATCTTCAACACTTGGCCAAGACAACTACAATTTCAACAAAATGGTTCTTAGGACACCAATGAACAACATTATCACGTGGCCAAGCTTAGAACAACAACAAGATGAATACCACAAGGCCAAAACAGTCCACCATAACAATGTTTCAACAACAATTTGGCCAAGCCTTATGTTCACGAAAACAACACTAACAATGTAAGCTCAAACTTAGATTTTGACTCAAGAGTGTTAGAGATGAAGAAAACTAACACTAGAAACAAAAAAAACAAGAAAAAATCTAGGCCAAGACACAGCAATAACACGATTTCGGCCAAGAACACAAAATGGACAGATTTGCTTCTTTTTGATTTTTCAGTTTTCTAACACCTTTTTTTTTATTTTCTATCAAGCAATCCCAAGATTGATCTTGTAGGAACAAGATCAAGCCATGCTTTGATACCAAATGATACGAGAATGATAATGGAAACACGAAATTAGTCCAAAAATAGTCCACAAAATGGAAGAAATCTGCGAATCCTTTTGGAGACAAGTCTCGGCTTCCCAAGAACATAATAACAAAAAGATAATAAGGTATTTATTACACCAAATCAACGGACAACAAACTAGATTAACAACATAAGATGATGAAAAAGAAGACACAAGATTCAGATTTAACAATAACAACAAGAACATAAGATTACAACACAAACACTAAACAAGATTACAAGAAGGTAAAAGGATAAATACTTAGATAAATTGAAGGTATAATCTTAAAAACCCAAAAGCCTATTCCACTCTTGGACCTTTTACATCACACACAACAAATACCTAACTCTTATGTTGGAACAAGAGTGACCTCGATCTCCCAAGCATCCAACATTTCCAAGCTTGAGTCCAACACGAGTGATCCACACTCAATGTTGATTTCCCTTGTTACAAGTTTCGGCCATGGAGGCCTTTCTCACAAGAGAGAGAGTTTCAAGTGTTACAACTTCAATATTCAACAAAAACTAATGACTAAAATCCTACATCATTCTATTTATAGTGTGTTACAAATAATAGGTAAAATAACCAAAAGGTCCCTTTAATGAAATGTGACCAAGGGCGCCTTTGGAGTGCAAGTTTAGGGTCGGTTTTGGTGTGATCCAAGGTCTTCTCCACACTTCACTTGGACTCTTTATTGGATAGGTCCGATGCATTCTCACATACGTGCATCCTCGTGGTCGTACCCGTATTAAGATGACTCTTTTTTTTAGCTATCTTCCTTTTGCTTCTTCTGACAATAGAAACTATATATCCTCTGATTGATCCCATTCAAAAATTCTTGAGTTGAACTATCTCATTGAAGATCAAGTCATTTTTTATTCGCAAAGTGATTGCCTCAAAACATTCAAGTGAGGATGTAACTAGGTCCCCAAACATCTCAACACTTCACTTATTTTTCTTATAATTTTTTTTAAACTCTAGGTCCTTGATAGAATGTTTTAGCATTAGATTAGGTTTTAAGATCTGGATGAAAATTCAACATGTATATCATATAACTGGAATTACCACAGAAGAAAAAATATGTATAGAGAAAGAAAGTAAGAAAAAATATATATTTAAATAAGAAAAACAAAAGGGACACATATTTTATTGAAAAAAAAATAGAAGGATTTGAACTCAACAATAAGAAAATAAGACAACATAGATCCCGAACAACAACCCTTAAATTATTCGGGAAACTGAAGAAAAACAAAACAGACTACCAAAACTCCTTCGTGGAGAGCAAAATAACTTCTAAATTACCGATCTTGACATTTGGCCATTGATTTGCACTTCAGTATTAATGGGTTCTCCATAATCATTACTACATCATCCATTTTTCTTCTTGACCTCAAAAAGTATCCTGAACTATTTTGAATTTTCACCATCAAATTCTCTACAAATTAAGCCATTAGCAGTTCCTCTTTTCCTCTGTTCCTCTTAGTTGATTACACAACCTATATAGATGATCCAAAGGATCACCACGTCCTTTGTACATGTCCAACTTTGATATTTTAGACTCTAAACGCAAGTGAACATTGTGAAACATGTACAAATCCTTGTAAGAAACACTCTTTTCTTCTTCCACTACTTACATGTTTCTCATAATTTGCTCCAAACTTCTTATTTCCCTGGCCATTTCTTCTTATTCCTCATTTATAATAGTCTATTCCACCTCATCTCAGACTCTATATCATTTTTTGTGGGTTATCTTGCCTTTTCTTTGGATCTGGAGTTGTATGGATGAGAAGCCAACTTAGCCACAAACCAACCACCTTAAAACTATTTTGATTTTGGTAAAAACTAATGTGTCAAAGTTCAATCTTTTTTTAAGTTCGCCAAATCCATGAAGGACTGCCTACGTATCTCATATAGATGAGAATCAAGTGTGCGTAGTTCGTGAAAATTGGAGATACAAAGAAATATACCTTTTTTTTAAATAATGAGAAATTTATTTATTTATTTATTAAATAATATATTTTTTTATTTTTGAAAATAAGTTCATTTTTTTTAGTTTTAAAGGAAAGACAACCATTTTTTAAAAGATCACCGAATCCATTGATGACTGCCTACGTATCTCAATAAAAAGAGAATCAGGTGTGAGTAGTTCTTGAAAATTATGTCGTACAAAATTTAGCCTCAAGACCCCTAAAGGTTCAGTGCTATTAAGATTTATATTTTTTGTAAAAACTTAGCCTCATGATCCCTAAAGATTCAGGACTATTAAGATTTATATATATTTTTTATTTTGTAAAACTTTGCCTCATGATCTCTAAAGATTCTGGGCTATTAAGATATATATATATATATATATATATATATATATATATATATATATATATATATATATATATATATATATATAAATTGAACTTAAGAATAAGAAAAATAATTCTTAAAGTAATCATATTTTCAAAACATTCCCCAATAAATCTATGAATAATTTTTCAAAAGATAGGGTCGTACCCCGAAAAAGGGCTTCCTACGTATCTCAATTAAGAGTGAGAATCAAACCCCCGTAGTTCATGAAAACCGTAAAATTATATTACTATATATTTAAAAAAATTTCTTTCATTTAAAAATAAAATTTTTCTTTTGAAAAATGATACACTAAATTTGAGGATAATATAATCTCTTGCATTTTAAAGTTGCCTAAAGCCGATCAACAAAAAAACAGTCTTCCAAGCAAATGTCAAAGAGCACGTAGGATGCACATGTTGGTCTTTATAAAGTAGGTCACCTGTCCTAGACAGATCTGACCCCTGTGCCGAGTCCCACTAAGTCAAATGTATATGATGCAAATAAAACGACACCTAATAAGAATAATTAGATTCTGAGTTTTTAGTTCTTCTAAGTTTAAGCCTAATAGGGATAGGTGTCTAGACTGGCTTACCCGAGCGGACACTTGAGCCGGGGAGGGACAACTTGGTCGGTAGTAGGGCAACTCCGCCTTTGTTGCCAATCCGAACCCCGCCTAACATTTGTAACTATAATCCTTCACCAAGTGTCTTGACACTCCGGCTATCTCAAAAAGAAAGTAGGATGCATGCGCTGCATTCCTTCTATACTATTTCAGAGACTTAGAGGGGGTGCACAAGAGAAGACAATTTATAAAACAGTTCAACAATATCAAAGCAGTAAATGAGCGACAAGTAGCACATAAGACCAACAAACACAATATAAAAATAATTAAAGCAAGTAAAAGTCAATATCAAAAGCTCGAATTCTTATATATCCCCAGCAGATTCGCCAGAAATGTCACACCCTTTTTTCGTCCTAAGGGTTCGAAGGATTTTTTCAATTAAAGTGGCGATATTGAATAGAGATTAATTTATTTACATTTTTCAGAGTCGCCACTTGGAATTGAGTTGTGATGTTCCAAGTCACCTTATTGAATCCCTAATCAAAGGGAAATGACTCTTTGTTGATCTGCGAAAACTAAAGACCGGGTAAGGAATTCTATTGATCGAGGGGAAGGTGTGAGGCACCCCTCGAGTCTCGTAGTTCTAGCACGGTCACTATTATTGACTTATCTTGACTTAAATTATTTTAATAAGTTATGTTAAGGCCTAAATCGCTCATTTCTAATATCGAAAAATTTGTCTAAAATCTCGTATTAACTCAATGAAAAATTATTTTTTAGAAAAATATTTGTGAAGGTGCATTATTGCATCCTTGAATTTTAAATGTCTTGGAAAGATGCGTATGTCGCATTCTTAATTGAGGCGATTATTTTAAACCTGTCTAAAATTTATTTAACACTAAAATATTAATTTATCCTATTTATAATAATTCGTAACAATTTATCTTTTCAAAAATATTACTTAATCTTTACAGTTAACTAAAATAATTTTCTTTTAAAGTAATTAACTAATAATTAATTTAATAATAAAGTAATAAAAACCTTATTAATGATAATGAATGAAAATAATAATAATAAAATAAAGAAAAATAAATTGTATCCATATTATACTAATCTTGATCCCAAAATTATTATTATTATTATTAAAAGAATATACATACACACACTAACTCAAATACGCGTAATACAACTGCCAGGTCCTTTATTTTCTTTCTCCTCTCTCTCTCTTTCTCTCTCTCTCTCTCTCTGTCTCTCTCTCTCTCAATTACTACCGTTTTCATCACTGCCGCCGGCGACAGCGACAGCGACGTTGTCCTTCTTCCGTTCGAATAAGGCTGCAGCGATGACGGATTGATTTTGGATGGTTTTGGCTGTTTTTGGCGATGGAGGAGGGAAAGAGGGTCGGCGACAGGATGAGTTGGGAATGTTTTTCAGCGAAGAAAGGACGGTTTCGGTGAGTTCCATCCAGATCTGACCAGAGTTGGTATTCACCAATGATGGTGGTCGAAGGAAAGGGGGAAAAGGAAGATAAAGATACGGCACACAATTCGACATTTGGTCGGATCTGTTTTTGTTGGTTCTGCCGGAGTTATTCTAGTGAATATTTTGGCGATTCCGGTAGGTTTCGCTGGAGGAGATGATGATTCCGGTGAACTCCTCCTCGAAAAAATTAGTCCAAATCATTTTATTCCTTCTTCTTTTTTACTAAATTTTTCTTTGTTTTTATGTCTGTGCAATGCATGTACGTGATTAGTATAATAAAATGGAATAAGAAAAGTGTGTGGCTGTTATTCAGTGAATGTGAATATTTGTGTGCATATGAGTTGTAATAGTATATGAAATTGTAATAGTGCCTATTTTTTTTCTATTTTAATTTTAAATCAGACTGTATTTAGCACAATCAATCACTTGAATTACGCGTAAACTTACAACATAAATGAAATAAGATCGAAATAGAACCTGTATGCTAACTTTAATTGAATACACAGGCAAGATGTTATCACCGAAAACTTGAACGGAACTCCAACTTTAACCTTTCTTCTTCTTTTTTTCTCTTTGCCTGATGTTTTTCTTCTGATGATTTCGAATATTTCACTCACTCTCTTTTTTTACTCTGACTGATTTTTCTTTTCTCAGTGTCTAGTTTGTTGAATGATGTACGTAGTTTTCTCTGATGTTTTTGTTACAGTGTAGGCAAAAAAGTACGTCTATTTCCTCGGGTTGGAGAGTCTTTAAATAGAAGGATTTTGGGGGGAGTAGTTTAGGTAGTTTAGGATTAAAATTTTGAATATTTTTTTTTATTATTATTATTATATTTTTTTTAAGGATAATGATCTCCCTTTTTTTATAATAAATAAATAAATTATATATAAAATAAATATAATAATAATAAAGGAATATTAACTAATTAATTTTTATACTTAAGAAAAATATAAATAAAAATATAACTAACTTAAGATAAAATATAATTAAGAGAAAATAAATCACTAGCTTATTTATAAAAATCAAATAAAATCACTAGCTTATTTATAAAAATCTAAATTAAAAGAAAATATTTTTTGAAAAATTTTCATATTATTTTAAAAATAAAAATAAAATATCTTAAAATGTAACTTTATTTTTATTTTCAACTAAAACTTATTAAAAATGAAATAAGAGTTAAAATAATACCTTAACAAATATAACTATTTAATATCAAAAAAATATATATATTAAACTGGGGGAGGGCCAAAATCATGTGTCTACAGTATGTATGAGCTGCGTACACATTATCCCCAAGATCTCACTATGTGAAAATACACTGAATATGTTGTTGTCGTTGATTGTGATCCAATAGATGGAAGAAAGACAAATTTAAATCATTTTTAATATGCTAAAGGCATTTTTAACCATTTCTGGATTAAAAATATCACATTATTGAATCGTAATAGCTTCTACGGCTTGCTTTTAAATCACATATTAACTATTAATAAGAAAATATATATAATGTCGATGTGAAATATGCTTCGGTAATATTCAGAAGGCGAAATGCTCTCGTGGACTCTTGTACTTGTCCAAGTTTGTAAAGTGAATATCTCTACTTAGATTTTATCATCTGAACCTCTTAACTCAATAAAACACAATATTTTAAACTCTATTTCAGCGTGTGTAATACAACCGCCGCCATATCAGCTTCCCCGTCATTTTTAAATACTACATTAAATTTCACGTCATTTTTAAATACCACATAATAAATTAAATATTAAAATAAATTTAATTAAATAAATTTGTTTTACAAATTATAAAAAAATTTAAATAATCATGTTCTTATATTTGCTCACAAATTGAGCATCAAATTCATTCCAAATAATTGAAATTCCTCTCCAACTAATTATATTTTTCAACTATAAATTCATATACACAAACATAATGAATTTTGAATTTTCAAATTTAAATATATTTAACAAATCCACAAAAAACTTTAATCTATTTCAAGCTTATCCTTGAATTTCACTAATTTTTCAATATCCACTATCATTCACTTTCAATTCAAATTTAAATTTTAATCCTAAAAATCTATGAAAATATTGAATTAAGAGAGGGAATTTAAAAACAAATTAAAAAGCGACTCGAGGTTTTTTGGGTTTGGGGGGAAGGTTGGTGTGGAGGAAGGGGAGTTGGGCAGGGCTGTAGGTGGTGATGGGGAGGGGGTTGGTGCGTTGGGCGGAGGGGGGATTGGTGCGTTGAGGGGTGGGGTGGCTGGTGCGAAGGAAGAGGGGTTGGGGAGGGGGGGTCGGGGGGGGGGGGAGGGGCTGGTGCAATGTGAGTGGCTTTTTTTTTTTTAATTTTTAAAAATCATTTTGATGTTAAAATGATCCCCACTCGCACCCAAATGCGTGACTACACGCACTTTATTCAACTCAGCCTTCTCCATGCCACATAAGTTTAGTCAACATTTAGAGTGATCTAAAATATTGTATTCTATTGAGTTGAGGGGTTCATATGACAAAAGTCTAAGTAGAGATGTTTATCTTACAAATTCGGACTAGTACAAAGGTCTACAAGAGTACTATTTTACCTATTCAAAATGATTAAGTTAGATATTGCATGCATGCCGTCTCCCTGTCTTTCCAAGTTCAATTTGCATGCACATTTTTCCTCAATGAACAAGATCATACACAAATGCTAAATAAGTTAACAATCACAATGGGAAAAGTAACAAATTGAAATAAATGTACCATTTGTGAGGTAGTACAGCTTGATTGTTCTTTTTATTTTTTTTATTTTTTTAAATCAAAAAAATTGTGAATATTATATATTTATAGCAGAACAATAAGAAGACATATGTTGAACAACAAACATATATTTGAATGTCTTGAAATCCAAATACATAAGTAATGGGAGGCGAACAAATTGACTTATTATTTTTCGTCCTTACTAGCATTTTCCCATTATTGGATATTTAATGGAAAAAGTACGGAAAGTAGCATATTTAAGACTATAATTACAATAAATAGCAACACTTTTGTAAAATTATAGTTTATAGAAAGAGTAACATTATTTTACTCATTAACTAGGCAAGTGAGTAACAATAATAGTGCATGTTTTACTCTCACTACTTTACATTTTCCTATTTTCACTCCACTATTTCACCTCTCCCAAATATAATCATATCTTTTACCCCTTTTTTTTCCATCTTATTTTTTTTATCATTTTTTTTTTTTATTTTCTCTCTTCTATTTCTCTCTTTTTTTCTTTTTCATATTTGAAGATAATTATCTACATGATCTTCAAGATTTAAAAATAAAACATCATTAGTGTCTTTCATTCTCTTATATCTCTATCTTTTTTTTGTTGTTAGTTTTTGTTTCATCTTATTTTTTTATCATCTTTTTTTTTTCTTTCCACTTTATTTTTATCTTTTTTTTTTCCTTTTTTGTTTTCTTTTTTCTTTTCTCATATCTTTTTTCTCTTTTTCTATTTTCGTTTTCTTCTTCTTTTTTCTATTTTATTTTGTTTCTTTTTTTTTCTTTTACACTTCTATTTCTCTTTCTTCCTTTTTTTTTTCTTTTTCACTTCACTTTTTTCATTTTTTTAATTTTATATTTTTATTATTTTTTTATTTTTTTACTCTTCTATCTCTAACTTTTATTTTGAAAATATAACTATGTATATCACATACACATATTCAAAAAACATACAAAATACATAGCTATACAGATCTGAATGTGTATTTACAGTACAAAACATACATACGTATTTATGAAATACATATCATATTCATATTAAACAGTAACAAACATAACTATACTATATATCTTCATATGTATTTGCCAAATACAAAGATGACTCATATAAAATAAGAAATACATATGAATCAGGTATGTATTCTGTATCTGCATATGTATTTTATACGGTGTTGGATTTGTCTTTGAACTGTACATACTATATCATTTTAGAGGGTAATATATGTACTTATTTATTTTCTTTCAATGTTTAAGATATGTATCATGTATTTTTTACTACCGATATATATATGCATATAATTGTCATTTTTGTTATAAAGATTTTGTGTCCTATATGTTTATATATACGAGTGAGTCAGATATGTATTTCTGTAAATACATATGCAGATACATATGTATGTTTTTTTACCGTAAATACATATGTAGATCTATATCTCTATTTATTTCGTATATTTTTTGAATATGTATATATGATATAAATATTTGTCTTTTAAAAATAAAAGATAGAGATAGAAGAGTGAAAAAAAATAATAGAAAAAACAAAATGAAAAATAAAAATTCAAAAAAAAGAAGTGAAAAAGGAAAAATAAAAGAAGAAAGAGAAATAGAAAATAGAAATAGAAGTGTAAAACAAAAGTGATTTTAAAAAAAAAAAAAAAAAAAAGGAAAATAAAAAAAAAAAAAAAACTAACAAGAAAAAATAGTTAGAGATATAAGATAATGATATTTTGAATTTGAAGATCATGGGAATTATAATCTTCATATTTGAGTTTGATTTAGAAAAGCAATCTGCTGATTTAAATAAGAGTAATTTATGGAAATTTAATTAGATGGATAATCATTCCTTATTTAACTCAACTAATTTGAGTAAAACAAGGACAGTAAATCTTGCTGTGTATGTATTTGTATAACAACAATTTACTTAAATAAAAAATATAATTTGCTATTTTTCATAATTATGAAACTGTTGCTATAAAAGTTACAATTAAGGTTCTATAGTTGCTATTTCTGAAATTTTCCCATATTTAATTGTGTATAAATAAAATAAATCCCAAACCTATTAAACATACTCCCTTCGTTTCGAATTAGATGACCCTTTCAACCTTGGTACACCCATTAAGAAATTCAATGATTAGGAATACATTTTACCTTTTTACCCTTCTTAACATTGTAAGACTCAATATTTAATTAAGCATGAAAAATTATAGCATATGCATGCATGGACTGAATTAAATTTTTTTGGGGAAAAGTGAAAATTTATACACTCTGTTCCATATTTATTCTATCTAAGAAAAATGCATCGTTGAGTATAGAATTACAAATGTTCAGCAAATTTAAAATTTATAGGAGTATATCTTATAAATTCATGAATTTGGTATGATGAATTGATTAGGAAAATGGGTATCAGCTAACATTCTTATTTTGGTGCCCAACAGAGCAAAGTAATTGGTTCTTTTTAAGTCATTGAATATATTCTCCTTCAGAGAAGATTATAACCAAATACGTTTATTTTCCTCCAATTAATTATTCAACAAAATTTGAAGTTAATCAGGCATGTCAAAAACAGTAAATAGTACTCTTTGAAAAGAAGAAAAGAAGTCAAGTTTCATAAAGTCTTGTATTGAAAATGTAAAAGTGTTATTTTCAAAAAATTTAAAAAGTGTAGTTATATTTAATACCTATTAAGGGTAGAATGGAAAGAATTTGTGTAAAATAGTCTTGATTTGATAAGTTGGACAAATAAATTGAAACAATTTTTTTTTAGAAAGAGGATCAACTAATTCAAAACGGAGGGAGTAATTACCCTCTCTTTCATCTTCTTAATTAATTTGTTCTCTTTCCCGATTAATATACTTAACTCAGTCGTTATATACATAAGACTATATATATTAAGATCTAATTAGGACATTTTAATAGAAAATTAACTGATCTTCCTTCTATTTAGCACACAGTTAAGGCAACAACATTAATGATGAATTATTGCTTTTCTTAATTTGTGTAACAACTATACAACAACAACAAACCCAGTAGATTCCCACATCGTGGGGCCTGGGGAGGGTAGAGTGTACGCAGACATACCACTACCTCTAACGAAGTAGAGAAGCTATT
Organism: Capsicum annuum; assembly: GCF_002878395.1. Classification (NCBI taxonomy): domain Eukaryota; kingdom Viridiplantae; phylum Streptophyta; class Magnoliopsida; order Solanales; family Solanaceae; genus Capsicum; species Capsicum annuum. The sequence goes on from NC_061118.1 coordinate 164,606,463, forward strand.
TTCGATAGACCCCGGCTCAAGACAAAGGACAGTATATAAAAACATCAAAAGCATGGAATACGATAAAAAACATAGATACGTCATCCACAAAAAATTTGTGTAACAACTATACTATTTCAAATTTTGAAAACAACAATACATTAAAAAAAATCAATCAAACAATAGAAATCACAAACAATGTAATCACTAATTTATGATCTCATTCAAAAAAAATTAAATTTATTTTTATTCAAGAAGATGAATAGTGTAATTCTTTTGAGACACTCTGGTGAATGGAAATTCGAAATAAAATATGTTAAGTACAAAAGTGAAGGGATTGTTGTCGCAGAATCAGTAATGTATTTGAGATTAATTTCGACAGTTGCTGCTGAATTAAACATTGAAGAAGCTCAAAAATCAATTGATGTACGCTATGTTGTCGACGGTAATGAATCATCTAATTGTATCCGAAATGATAATGGTGTTAATTTGTATATCGAGTTGAATCATCTATTCGTATTGGGTAATGAATCATCAAATCATATCCGGAATGATAATTGATATGTATATATTCTAAAAAAATTTAAAAAGTTGTAATCGTAATATACATATTAATCTGCTTAACAACTTTACAAAATATTTTAAATTTTTGGATATACTAATCATATTACATTTTACTTTTTCAGTTATGTGCTCCGATGTTACAATGAGGATTTTAAATGGATGTTGGAAGCATCTACTTACAAGAAAACTGATTTTTTATCATTGGGGGCCGAAAAACTATCATCAACAAAACTGGTTGTTACAATCAAGCGAAACACTGTCATCAAGCATAAATTGATGTGGACGATGCGGACATGCCGGTCACAATAGGCGTTCTTGTAACTTTTTTTCTAAGGAGAAATGAGCTATCAATGACTCTATATACAATTTTTATTCACTCGTTTATCATTTAGTAATTATATGTATTTCTCTTTTGAACGATTTTAGTTATTTTTTGCTGCAAACAGTTGAATATCATTTTATTCAGTTTACCGTTTCATTATTTTTGATATTTTAATTTTTATTTTAAAGTGTAAATCACTAATGTTCTATTACGTTATTCTTTAATTAACTGGTGTCTTTAACCGCAAATCTATGTAAATTAAAGTGTTTTGTTCCCAGTTTCTTTTTCAAGTAAGTATGCATGTGCATGTGTTACACATACATGTAACAATATACAATTGCTATGCATTATTTCAATGTATATGTTGACAAATAGTTTGGATATTCAGTCTTATGCATAACTTCAATGAATATGAAGTCCTATACTTATGTATATGAAAGTTTATGTATTAGTCTTATCCGATTCAACCTATTAGATAATTTTATGAAATTCTTATATAACTATTATACTCCCTCCATCCCAAATTATGTGTCGTCATTTGACCGGACACGATATTTAAGAAATAAATATTGACTTTGTTAAAGTTACAAAATTACCCTTCTTAAAGAAAGGAATAATAGTATTTAAAATCAAGTGGGACCACTTTTAATTGAAAAGACAAATAAAAAAGGAGTAATAATATTTAAAAGGGAAAATTACCCGGATTAGTCATTATTGAGCTTTTATTACCACTTATAGCCTAATTTTTAATTGATTACAATTCATAGCCCTCTCTTGCCTATTAATTATTCCTAATTACGAGTCATAACTTTTCTCATGTATTCTCTCTTTTTCTATTTTACTTTTTTTTCTTCCGTTTTTCTTTTCCTTGTTTTGTTGCTTTCTCTTTATTTTTTATTTTTTCACTTTTTTCTTTTTGTTTTTATTTTTTATTCATTTATTTTTATAGCCTTACAGTTACACACTAATACAACCATAATTGTAGCCTAAGTCATATTTTCTTTCAATTTTTCATCTTTTTCTTTATTTTTTTTGGCAGTCTTTTTTTTTTTGCAAGGTTTAATCAAAGAACCATGGACTGATTACTTATATTTTCAGACAAAATGAATTTAATAGAAAGCGAACTTGAGAAATGTGCTTGTGTGGCCTTTTTTTTTATTGCATTTTCTTTGATTCTTTTTTCGTTCTTTTTTATTTTTTTGGTCATTTTTTCTCCTTTTTTATATTTTTATATTTTTTCGCTTGTTGTTGAATTTTATATTTTATATTTTTTTATATCATACTATGTATTTTAAATAAATTTATTATTTATAGTTGAATAGTTTAGTTGTGAATATGTATAATTTATCATTCGTATTTTTGTATATAAATAATTATAATAATTAATTGTATTTGCTTGACACTAAAACACATAAATATGCAATTTGTCTTTCAATGCAAATATATCATTGTGTTTCGTATTTCAAATTTATCATTTATATTTGTATATAAACAAGTATCATTTTGTATGCATATGGTTCAAGTTGTATAAACATGTGTCATTGATACAGATGTAACATTTCTATTTGTATAATTTATTATTTTTATTTTTATTATGATGCAAATTGTATCAATAAATGTAAATACGAGTCTTCATAGAAATAAAAATTACAATTTTTTACCTAATGTTTAAAGATACAAATGATGTTGTCAACTACAAATTCAAATACAAACAAATGAAATTACTGTAGACACCTAATTTTGTCCCTCTCAAAGTTGAATTTTATTCATTTTTAGCTAATCTTACCATGTACCCTCACCCATTCTATACTTTCCCCATAAGAAAACAAATACAACAAAATCCTAACAAATTAAATCACTAATCCCAAAATATTTCCTTATCCTAACTAATTTTTATACCTCATCCACACCCTACCCCTATCCTACCTACCCCACTCACCCCCACCCTCATATTTTTTATTCCTTTTAACCAAAATACACAATACACTCAAGAGGACTGATCCTCACAGAACTTCACTCTCACACACAAAAACAACCCACAACAATTCGCACAGACACCGACATGCTAACGATTTTCTATTCATACACACAAGACATAGAAACATACACAACACACAGATGCCATTCAATTCCATACACACCCATGTTGTAGGGTTAAAAGAGAACAAAACTGAGTAACGGGGAGGGAGAATCAGGGGAAAGAGAGAGAAACTGAGGGAGAGATAAAGGTGAGAATCAAAGGAGAGGTAGAGGTCGCGTTTGGTCACTGCTCCGACGACTGTGTCATTGGAAAACATCAAACCATACTGGGAAAACATGAAATTGAAGGGTAAAATCGATCGGAGCATAAAGTTTTGTAATCGGTTTAAAGGAAGATGACAGCAAGGTCAAAACTGGTAGAGCAGCTGAGAGATTATCATTTTGGTCTTGATTTGTGACGAAATTGGAACGGGTCATAGCGAGTTGGATTTTGGAATCCGTGATTGAGGTTCGACGTTGAGGTTCCATTTGGGCGCGGTTCTATTCGGAAAGATCAAGTAATTGAAATAAAGCATCAAATTGAGGTCCAATTTTTAACTCTATTTTCTTTATGCTTTGTGATACGTTGATGACGTGATTTGCATGATTTGTGGTGGTTGATGATATAATTTTAATTGTGATTGTTATTGCGTTTCTTTAATTGTGGTGGCTTGAATGGTGGATTGCGTATTGAAATTGGTTAATCGACCGAAACTAAAATTCAGGGTAGGAATTAGAAATTAACAAGAGTGAATATTGATTAATTTGATTTGTTGATGATGGTTATCTGATTTGAAATGAACATTGATTATGTCATTGAGCCCGATAGTGTCACGTTTTTAGATCATTAAATGGGTAGGCAAATACTAAGTTTGGCTAAGCAAATTGTAGAAGTGAAAGATTGGGATTTGTTGAATGTGTGAATGTTTTTTGAATGGTTCTTTTTATTTTTACGCACAAAATTGAGAAAATATATTCATTTGGTAAGGGAATACCCCGAGGTTTCATGTACTTATTCACCGAAGAATGCCCCGACGTATTATATTTTCGAGGGAGGTTTATGATCAAGGCCCGAGGCACCTGATGGAGCGTAGTTAGGATTAGCGTAGGCTAGCATAGGTTTACATTTCAGTATTTTTATTTTGAGTCTGTAATAAATTGGACTGAACATTATATTTTGGGATTTATTTTATTTGTGTCTTTGTTGATTTTTTTGGTGTTTTTTTTTTATGTGGTTTATACATTTTGTAGTGTCAAATTAGCCGATACGCTCCACCAAGCGACCTTGGTCGAAACCGGGATCGAGGGGTGCCTAACACCTTCTCCTCGATCAATAGAATTCCTTAGCCAGAATCTCGGTTCGCAAACCAGTTTAAAGAGTCAAATGATTTTGAAAAAGATCTTTCAAAGGTGACTTGGTACACCAAATTATGTCAAGTGGCGACTCTGAATAAAAAATGTAAATACTCCTTTTTCGAAATAAATTTTCAATCTTTTGTTACTTTAATAATAAAAACCATTTCGAACCTTAAAATCAATTATTTTCGGTTAAAAAAGGGGTGTGACAGCTCTAGCAACTCTGCTGGGGATTGTTTAGAATCCGAGCTTATTTTGGAGTTCTATCGGCTTAGTTTGGCACTATATGTGTATAGACATTTTATTTGTGTTGGTTTATGTTATTGTTTATCATTGTTGAGTGCCTACATGCTCTTTGTTTACAGTTTTTACTTTATGTGTTACCATTTTATATCTGGCATCATGTGCATAACCCGAGTCTTTCTTTCTGCAACAAGTCTGTAGTACACGTGTGTACACAACCTATAGTTGAGTCACCTTTATTTTAGGAGGGGGAGCCGTTGGGTTGTATGGAGTAGGTGGACAGCTAAAGCAATCCACTATCGACCATACGCTCCCCCGAACAACCTTGTTAGTGGACCCCAGCGTATGTCAGTCTTTAGGCCATGCTTATATGCATTATATTGAGACTTAGCGGGGCCCACATGGCCCTTTGTAGGAGACTCACCTCTAAAGCATCCCCACGTGCTAAATGTTGCATCTTTGAGGGTAATGTGGTCATTTGACGGACCAATTTGGGGAAAGCATGTGTTTGAAACAAAGTGTGTAGACAGGAAATTGTTGAAAAAAATAAGAGAGAAAAAGAAAAGGTGAGTAAAAAAAATGTGTTCTGTAAGGTTTTAGAGTTCTTTATGACTTTTGATTTTTTATTCACAATCCAAAAGTTCAAAAAGATTTTTTACCTTTCGCACTCATTTTCTCAAAAAAAACATCAAAAAGATTTTCCTTTTATTTCTTTACTATGCATTCATAATTTGAAAATTTCAAAAAGATATTTCTTTCATAGTTGTTGCTGTGGTTTTTGTATGAAGTGTCAAATTAAAAATCCAAAAAGATTTTATTTTCATCGTGTAGTCGTGTCTCTCACGTCAAGATTTTGTTTGTTCTGTAATCCTTAATTGTCCAATTTGGACGAACTACGCACCCCTGATTCTCCTCACTCGGGAGTGAGATATGCAGGCAGCCTATTGTTGGTTCGGGGATCTTACTTAAAAAATTCAAAAAAACATTTTCTTTACTCTTTATTTAGAGTAGGTGTTTCACATATGCCTCGAAAAGAACACTACAAAAAAAAATTTCTTAATAGTCGTAGGTTTTATTTTTGGTTGATCTTATTTCAAAAATCCAAAAAGATTTTCTTCACTCTTTATTTAGAGTAGGTGTCATATACTTCTTTAATAGAAAACTGCAAAAAGATTTTTCTTTAATAGGTACAATTTTCATTTTCATATGAAATTCAAAATTGAAAACTCAAAAAGATTTTCTTTGGTAATCATAGGTTTCATTTCGTATAGGAGTCTGAAAAATCCAAAAAGATTTTCTTCACTCTTCACTTTAGAGTAGGTATTTCATATACATCTTTAAGAGAAAACTACAAAAAAAAAAAATTCTTTAATAGGTTCAAGTTTCATTTTCATAGGAAATGCAAAATTGAAAATCCAAAAAGATTTTCTTTGGTAATCACAGATTTCATTTTATATAGGGACATTAAAACTGAAAAAAATTCAAAAAAAAAAGTTTGATTAACCATTTTGGCAAAAATTCACGAACTACGCACACCTGATTCTCCTCTTTTGGGGGTGAGATACGTAGGCGCCTTTTTAGGATTTCGTGATCTTTTAAAAAAAAAAAGATTTTGAAAAACTGTTGAACTTTAACGCATTTGTTATCTCTTGTCCAGTTAGTTTAAGGTGGTTGTTTGTGTCATTTTGGCTGGTCCTCCATATTGCTCCAAGACACAGAGAAAGTTATGGCCGACAAGGATACCGAGTTTGTTGTCACTAATTAGATAGGGAGTTCAGGGAATGAGAATATAGGAGCTAATAAAGAGATTCAAAAATTAAGGAGCAAATAATAGAGATACATCGGGCTTGGTCTAATGGGTTGCCGTATCCTCCATTTCCCGCTGATAATCTGGAATATCTTTCTAGTTTTCCTCCAATGTCACATGCACAATTTCCTATTTTGGTCGACTCGCCATAACATGCATCAGGACCTACTCCGGGGCAACAGTATCAAAACACTTCCAATTTTCATTTCCTCACTCCTTCATACAAAATTACCACATGCTCGACTCTTCCTGCTACTAATGCTTTTACAGCCCCACTCCCGTCTAAAGCTTCTGCTTTTAATGTCAATCCAATGGTTGTGATTCCTCACTCTACAAGCAACCCTGTATTGAATATTTTTAGTGATTAGCATTATGCTTCCGAGCCCATATTTAAGTCTACTGATCCTTACGACTACACTCAACTGCCTAAATTTCCTCCTAAAACTTAGAAGCTTGTTAGGACAGAATAACAAAAGGAAATAACCAGGAAATTGAGAAGTTTGAAACTGACTATGAAAAACTTGCAAGGACTTGGGGGGTACAAAAGTGTCTCATATAAAGATCTGTGCATGTTTCCAGGTTTACATATTCCTCTTGGTTTTAAAATGCCGAAGTTTGAGAAGTATGATGGATATGGAGATCCAGTAGCATATTTGAGACGTTATTACAACCAGCTGAGGGGCGCTGGAGGGAAGGAAGAATTACTCATGGCATATTTCGGTGAGAGTCTTTCAGGTCTAGCTTCAGAATGGTTTGTTGAGCAAGACATTGATAAGTGGAATAGCTGGGATGACCTGGCTAATGAATTCGTGCAATAATTTCAATACAATATGGAGTTGATTCCTGATGATAAATCCCTAACTAATATAAAGAAAAAAAGTACTGAAACTTTCAGAGAATATGCGATTAAATGGCATAAACAAGCTGCTAGGGTGAAACCGCCAATGAAAGAAAGTCAGGTAGTAGAGGATTTTATTCAAGCACAGGATGAAACATATTATCAACACTTGTTACCTGCATTAGGCAAGCCATTTATTGAGGTCCTCAAAATGGGGGAGATGATAGAGGATAGAATTAAGACCGGTCGCATTATGAGTTTTACAACATTGAAAGCGACTACTCAAGCAATTCAAAAAGGTTCGGGAAGTGTTGGAGGAAACAAGAATGAGGAATATGCATCTGCCATTGTAGTTGGACAACAGGCATGGGCGAGAGGACCACCACATCGTTACCCACGGGCTCAAACCCAAGTTTATGCCCAAGCTCCACAGAATTTTTCCCAAAATCCAATATATTTCATTCCCCCATCTCCATATCAAGTGTATAATGCGCAACCATATGTTCAACCCCCATCTTATCCACACTAGCGTGTGCCAACTCTGCCGAGTCATCCTCCAACTCCACATACATACCGAAGCCCTTCTAGGCCGGGTTTTTAATTTAAGCCAAACAATGAAATGAGACAGAAGTCGAGATATAGTTTCACACCAATCGGAGAGTCATATACCAGTTTATTTCAGAGATTAGTACAGCGGGGCATAATCACTCCTCTCCTTGGGTATACCCCTAACCCGCATTCAAGAAATTTTGATCCTAATATACAATGTACATATCATTCTAATGTTCAGGGTCACAGAATTGAAGATTGTCGTGCCTTGAAAAGAGAAATAGAAAAGATGATTCAAGATAAATCGATTATGATGCAGAACATTGACAGCGAGGAAAGCTCTAGTCATGCTGATATGCAAACCAGTGGCTAAGTTGTCAGGATGAGCAATTGAGAAGTCACCCCTCTCCTTACTAGGAAGAGGTTTGGTAGTTTGTTTTGTTTTCTTTTCTATTTTTAAATTATTTTGGGGTTGTAATTCGGGATCTATCTTGTTTTATCCTTTTATCGTTTATGTTCAAACCCTTCTATCTTTTATTTCAACTAAATGAATTGTCCCTTTTCCTTTGTGTTCTAAAATATGTTTTGTTTGTTTTCTTTATACAGTACATTTTATGTTGACTCTAGTGATATGATATGCTTGCGAAATTTTCAGCCAGATCTTAAAATCCAGTTTAAGCATGAACATTGAATCAGAGGGTTAAAGTTAGAAAAAGAGAGCATCTGAGAAAATAGATAGAGTGTTGGGGCATTTGGTGATCAAGTTAAAGCCTCTTTGAAAATTAAGACAATTACTTTGAGAATCTTGAGAATAACTTGGTCATTAATTGACAGACATATCTCAATAGTGAATGTATGATCCTATGTAAAAAGGAACAGAAAGAAAATCAGCTCCACGAAGTCATGAGTCCTTCTGCATGAGGAATGTACAACGAAAGTGGAGTTGTACGTTTGACAAGGGTAGAAGAAGAATTGGCACACATGCTCAGTTGAAGTTAGTGTTGTTAAAGTGTCACAAATGATCTTTATCTTTTATTTCATATTGCATGATATGAACTTACATTTTCAAGGATTGATATGATGAAGACATTTCATTCTGATATTCAAAGATTGTGTCATCCTTTGTTTACCCCATTTGAGCCTATTTCTATTTTCTTTCATACCCCTCTTTTGGAATTAAGATAGAGTCAGCAAAATTCAAAAAAAATGTGTCGAGCAAAAGAATAGAGTCAGAAAGTTTCAAAAAACTAAGAGAAAAAATGTGTCCAAAAAGAGAAAAAAAGAGTGTCAAGAAAAAAGACTTGAAAAAAAAATACCAAAAAGAAAAGAGTAAATAAAAGTCAATGGAATAAAAAGGGAAGTCAGAATCAAGCAAAAGAACAAGCTGCCAGAACTACGAGTGACCTGATTCTCCTCTTTCGGGGGGTGAGATACGTAGGCTGCCCTACTCTGGGCTCGGTCTAACCAAATAAACAATTTAGAATTACCCAGTCAAAAGAAACTGGGGCATGAGTTAATCCTCATTGTTTGAGTCGATTCCAAAAGTTGTAAGTCCTACCCCACTTCAAGTGTTATTTGGGCCTCATGTGATCCTTTCATTCTAACCATATCCAAAAGCCAAGTTACAACCGAAGAAAGACCTTCAGATCAATCTTTGAGGATGTTAAGGCTAAGCATGCAAGGGATATGATGATGCATTTGAGAACTACTTGTCTTCCTCGGCATAAGAAATCAGGAGATAAATAAAAATGAGAAAGTCTTATTAGTGAAAACCCTCACGGGCACCATAAGATGATGGTAAGTTGAGATAAATAAAAATAAGAGAGTCTTATTGGCGAAAACCCTCACAAGCACCATAAGATGACTGTGAGTTGAGATAAATAAAAATAAGAGAGTCTCATTGGTGAAAAATCCTCACAGACACCATAAGGCAATGGTGAACTGAGAAAAAAGAAAATAAGAGAGGTTTGTTGGCAAAAACCCTTCAAGGTGTCACTAGTCGAAAGAGGTCTTAAATGCAATTGACCTAATGAAGCAACTCATTTTCAAGGTCATTGACTCAACAACAATTGGTGAAAGTGTGGATAGAAAGATCAGGAAGATTAATTCAAAATGCATGTCATAATCATTAGAGTTGACTGTCATTTCTAGATAAATTTTTCATTTCTTTGTTTCAAATGGAGGCATTCATTGTCTTTTCTTTCTTCTTTTGTTTTTTATTTTATTTTCTTGAGTCAGTTGTCCAAACAAAAGTCATCGTCATTTTTCTCTTGTCTTTGAGTCAAGTCCATATCAAAACAAGTGAGAAAAGTTTTCAAAACTGGCTACCAGCTTCTCTAACTGCACAAAGCAAGACAAAAGTTAGCACATGCAAGAGACATAATTGTAAGCCAAAATAAGGCATGCAAAAAGTTTTGTCAAACAAATAAGTTTGAAAACTTATGGAAATACCAAGGTTCAAGGGGTTTATCTGAGGAGCATGACAAAGCAGAATACTGTAATTATTTCAGAGTCACTCTTAATAATCTGAGTTTGGTCAATGGTGCAGCAAGTCAATGACATATGCTAATGGTTGAAAACAAGGTTAAATCTGAAGGGGGCGAGAGCGATTGTCGCAAAAGCTAAAGCCACAAACCAGCCACCATGTTTTAAACTCAAAAGTTTTCTTTGTATGAAACAGGAACACATGTTACATTCAGATCAAGGATTTCGGAGCCTAGACATCAAAAACCATAATTTCTCACTTCTACAAATGCAAGAGGCAATATTGTTGCACAAGTTTGGTAATCCAAACCATGGTAAAACTCATAATTCAAGATCTCTAGTAGACATACTTCCTTGTCAAGGAGACGTATTTCCTCAAAAAATTCAAGTGACATTTGTAAGGAAACGCACTTCCTTGTTTGGATAATTCAAGCAGCATTTGCAGAGAGATGTACTTCCATATTTGGGTAATTCAAGTGGTATTTGTAAGGAGACGCACTTCCTTGTTTAGGCAATTCAAGCAACATTTGTAAGGAGACACACTTCCTTATTTGGTAATTCAAGCGGTATTTGTAAGGAGACGCACTTCCTTTTTTGGTAATTCATGCGGTATTTGTAAGGAAACGCACTTCCTTGTTTGGATAATTCAAGAAACATTTGTAAGGAGACGCACTTCCTTATTTGGGTAATTCAAGCAACATGGTAAGGAGACATACTTCCTTATTTTGGTAATTTAAGCGGCATTGGTAAGGAGACACACTTCCTTGTTTTGGTAATTTAAAAGGCATTGGTAAGGAGACGCACTTTCCTATTTGGGTATTTCTAGCAACATTTGTAAGGAGACGCACTTTCTTGTTTGGGTAATTCAAGCAGCATTAGTAAGGAGATACACTTCCTTGTTTTGATAATTTAAGCGTCATTGGTAAGGAGACGCACTTCTTTATTTTGGTAATTCAAGAGGCATTGCTAAGGAGATGCGCTTTCCTATTTGGGAATTTCTAGCAGCATTTGTAAGGAGACGCACTTCCTTGTTTGGGTAATTCAACCGGCATTTGTAAGGAGATGCACTTCCTTGTTTTGATAACTCAAGCAACATTGGAGCCCGCCCGAAGCACAAGCTGAATAAATGGAAAGTCAAGCAACAAGGTGAAACAATTGAAAGCGAAGCAACAAATTGAAAAATTGCAAGTCGGGAGCCCGCCTGAAGAATAGGGTGATGAAACTCACATCAAGAGTTCAAAAGAAGCTGCATAAATAGGACTTTTGTAATTTTATTTATCTTTATAACTCTTGTAATTTTTTATTTTTTGATGTAATGACAGAGCTGCGGACCGGAACCTAGATGGAACCTCACTCGACTCTCCAACTCGGTATAGTCCCTCTCCTTCCAGTCCTTTGAGATACCTGTGACTTGATTCCTTTATAACTTGGGTAGGTAGAATGTCCTAAGTCAAGACCCGGTTGCCCTTCTTTCTTTTGTTTCTTTCCTTGAATAATTGTCGGGTCAAAATTTGGTCTCGTTGTCTACTTCTTTGTCTGAAAACACTTCGTCTTTACATTCAAAGGGGGCATGTTGTTGACACCTAATTTTGTCCCTCCCGAAGTTGAATTTTGTTCATATTTAGCTAATCTTACCATGTACCCTCACCTATTCTATACTTTCCCCACAAGAAAACAAATAAAAAAAAATCCTAACAAATTAAATCACCAATCCCAAAATATTCCCTTATCCTAATTAATTTTTACACCTCATCCACACCCTACCCCTACCCTACCTACCCAACTCCCCCCCACCCTCACATTTTTTATTCCTTTTAACCAAAATACACAATACAATCAAGAGGACTGATCCTCACAGAACTTCACTCTCACACACAAAATAAACCCACAACAATTCACATAGACACCGACATACTAACGATTTTTCATTCACACACCTAAGACATAGAAACATACACAACACACAGCTGCCATTCAATTCCATACACACCCATACCGTAGGGTTAAAAGGGAACAAAACTGAGTTACAGGGAGGGAGAATCAGGGGAAAGTGAGTAAAACCAAGGGAGAGATAAAGGTGAGAATCGAAGGAGAGGTAGAGGTCGCATTTGGTCACCGCTCCGATGACTATGTCACCGAAAAACGTCAAACCATACTGGGAAAACATGAAATTGAAGGGTAAAATCAATCAGAGCATAAAGTTTTGTAATCGGTTTAAAGGAAGACGACAGCAAGGTCAAAACTGGTAGAGCAACTGAGAGATTATCATTTGGGTCTTGATTTGTGACGAAATTGGAACGGGTCATAGCGAGTTGGATTTAGGAAGTCCGTGATTGAGGTTTGACGTTGAGGTTCCGTTTGGGCGCGGTTCTATTCGGAAAGACCAATTAATTGAAATAAAGCGTCAAATTGAGGTCCAATTTTTAACTCTATTTTCTTTATGTTTTGTGATACATTGATGATGTGATTTGCATGATTTGTGGTGGTTGATGATATAATTTTGATTGAGATTGCGATTGCGTTTCTTTAATTGTGGTGGCTTGATTGGTGGATTGAGTATTGAAATTGGTTAATCGACCGAAAATGAAATTCGGGGCAGGAATTTGAAATTAACAAGAGTGAATATTGATTAATTTGATTCGTTGATGATGGTTATTTGATTTGAAACGAACATTGATTATGTCTTTGAGCCCGATAGTGTCACGTTTTTAGATCATTAAATGGGTAGGCAAATTGAAGAAATGAAAGATGGTGATTTGTTGAATGTGTGAATGTTTGTTGAATGGTTCTTTTTATTTTTACGCACAAAATTGAGAAAATGTATTCATTTGATTGGGGAATACCCCGAGGATTCATGTACTTATTCACCGGAGAATGCCCCGACGTATTATGTTTTCGAGGGAGGTTCGTGATCAAGGCCCAAGGCACCGGGTGGAGCGTAGTTAGGATTAGCGTAGGCTAGCATAGGTTTACATTTCAGTATTTTTATTTTGGATTTGTAATAAATTGGACTGAACATTATATTTTGGGATTTGTTTTATTTGTGTCTTGATTGATTTTTTTTTGTGTGTGTGTTTTTATGTGGTTTATACATTTTGTAGTGTCAAATTAGCCGATACGCTCCACCAAGCGACCTTGGTCGAACCACGGGATCGAGGGGTTCCTAACACCTTCTCCTCGATCAATAGAATTCCATAGCCGGAATCTCTGTTCGCAAACCAGTTTAAAGAGTCAAATCGTTTTGAAAAGGATCTTTCAAAGGTGACTTGGCACACCAAATTATGTCAAGTGGCGACTCTGAATAAACAATATAAATAATCCTTTTTCGAAATAAATTTTCAATCTTTTGTCACTTTAATAATAAAAACCCTTTCGAACCTTAAAATCAATTATTTTCGGTTAAAAAAGGGGTGTGACAATTACAAATACAAATACAATATACGATCAATTTATAAATACAAATATAAAATAATTCTTTAAAAATACAAATACATCGACGAAAATAGAATACAAATTGTACATAGTCATGGCTAAATACAATATGCAATAAACTCATAAATACCAATACAAAATAATTCTTTAGAAATAAAAAGATATCGACGAAAATAGAATACAAATACAAATATAATCTAAATATGCAAACACAATAGAACCACAATACAAATATAATCCAATATAATAATATACAATCAATTATAAAATATAAATACAAAATAATTTTAAAATACAAGTGTGAATTATATAAAATATAAATGATGGTATGAACTAACAAATAAAAATACAAGTACGAACTATAAAATACAAATATAATGCGAACTATAAAATACAAATACAAATATGAATTTTAAAATACAAATACAAATGCAGTTGTATCAATGAATACAAAAATATAAATGATGGTGTGACTACAAATATGATAAATAATTGTGGTATTTACGTTATCATTCATGACTTGTGCTCGAGTAGTCATATTTTTCGAAAATACAAAAAAATATAAAATAGAACAAAAAGATGATTAAAAAAAATAAGTACAAAAAATAGAAAAAAAATAAAGAAGAGAAGAAAAGAAGAAGGAGAAATGAAAGTTAGAGATAGAAGAGAGAAAAAAAAAGTGAAAAAAACAAAAATTGGGAAAAAAATAGAAAAAGAAGAAGAAAAAATGAGGAAAACACGACAAAAGAAAAAATATAAGAAATGAAAAAAAAAGAAAAAATGATAGTGTTTTTGGCGAGACGAAATATCTAGTGTATTTATGTTTTTATGAATATAGACCACTAAGTAAAAGTGAATACAAAAGCTTTGAATCGAAGACAACGGCTAAATAGGGACAGTATTCATATTTTATATGAATGCATACTATCTGTAAAATTGAATACAGTGGGCGTAAATTGAATACAGCGGCTATAAATGATAATTATGTAAAATGTGGCTATGAAAGGTGAGTTTTATAGCAAAATGTTGCTATTTTTGAAAGATCCCCTATTTAAAATCAAGTGGGACCACTAAGGGTAAAATTGTAATTGTGTCTTTAAAAACTTACCAAATAAGGAAATGAGACATTCTTTTTGGGACGGACCAAAAAACAAATGACAACACATAATTTCGGACGAAGGGAGTATCTCCTAAATTTATCAGTACAGTGTTGTAAGGTATAATTTCAATCTTTATGTATGTGAATGAATATACATTGTCATTCTATGTATATGACTACACATATATTGTAAGTTTATGTTCATGACTACGTATACATAGTAATTCTATGTATATGACTACTTATATATAATAATTCCATGTATACGACATTTACATTGTAATTTTATGTATATGACAAGAAATATGTTGAAATTATGACTGCTTGTGTATTGTTATATGAATTTATTATTCATAAACGAATATTCTTATGTATTAATAATCAGACAATAATTATGATAATCAAAAAGTAAGTATATGATTTCTTGTTTTTGCGTCTGTTATATGTATGTTGCAATGTAGCTAAACATAGTGATTTAGGTTGTTCAAGAAGTTGGATTTGCTATTGTCATTATTTTGAAACATAAATATGATGGTGTGATTTTACATTTTTGTGATGAATTCATGCTTTCATGTCATTGAATAATTAAAATATGAAAATGCATAAACTAATCTAATAGGTTGAATTAGAGTAATAGCTTGAAAATAGAATGTCCATAAATCACTTATATATAGATAATTACACAAACATTTTGTATATATTGTTATCATTTCTATAAGATAAACATATACTAACTTTTATAACACATATACGTACGTTATAACAAAAAGTAACAGGCACAACACACAATATCATGCAAAAAAACAGTTTAACTAATAATCCAAAAACATAAGTTAATATGTTCTAATAATTTACTACATACAAAAAACCTAAATTAGTTTAATAATCCAAAATCTCAACAAATCCACAGAAAGAAAAAAAATCTTCACCATAAGCATCTTTAAGACTATTCAAGGCTAACC
Organism: Capsicum annuum; assembly: GCF_002878395.1. Classification (NCBI taxonomy): domain Eukaryota; kingdom Viridiplantae; phylum Streptophyta; class Magnoliopsida; order Solanales; family Solanaceae; genus Capsicum; species Capsicum annuum. The sequence continues at coordinate 164,622,117 of NC_061118.1, forward strand.
ATTCCTGTTTCATCAGGTATAGTGACAAATTTTGTCCTTGGTCTTGGAGGGCCGCCATTATCACCAACATAACATTTCTTCGCTTTTTGTAAACCTTAATTTCGAAGAGATGACGCGTATCTCATACGATGGTATTCTACAACAAAATCAACTGTGGACACAACAATTTCTTTTCTTAGGTATTCTGTATTCCCAACAACAAACACTCTACAGTCCCCTACATGCAAATAATATACATACAAATTTAATTTTATGTATATAGACTGACCACTACTAAAGCACAGTCACATTAATGAAAAAACACACAAAACGTTGTCCACACTAACAGTCATATTCAAAAATAGAAATTAAAAAAATAAAAAACCTCATATTACTGAAAAAACACTGATATGCATATTGCGTCAAAAAAATCAGTCAAAGCATACTCCAAAACAACTTAATCCCATAGACCTTTCTGTCATAAAATATTGAATATGCATAACGAGAGCATATATACATAACTTCTGATATGTGTATTGGTATAACTAAATCAAACAATTCCTACAAAAATTATAAAAACACAATACACAAAGTCTGTGATGTATATGAACTATACATATCATTATATTTCAAATACATACCAGCAATTATGTATATGTCTACCATATACATAAGTACTAATAAGTATATACATTGACAACTACTAATGCACCATCAAATTCTTAAAAAACTCAATATAATAATGCAAAACTAACAACCACATTCAAAAATAAAAAATAAAAAAAACCTCACATTAATTGGGAAAAACGCTATATCCCAGTACAATAAACAATTATCTCATTATATTTTAAATACGTACCAACATTTATGTATATGTGTACCATATATATAAGTACTGATATGTACATACACTGGCAACTACTAATACACCCTCAAATTCATGAAAAAATCCACATAATACTGCAAAACTAACAATCATATTCGAAAATAAAAAATCAAAAAAACTCACATTGATGAAAAGAATAAAAAAATCAATAAATTAAAAAAATAAAAAATCAAATAATACTTCTCTGATTTGATTTTATGAACTTCGATCAGCAGCTTTCCTGAGCTTTTTCATATTAATGGAGTCGTTACGATATTTTGATCTGCTTACAAAATTAGGGTCCTCATAATCAAATTCTCCGGAAACGAACCCAACCCGATTTGTTGGTTCACAATGGTCTAACTGAGTTAATTCTAAACTAAAAGATGGAGTATCATCCATTTACTAATTAATAATGAGTGAATGGAGTACATGAAAGAATTTATTCTATAGAATTTTAAATTTTGGTAAAGTAGAAAAGGGAAATCTTACTCAAAGTCGGAAAAAAAAAAAAGTTTGAATTTATTCTATTGAAATGAACAACATGCAAGCAGAATCTATTATTTTTTGGTAAAACCGAAAAAAAATAACTAACCTCAGATCTTAAAAATTACAGAATGTTGAAAATGACGTTTTTGTTAGAATTGAATGCAAATGAGTAAGAGTTTGAATCAAACATGGCAATGAATTCAAAAATGATAACCGCTACATAATGACTCCTTGATTTTAGGCTTCTTCCAAGGAGAACAAGTTGTACAAAAATTAGTAAAGTTATGTATATATACTTTTAGAGAGAGAAATTGAAAAAGTAAGATTTTTATAATATATTTTGAGAGTTGGGATTTTATGTAATAAATGATATTTAAGTTGTAGCTTTGTGTAATTTTTAGTTTAATTGTAGTTAATTAGCCTAGTAGCAAGCTTGGCCCACTCTTCGATCAAAAATGAAAGTTGGCCCAATAAAAAATAGAAATGGGCCAATAACCCAATCCAACATATCTGTTTAAACTCTGGGCTATAAGCATGAAGCATAGTCTGGTCTGGATCGCTAAGCTGTGTAGATATAACGTCCACAAGTAGCCACTTTTCATAAAAGTTTCAAATTTTACAGGCCAAGTTTCACGTGTGGAATTTGAAACTCAGTAACCATTGCTATTTTTCAATTACCGGAGTTGAGAAGTGGCTATTACTGTGAATTCTACCTGTGAGCCAAGAAGTGGCTATAATTGTGAATTCTACCTGTGAGTTGTTGGTTCTGAAAGATGATCCATGACCGTTGGATGATTAACCATAGAAAATTTCTATGATAAGTACAAAAAATTGAATCCGATCGAATACATAGCCTCTGCCCATGCTTATCAGTTCCCTTTGGTACCAAAACATTAAATAGACGAGCTACCCTAAATTATGGTACAAGCCAATCCAATGGCTCTGTTTGGCAAATGGAAAATGACATTATTTTTACTCTATTATCTAAAAAAGTAGCCACTTTACTTTTTTGGTTAATCATTCTTGTGGTACCTAGTTCAATAATTGCACAACTGTGCACTCTATGATTTTTGCTCTTTAAAGAAAATATTAGGATGTACCCTCTCATTCAAACCCAAACCGTGGAGAAAAAACAAACACAACATTAATTTAGCAAGAGTATATATCCAAATTTTGTTCTTTGACCTTTTTTTTTTCTATAAAATTTATTCAAATATTCCATTCCATTGTTATTAAAATATCAAGATCTACTGACTTGGTACACATTTTTTAAATAAATGTAACAATCTACCAATCTAAACTGACTTGGTTAATATTATAGGATGGAGTTGCAACTATTTGATCATGACTCAAATTCGTAATAAAATGTATACATGCATCGTACATTAATGAAAGAAATTCGAACATGTTAAAAGCTTATACGTTACAATTTAATAAGAAAGTTAATGCTTTTCGAAAATATTTTATCCTTTTTTGTTTAAATCATTTCGACCTAATTCGTCCATTTGCCCGCAGTAATCAAGCCACTGATAAACAAAGTTCCTTCAAGTGATTAAAGTTGGGTTTGACACCATAGTAAAGTTGTGTGAACTGCCATATAAAAATTTGGTTAATGAGAGATTCTTATTGAAAAAGAATTTAGAAAAATTCTTTTAGAGAAAGAGCTTAGTAGGATAAAGTTGTTAAACAATTATTATTTATTTTTCAATAATATCAATTCTCATTCAAACTCTTTTTTTTGGGCCTCAACACGTTCATACTTTTATTTATTTCTTAACTAAGCAATGTAAAAATATTTTTGTTCTACTGCATACAAAATCAGGCCCCTACCTACCATGATAATTATGTTGAATAATGCAACTATTGTTAACAAATGACTACAACAATTCTAATGGTCCAAGGTGGTGTTCAAAATTAATTAAGAGGAGGAGTTTTTAAGTTCCAAATTTGAACTGACAAGAAGAAATTAAAGAGGGTGCTGGGCTACTCTTCTAGACTTTGGAATAAATGGATCAGATTTTCTGAAATTATAATATTTCTGGAGTTGCACTCATTCTTTAATGCTAAAGCTGGACCTATTATCCCTAAAATCAACCTCCTTGTCAAGGCCAGCCTGTTTTTCTTCTCTTGCATTTATTTCATATCTCCATCTTCAATTCTACTCCATTCTCATTTTAATTTGGTTTCACATTCATTATCCCAATACTTATCGAGTCCAACTAATCTAGATTCGTAATGAAAAATCTTACTTTAGGGGCCAAAACGTTTCCTACTCAAAGTTAAAAAAATTCCACTCTTTAGAGGTCTTTTGGTATGTGATATGAGGATGGTAGTTTCGAGATAAAATTTGGGATTAACTATATTATGTGTTTAGTTTGAGCTATTAAATGATCCAGAAATTATTTTATCCACCATTTATACTAAAATGATAGAACCTATATGTAGAAGGTGGAATAAAATAATCTCATGGAATATCCCAATCTATATTGAATATTTTTGTTTATGCGTATCTAATTAATGACCCAAATTTAAATTTGAAATTACTGATAATGAATTTAAAAAGTACCCACCAGCTCATCATATAACTTAACCTTCAATGATGCTCTCATTTTATATCTTTACATTAGGTGCTTTTGGAATTCGTTCATGTTGAGTGATCTAAAATATCATTAACTTGTTCGAATTAAGTATGATGAAGACAATACAGAAAATGATATAACAGCCTTATTTACTCTTTTCAGGATACGTATACGTAAAAAATATAATATACATTGTACGTATTAAACGTTTACTAAACGTAGACTGACACTCCAATAATTTAATTTGTGCAAATATTTCTTTATTTAAGTAATGAAGAAAACTTTAAAATATCTTAATGCAAATCATCCCACTTGATTCTATAGCACGAGATATGGACAATTAGAACCAGAATGTTGCATCCAAGAACTTTTGTATACCTTTTGTGAATGCAGCTTTTCCACATATTTTTTTTCAACCAATGGAAAGTAAAAGAATAAATAGAAAAATATCAAGGGGGAAATTTTTTAGAGTAGTGGTCCAGGATCCATAGAATTGATCATCATGTAAGTTTGACATATGTAGTATGAATATACTCTTGATATAGATGCATATGATTAAGAGATTAGCAACGTGCCATGAGTAGAACCAGGTGTTAGTCATAATTATGGAAGAATCAAATCCTTCTTAATTAAATTAAGTGGCTAATTAAGCAAACACATCAGTGTTTTTGTACAAAGAAGTCATAAATCTACGTAGAATCTGTCATTGTGGGGGTGGCCATGTGCTCATTGAGTTACTCTATTAAGTCACAGTGTACTCTCTTTTTTCTTCACCTAGGTCCTATAGTACTATTTAATTATTAATTACTAAAATGCAGTGGCTGTAAACAAATTAAATTAATAATCTTGAATCTTAAGTTCACATATTACATTGTTGCTCAGCCATGACGAATTAATGATGTTGAATCTTAAAAGTAGTCTAGCATTGAAATCTTAAAAAGTTTAGGCATAGAGAATCCTTCTTGTCATAGTGTCGCACCATTGTCCCACCTCCAAAATGCTCCTCTTTTCATTGCACCATACATACAATACAGTAGCAGAATCAAAATTTAAATTTAGGTTATACATTGTTTGATCAAACTTATAAAATTAGCTTATTTTAAAAAATGCTTGCTTCAAAAATATATATTTTTTTAAAAATACTTCTGGTGAGAAGCAATATAAATTGCGCATTTTTCTTAAAAGTGTTTTTCAAATAAATATTTTTAGGAAGAAGCTATTTTTTCAACTAATGAAAAATAACTTTTGCTTCTCACTAAAAACACTTATTTTCTCTCAAAAGTTTGGTCAAACACCTCACTTTTTAAAAATAAGCGTTTTTTTTTTTTTAAAGTAACCACTTTTGATAAAAAAATAAGCTTCACCAAACATGTTATAAATTTCAATTAATCTTTTTTGGCAATCATAATAGAAAAACTTCCTTTGTGCCAAGGAAATTTTACAATTTTTACATATGTAAAGATTATTTTTACTTTATTATTGCATAATAATTTTTCAATAAAGAGACTCTAATTTGAATCATGCAACTTCACTCCTATTTGGATGAGCCAAGGGGGGAAGTGTTGTGAGTATTATCCTCGAAATTAAGAGTTTAAGTTTGTGCTAGATGATACATATAAATGAATTTATACAATCACATTATTTAACTATAATAATTGGGTATTTAACTCTATATAATAACATTAAATTTATTAACTAGAATAAGTGGTAAATAACCTATTACATTGTAAATTAAATCATATTATTAGTACAGTGACTATGTATTATGTTGACGATATATACAACTTAAATTCCAACTAGAATGGTGGATTCCATGCAAGCTGGAAAGATAATTAAGAACAGAAGAGGGCAAATGAAGGGAAAAAGTAGGAAGGCTTTTTTAAAATTAGTTTAGAGGGAAAGCATATGAATGGGTCAAAGTTAAAAAAAAAAAACACAAGGGGACCCCTCCAAGCAAGTGTTATATTATTCCCCTCTAAAGAATATTCTAAATTAATCAAAACATATCCTTTGAATTGGTAGAAGTATTGTCGAAAAATCGTTGACTATCTTGGGGGTCAAATACCACCCACGGAAAAAAAAAAAAAAAAGGAAAAGAATAAAAAAAAAAATTTGAACAAATAATAATACGGATATGGTAGTATCAATAATAAGTTTCGAAAAAAAAAAAAAAACTATAAATAGTCATTCAGAATAAGTAAATAAGTAACACAAAAATAATGCAAGCAACCTGCTGTAATATCTTGAAATTATCGGTGCATACAAGTTAAATCTATAGATTATTACTCTCGATCTACAATAAGTGATTTTTTTGCCTTGTGAAATTTGGTTAAAAATTAATAATTTTTTAAATAAATTAAGAAGGTATTAACTTACTCTTAAAATTTACTCTTATCTAAAAATGATCTGACTAAATTTTCTGAAATATCTTTCAATAATTTTTGGGTGATTTTATTTTGAAGAGAGAAATAACTTAGTCAAATAATCCTCTTAACTTAGGATCGTAGACATCTCAAATTTATGGAACATAAGAATTCAAATTATGTTAGAGTTGTTAGTACCAATAAATTCATGGAATATTCATAAAAACATCAAAACTTTCTCTTTTTGATAATTACATAGGTGTTCGAGAAATACACCACTAATGACCCTCAAATTACGGAGAAATCTATATCTAATCCAAATATTTCTACATTCAAGAAATACGTCACTAATGACCCTCGAATTACGGAGAAGATCAAGAGAGAAGAATCAAGGGAGGAACAAATTTGTACCTACATCGTTTATCAACAAAAAATTATGTTTCTTCATATTTTTATTTGTGATTGTAATTTAATTCTGTCACCGTAAAAAATTGATCAAAAACAAGGATATTGGATAATATTTGCGTGTCAAAACTTTAATGAATAACATTTTTATCCGAGGTTATTTAACTTAGTTGTTAATAAAGTGAATTCATAATAATCATAAGCTCTCATATTTAAATTACAATGACTGGAAAAATATATGACATTTTAAAATGTATCAATCATCTGCATTTTAATAAATACCACGATTATATATATATAAAAAAATTAATCAGAATATATTAGATGGATGGGCCAATCTTCAAGTATCTACAGCCTTATATATATGGCGTTGGAGACAAGTATATTTAGTTGGAGTATGGATCACATATGTATTATTATGTTCATAGACTTTGTAAAGTGTAATTGTAGTTGAACAGTCAGCAGCATGTGTGTGTCTTTACATACAAAGACCTTGTCAAGTGCTAAGTACGTATTAATTACTAGTAGGAATATAATGAAGAAAAAATAGAGATTTTGGTGCCTTGGAAACTGGAGGAGTTACAGAAATAATACTCATTTGAATTTTTCAAGATTATTTGGAAAAAAAATTGAGAAATATTATTTGACCATACAATTTGTCATAAATGATTTAAATTTTTAAATACTACTTCTTTCGTCTCATTTTACCCGTTTAAAATTGGAATGACAGTTATTAAGAAAATAATGATTGGTAATGTAACTTTACCATTTTGCCCCTCTTAATTGTCTCTTTTTGTTAGTTCCAATATTGATGGATGACTAATACCAAAGTACTATTTATATTCTTAATGATGTACTCTTAATGATACTCCTCCTTTGTAACATTTTTCAAGAATGCTAATAATAAGGAGTAATCAATTACACTAAGGATATAATGGAACAAAAATTGTTTTGTCTTGATAAGTAAAAAAGGACAAGTAAAATGGGACAACAAATCAGAAAATTTGGGACGAGTAAAATAGGACGGAAGGAGTAGAAAAAATTAATATTTGGATCAAATTCTATTATTTAAATTTTTTTAAAAAGTTTAAATTTAAATTTTATCCCAAACTTAAATTTAAATTTCATCCCAAACTTTTATATTTTATAAAAATTCTCCATTGTTTATTAATCTCAATCAATATCTATTTATCAACCAATCCCATTAAAGTATGTAATAATATCGTTGCATAATACTTGTTAAAAGTAATGTAAATAAAAAAATTGAATTCTCCTTTGTGAGTTGAAAAAACTTTGGTAGCTCTTATACTGATGTGTGAAATTGTTTATAAGTAGATTAGAGTTAGTATAATATATGAATTTAATTTTCCAGATGAAATATGTTCATTACAAAATGATAATGCAAAATTATGGATAAATTTCATGATTTTTAAAATATATGGGTATAATTAGGAGTGTACAAATTGAACTGTTAAGTCAAACAAACCGATAAATCAAATCAATCGAGGAAAAAGACCGCCTTATGGTTGTTTGGTTTGATTGGTTTGGTGTTGGCAAAAAAAATCGATCATTCTTGATTTGATTTGGTATTAGAAAAAATAAAATCAAACCGAACCGACGTAATACATATATAATTTTAATTTTTTATACGTAAAAAAATATTACTTATAATCTACTTTCTAATTACTTTTATTATTTTTTTATATTCATAATATATTCTTGGGTCTTTAATTGTAGTATTTTTCCATGGAAAAAAATACATAAAATAACATACATAAGTATTAAATTTTTAAAAAAATACTTTTATCAAATTACATTTTGTAGCATATGTATTTGTATTTTTGTAGCAACAATTTGCAAAAATACAAAATGCATATCAATCATAAGAGCAGTAAAAATCATATGTATTTGTATTTTTGTAGCAACAGTTTGCAAAAATACAAAGTACAACTTGCTATATTATGTAATTATAAAACTGTTGCTATGAAACTCATAATTAAGGGGATAAGTTTGTTATTTCTGAATTTTGCCCTTTTTCCATTAATATCAAATTAATACAAAACCCAATATTAATATAAAAATCTAAAACTCTTTAATTGCTTCACTTTTTACATTTTACTTTCTAAGTTTTTAGAGAATTCTCATTATTTCGTTATCTTACTTTCATCTTGCTTTTCTCATTCGTCAAGTTGTGATTTAAGTTTTTTTTTTTATGAAATTATGTTATAATTAATTACTTTATAGAGTTAAGTTTTTAATAAGTTATCTCAAATTCTTCATTCTTTTGTATGCTCACATTTTATGTGAAGGAAACTTACAGACAAACTACTGTGACTAGTGACTTAGAAATTGAACTACTTGGGTATTCAAATAATATTACTTTGAGAGATAATAGTTTAGACGACTTAGTAATTTGCCAACTTAATTTTTATTGGAACTACTCCATGACCATTATTTTTTTTAAAATTTTTTTAGTGAAAACATTTAATTTTTTTCTTCAATCACATTATAATTGTAAAAAAATCGAGAAAACAGAAAACCCCCAACTAAAATCGAAATAAAAAAACCGATTGTATATTGGTTTGATTTGCTTTATAGATTTAGAAAACCGACATTATTGATTTGGTTATATTTTAATAAAAAATCGAACCAACCCGATCTATGTACACCCCTAGATATAATCATAGTATTTCTTAAAAAAATAATATTTTTCTCAAAAATTATAACCAAACACATGGTGAAATTTCATTTAGATTTTGACCCAAAAATAATTTCTTAAAAATATTTAGAAATCTATAGTCAAATACTAACCAAAATTACATAGCTAAAATTTGCACGTACATTAAAGTTAAACGCTCTACTACTAATCACAAGAGTTGGTACACATCCTTTAAGTAAAAGGTTGGTGGTTCGATCCTCACCTCTGATGAATGAAAAAAACTCTGTGACCAATTTTTTATCGTTTAATACGCTGACGATTAATTTCACGACTGCCGACCGTAGAAATATTTGGGAAACAAAAGAAACACTCTACTACTACTATTGTAAGCACCTGAAATATAGGGTCTTTAATTAGTCAAAGGTAGTTTTTAGCATTAGGAAGATTTGATTACGTATCCATAATAGTCAACTTGCAACGTGTTTGTATTTATGGTAGTAGAAATTAAAATTTGCCTTATAGTATTATTATGGAAAACGTGCTGACTGTGATTTTCTACTAGTGGTTCATTTGGTCATACCATACAGTAATATGTACAATGACTTTCATTTTCTGCGGGTAAGAATTTGCTGATAAGTAAGTACTCTATTAATTACCATTCATTCTTATTATTAACTATATATAGTTATTTTTAAAATATTAGATTTATTATATTCAAAAAGTGATATTTATTTTTTATTTCTTAAGAAGTGTTGCCAAGTTAATACTCAAGATAACTAAAATTAATTGGAGAATAATATTGGATTCGGCTCCTCTCTATTTCTCTTCTCTCCAATTTTTCCAAGTTTTTTATTGGATCAAAGACATATGTCATAATTTAAAATTAATATTAAAATTTAATTAATTAAATCAAAGCTTTAATTATAGTTATCTACTTTCATATATTTTTTTAAAAATCATTTTTCTTAAGTAGTATTTTTCAAATAAAAAAATAAAGATTGTGGCTTGAAGTTTTCATAATTTTTTTTGTGCTAATAAATTCATTATACGTGTGTCAAATTAAATATACAAATTGTGCCAAATAAATTCATTATATTTTCATTATGTGGCTTTTTTGAATTCTCAATTATAAAAATTAAATTTTTAACCATATTATGAATTAAAAAAAAATATTTAGGAAAAACATTTAATATATATTTTTGGCAGTAAAGAATTTTTTTAAAAACTGTTGAGTAAAAGATATAATGGATATTTAAAGAACAAATATAATTGAATATATGGAAGTAGATAACTATGATTAGAATTTTAATTTAACTAATTAAATCTCAATCATTAATTTTAAACTATAACATGTGTCTTTAATCCAAGCAAGAACTTGGAAAAATTAAAGAGAACAAAAATGGAGACAGCCGGATCCAATAATATTTAACCTCAAAGTCATGCGAAGGTAGAATTTACCATAAGAATTTTCACTTTTTTAATTTCATTGGAGTCCATATCCTTTCAATATTAGTATTAAATTATTATTTTCTTTATAACTAGAAGTTCTCTATAGTTTCTTTTCTTTTGAAATAAAGTTTCCAACAAGATCAAGAGAATTTTTGAAAATATTGGATCGAAAGTAAACATATTAACATGATGACTAAAATTTAGCTCCATTTAATTATATATTATCGAGTACATTGATTTCTTAGTGGCATATAAGATCGAATGAGGTGATTCACAAGGAGTTTTTTTTAAAATACAATCTCTTGCATTAAAAGGATCGATAAATATATTATGAATTTTGATTTTTAGATATATATTGTGACACATTCGCAAAATCAACTTATAAGTTTAATAATATTCACAACAAATTAAATATTCTACCCAAATAACATTACTTTAATTTGAAGTAACCAAATATTATCACATCCTATTGTTACCAAAAATAAAGCAATATTTGGTGAGCGATTTGAAACACCCAAGTCTTGATCAACGCTACATATGATTTGGTGAACAGTGGAGGGGATGGGAGATGTGATCCTGCTGCATGATCCTGGAAGATTTTATACAAGTACAAGCACAATGATTATAAACAAGAAAATGTTAAAAAATAGTAATTTTTTTTTTAAAAAAGAATTATTGATAGGATATTTGACAAGTCATTTTTAAGGAAGAAAGGAGTGGTTCCTAGTTAATTACTAGTATTAATAATGGGGTCATGCACAATCTTGATATAGACTTTTGAGATAAACACAACACGTTAACAAGGTGAGGGAGCAAGAAAGCTGAGTGTCAGTGTGGCGTGCATAACATAGCAAATTGGGTGTCTTCATCACTACTACTAACACCTTCACAATCTTGAAAAAAATTAAAAAAAAAAAAGAATAGTGAAAAAAAGTTTTTAAAAAAAAGAAAAGAAGAAGACAAGAACAGGATAAAGGTAAGATAATTAGAAAAAGAAAAAGAGGAAAATAGTCTTAAATTTGAGTTGGCTTCTGCTTTTAATGGTTTGTCCTTTGATAAGAAATGGTAAAAAAGAAATTTTCTGATATCAAAAAGTTGTTTGTGCTGATTCTAGCTAAACTAGTACGCACATACTAGTAAATCTTGGCTTTTTGGACTTTCTTGTTCTGCATTTTCTTTGTAGTTTTACTACAGTACTTTTTTCTTTCTTTCTCCTCAGCTGCTATACACACAACTCATTTTCTTGATGCTCACATTATTATGGTGGCTTTAGTTCTGCTTTGTTGATTTGTGTGCTCTTTTTTCTGTTTCTTGCATGTGGGTTTTTTTAATTTTATCCCAAACTTTCGTGAAAAAATGGTTCTTGAAATGGTATTCTTTTGTTCTACTTTTTGAAGTAAAATTCTTGTGTTTCTACATAGGGGTTTTCATGTAACAAAGGGAGTGGCTTTTGGGTTGTGTCTCTCATATGCAAAGTAAATTTTCTATGATTTTTCATAATTTCTTAACTGGCTAGATTTCTGAGATGATTCTTTTTGTTTCATACAGATTTTGTTCGTTGGTGATGTTTGATTTTGTCCGTTTGAATAATAATGCATTATACAGTAGTATACTAGCTTCTATTTATTCTTGTGATCTTTCTCATTAATTTTTTTTTTTTTTTTTGTTCTTTTTGGCTTTGTAAAAATTATAAAAGATTAGATGCTTGCTGTCTCCCGTTTTGGTGGTGCTTTCAACTGATTCCAAGATGCTGTTTTCCGTTGCAGGTTCTTCAAATCTCTCAACTTTCTATTAAAAAAATATATTATCATATCTTACATTTTTATTTTTATTTTTTAGATTTACATACATGTGATTTCTGGTTGGAAGTTTAGATCTTTTAAAAGAAGACCCCATTTTTAGTTTCTTGTTTCTGTGTGGCCTAGAACTCAAAACTTCCACTTTTATTATATATTAAAAGAGAAAACAATTTGTGGAGGAAACAAGCAAAGAGTAAAGTATATGTGTGTGAAAGAGAAAGAGGAAATAAATAAAGTAGTATTAAAGAAAGAGTAAGAAAGATAGTGGATGGTAGTAGAGTGTGTGTGTGTGTGTGTGTGTGTGTGTGTGTGTGTGTATATAGTCATCACTGGTTTTTGTGAATAGTTTAGTAAAGAGAGTCTGTTGTTTATGTCTCCTGGGCTGAGGAGGAGCTTCCGTGGTCCGTGGGCGTTGCCACCGACCAAGGAAACACTCTCTTTTCTTTAAATTAAACCAACCATTTCTTCTTCTCTTTACATAGCTCCATCTTGCCTTTTGTTTACTTTCAAGATTCGGTCATACTAAGCCATATATCTTACTTATATCTTATATAACCTATCTTTGAGATCCCATTAGTCTTTCCTTCCTCTCTCTTGTAGTTGAGGAAAATTGGTTATATTCAGAAACTTGGTCCCCACATCTGGATTCTTTCATTTTTTTTCCATTTCTGGAGCTATTTGTCCTTGGTTTCAGGTTATGTTTGAGCATTGGGAATATCAGGTTATGAACATACATTACTGTTTGATTTTGCAGTGATTTGTTGAGTAGTAAGGAAGTATATTTTTTTCTCCCAAGTGTCAACAAGAACCAGATCTTTCTAAGTTGTCAAGATGAAGTACATGAAACTTGGATCCAAGCCTGATACCTTTCAGACAGATGGGAACAATGTCAGGTCAGATCTTCTGCTAGTTTTTCTTCTTCTTCTTTTTTTTATATTTTTTTCTAAAAAGAGAGAAAGATTTCTTCTTCCTTGCTGATATGGTCATCCATAGCTGTTTTGTTTTGCAGAATGGTAACTTATCTTCATATCCACAAGAACATTTAGTTAGTGTTTGTCTTTTTATTGTATCTGGTGTTAACTAAATTGGCATTTTATCTAGTGTCAACATCCAGCCCTATCTATTTACTTGTGCTTTGTCCTATATTAGTGTATTGACTTTTGGGTGGGATGGGTTTTGTATGTGCTTTTAGAAAATGGTTTAAGGATTATATCAAGTTTGTTTTCATCCTAATTTGTCTTTCCCCAAAATATTTTCTATGACTTCGTTTTGATTTTACCATTCAATTTTCTATTTTTGGTATTGTTAGGGAGAAGGAACACCGAAATATTGATAAAATTTTAAGAAATTCATCCTTATGTGTATATTTGGGAACAGAAGGGTGTTTTCTAGAGATTGACACCAATTTTTATTGTTGCGAGTCCTTCACCTAACTGAAAATGAGATAGTCAAAATAAAAGTATCCAACCATTCGGAGTTTTCAGTTCCACATTGCCTGCCATATTTGATGGTCCTTCTCGTTGGCTTTGCGGAGCTTATTCATTTAACAACTGAGGCTTGATTTATATTATTCTCTTGTCCTAGTTGTTGATTTCAAAAGCATTATACCGTTCTTTCCTAATAGAGAGTTAACAAGTTAGATTTTGGGAATGGTGGATCGGGAGTTTCAAGTGCTGTCAGTTATAAAATACTCCCTCCGTTTCGGAATAAGTGAAGTGAATTGTTGGGGTATTTATTGGTGTTTCAAAATAAGTTACCCTTATGATTTGACAACCAATTAACTTTTGAAAAAATATTACTAAGGTCAGTTTTTTTTTTTTTTTTTTGGATAAAAATGGAAAGTTATGTTAAATTTATGTCTTTAATGTTTTTTCCTTAATCTGTGCGTCAAAATCCAACAATTCATTTATTATGAAACGGAGGGAGTACTCATCAAACCTATAAAAGATTCATCAGTACTGTGCAGTCATGAAAAGTTTGAACTATTGATTTTTTAGGTTTCAACTTTTAACCCCATAGCTTTCTTATAGTCGTCCGCCCCTGATTTCATTGTGCAAGTTCTAACTGTCAGTATAAACGGCTCATAACGTCAGTGTGGTAATACAAGCACAAACATAGGGTCCCATGTTGTTCTTTCTCATTTTTTTGTCACTCTGGTTTTAGGTATCTAACAATAACTAAGCCAAGAGGATTAAACCTCACCAGTTTTGGTCCAACGACCCATACATGATTGATGACACCTTGTTACTTCATTTTATGTCTTACTTTTATGTAGTATGATTGTAACGCAAAATGAGTTTAGATGGAGAAATATAATGGATTCGTATAGGTGCCCGAACATGTTTCGGATTGAGGCACAGATGTTGGTTTTATAATTTATACCATTGACTTTTAATTACCTATGGCTTTTATCATTGTTATATATAATTTAGACTCTTCTCAGTTCTACTAACAGATTCTTGATGCAGATATGTTGCTTCAGAGTTGGCTTCGGACATTGCAGTTAATGTTGGAGATGTGAAGTTTTATCTGCACAAGGTACAATGGCCGAACGAGTAACAAGTATCCAGAGCTTTCCTCTTTTCTAGTCTTATTTAGAAGTTCCGTCAGCTGGACTTGGGATAATTTAGCATGCAATTTTTCTTGTTTTGCTTTTCCTTTTCAGTGTGTGTTATTAAGTGGAATGACTATACAGTCCCTTCCTGGAGGCGTAACATAGATACTTTGCTTCTGAAGGAGGGAGGGAAGCAGTAGGTCCAAATTTAGTTATGCTTCTATTTAATATTTTCACTTATCTGTTATGCTAAATATGTGTTCTACATTAGCATGGGTAGCTTGCATTTGTTGGTAGTTCATAATAGCTGATAGTTCTTTCTGATTCCATGTAGTTGGTGCTAAGATATTAAAGTTATTATCCAAGTATTTGCTCATTGCCTGTCACAAAAATAAATAAATAAATTCAATGTGTGTGCATGGACCTCGAGTTTAGAGTTCACCTTCACTCAGCAGAGTGGTACTTATTATCGACCTGGACTGATAAGTATCACAGTAACAGTAGCTGTTGTTCAGCACCTGTAAGTGGTGCTATACTGTGTGAATGTTTTTATGATGCTAAACTTTTTAAAAAATAATTGTGTGAAGTGTTTATCATATTTGAAGTATCCTAATCATTGGAAATGTCTTATTTACATACTGGACTTGTTGAATTGGCCATTTTTATACTCCAATTACTTATTCTTTGCTGAAATGCTCTGCAGTTCCCTCTTCTGTCCAAGAGTGCCTCTTTGCAAAAGCTGGTTTCTAATGCAAGTGAAGGGAATTGTGACGAAGTTGACATTCATGACATTCCTGGAGGACCTAGTGCTTTCGAAATATGTGCTAAGTTTTGTTACGGCATGACTGTTACACTGAATGCTTATAATGTCATTTCTGCAAGGTGTGCTGCTGAGTATCTCGGTATGCATGAAAGTATCGAGAAAGGAAACCTTATTTACAAGATTGATGTTTTCCTCAACTCAAGCATTTTCCGGAGTTGGAAAGATTCAATAATAGCTCTTCAAACTACCAAGTCTCAATCACGCTTGTGCGAGGAACTGAAGTTGTTCAGCCACTGCATTGATGCTGTAGCATCCAGGGCTTCAGTTGATGTTTCCAGGGTGGATTGGTCCTATACCTATAATCGTAAAAAGCTTCCAGAGGAGAATGGAAATGATCCTACCTTGAATGGAATTAGAAGCCGCACGGTGCCAAAAGATTGGTGGGTTGAGGACTTATGTGAGCTTGAAGTAGATCTGTTTAAGCGGGTGGTTGTCACCATAAAAAATAAAGGGATTGTTTCTTCTGACGTAATTGGAGAAGCTGCCAAAGCTTATGCATATAGAAGGTTTCCAGGCTTTAATAAAGGTGTCTTCCAATTCAATGATGTCTCCAAATGTCGCCCAATATTGGATACGGTGGTATGGCTATTGCCCTCTGAGAAAGGTAGCGTCTCTTGTAGTTTCTTGTTAAAATTGCTAAAGGCATCAATTTCACTCGACTCTGGAGAGATGGTGAAGGCAGAGCTAGTTAAAAAAATAGGACAACAATTGGAGGAAGCATCTGTGAATGATCTTTTGATTCGAGCAGCAGATGGGGAAGGAACCATATATGATGCCCGTGTTGTCCAGAAAATACTAGAAGTGTTTATGATGAGAGACAAGGACTCTGAACCTCAGCTGGAAGATGGAGATGAAATTCAGGAGGTCCGAAGGCCAGGGATTTTATCAGAAGCTTCAAAACTGATGGTGGCAAAGCTAGTAGATGGGTATCTTACCGAAATTGCAAAAGATCCTAATCTCCCTTTGTCAACATTTGTTGGTTTGGCGGAGATGGTATCAAATTTCCCACGACCCGGTCATGATAGTCTTTATCGCGCAATTGATATGTACCTTAAGGTGAGCGTCCTTTCACTTCTGCATACAGCTGCATAATTGAAATAACTAGCAGATATCTTCCCCTCCAGGCCTCCACGCTTAATAGAATTTTAACATGGACATGTTTACTAAACCACATTTGGAAAAGAATGCCCGCAGATATGCTATCTCAAAATATGTTTCTTTTTGATGTGAAATATAATGTAACATTTGTCAATTCTGAAAATTGTTTGTGGTAGCAGTAATATGCAACTTTTCTCCGTAAAATCTGATTTCTGCGTGTGGAAGGTATAGGCTGGGTATGCTTGAATTCAACACATATACATTATTTCTCAGATTTGGAGGAACATAGGCAGCGTTAATGCTTTTATGATGGTCAGTTTAGTCGTTTTATTATGGAAAGAACTACAACTATCAAAAATGAACTAAGAGGCGGTGCACACAACAAGTTAGTCCTGGGGGTGAAAGTGATGAAGCTGTTGTTAATGAATGCCTTGTATGTACTTATTGAACTCCTGTTTTTGTGTAGGAGCATCCTGGAATCAGCAAGAGTGAGAGGAAGAGAATTTGTAAGCTGATGGACTGCAAGAAGCTCTCCGTAGACGCTTGTGCGCATGCTGTGCAAAATGAGAGGCTTCCCCTTCGCGTTGTTGTACAAGTGCTCTTTTTTGAGCAAGTCAGAGCTAACGCCTCATCTGGGAGCAGTACTCCTGATCTGCCAAAAGCAATTAGGGACCTTAACAGTACTTCATATGGAAGCTCAAGATCTGCAACAACTAATACAGAAGAAGATTGGGATGCTGCAGCCT
Organism: Capsicum annuum; assembly: GCF_002878395.1. Taxonomy (NCBI): domain Eukaryota; kingdom Viridiplantae; phylum Streptophyta; class Magnoliopsida; order Solanales; family Solanaceae; genus Capsicum; species Capsicum annuum. The sequence continues at coordinate 164,639,925 of NC_061118.1, forward strand.
CTGCAGAAGAACTCAGGGCTTTAAGAGGAGAGCTGAAAGCGTTAAGAATGGGAAATGGAGGAACACATGACAAAGTTAATGGTGGTGACACCAAAAGCCATGCAGACAGGGCTGCCATGAATAAAATGAAAGGATTACTCATGTCGAAGAGGCTCTTCTCTAAAATCTGGTCGAACAAAGGGGGACAAGGGGAGAATAGTGGCTCAGATTCGTCCGAGAGTCTTGGATCTGCAAACTTGGAAGAAGCTAAGTCCACACCTTCAAGAAAAGGAAGGCATTCCGTTTCTTAGTTCTAACAGCTTTTAGGAATGCAATCTTGGTGGCTTATTTTAATTGGTTTTTTTCTTTATAATGATATTAGCATGTCAAAAGACTAGTAATCTTTCTCTGAGGTCTCTAGAAAAGAATGAAGGATATAGTTTGAGAAAAAGGTTTGTAGGATGAAATGAAGCTTTTATTGTATAGAGTTGTCGGTGCGAAATTAGGTGGCTCTACAAATTTTGGTGTGCTAGTATCATATAAAATTTTACAGTGTAATTAGGCTTTTATGCAGTCCAATGTAGCTTTGCACACTGTCACTTCCCCCAGAAAGAAAATATGAATGGCAAAGGTAAGTTTATTTTATGTATGTACATATTTCATATTGTGGGGGTTCAGTAGTAACTTGCCCAGCATGAATCCAATATGAGTTGGAAGGGTGAAAAGGTCTTGCTGGGATTAATAGTACTGTACCAGCATGCATGTAGTGGACTGTATGAAGCGAAAGAAATAAATGTAATTTGAATACTCTACTTACTACATCACCAAGTTAATATAATATGTACTAACTCTATAATGTTGTACTCCCCAGTGACGTAGATTAAAACATGTTATAAGCCCTACAACATATCCCAATTCTCATCTATTGAAGTGCTTCTTGATTCCAATTGGGGCTGCGATCGAATATTTTGACCCAATAAAATAATTTTGGGTCGATAGGTCCCAGTAACCAATTCCTTAATTTAACAGTTTACTGCTAATTTTTCGTATGACATTGTACGGAGACTACTCTCTTCGCTCATCTTTGTTTTTTTTTTTTTGGTTTCCCCTTCCACAGCCGGCAGTTATGAGACTAATCTTCCGTTCCACTGTCAGTGCACTAAGCAGTAGGGAACTGGCCACAGAGTTTTCTCCGGATCGAACTCCCAACCTCTTGCTTACGGGGTGAGGTGCTGAACCACCACACCAACCCTTATGGTTCTTCGATCATCTTTAATATACTTGTCCATCTTTGACTTCACCTCTTAAGAATAAATAAATAGAAGGGTAATTTTACTCTATCAACACTGCTAATTACAAATCATCTAAATGTTGAAAAAACGAATAGTATTTAACAATAGGAATAAATAAACATAAAGTGATAAATTATCTTTTAAATTTATAAAGGATAAGTAAAGTTGGACAACTATTTTCAATGGACAAGATAAGATAGATAGAGGGAGTAAAAATTGTGCAAACTTTTTCTTTAAAGTAAAAATGGAAAAAAATGCGAAAAATACCTATAGTTTGGCGAAATTTACGTGTATTTCACGCACACTGAGCGCGTAAGAAAAAAAAAGTTTGATAAGAGGCAAATATATGCCAGTTAAATACGGTAAAAAAATAGTTTGGGGGTCATAGAACCCCCGCAAAGTTCAGGATGCGTAACTATAAATTTGACCAAGTTCAAGTATTTGTTACACATTTTTTCCCAGAAAAAACACAGATTCAAAATAGAATGTAAGCAAACATGTTTCTTCAGACCAAGTAATTAGTGTTTATTTTTGAGAGAGGCAATAATTTTCACTTTGCTGTAATAACCAATTGTAAATTTCCATGCGACAACGTAAATTGCAAAGCTCACAAGATCTTCATTGGATAACTCTTCATAAATTAAAACAAGAATGACATTTACAAAGTACTAATTAATTAAAAACAACCAGCTAAATTATCTTATCTTATAAATATTGATCACATTAGACGGGATAAATGTTTCTTTGAAATCAGGGCCCGCTTCAAGGCGAAGTCATCGAAGCAAGCGCTTTAAATCTCGATTTTTGGAGGCCTTATTTTTTTTAAAGCATTATAGGTTTGTAGTTCTTTTGGATTCGCCCTGCGTCGGACCCCATTTGGGGGGGAGAACTCCCAGCAGAGTGTTTGTCCATACTCAGGGTCGAACCCTCGACCTCTGGGTAGGTTAAGGCAGCCCCTTTCCGCTGCGCCACCACTGCTGTTGATTTCTTCACAACATTTTAATTTCTCTTAAGCTCAAATAGAAATATCACTTTAGAAATTCAAGATTAAAGTTGACAATCAATATTAAAAAAATAAATTCTTTTAATACTCTCAAATCTAAAAAGAACATCTAATAAATAGAGGTAACTCAGAAAACCATACCTTCTATTTATTATTTTGATTAATGGAGCGAAAAGAATTAAAGCAACGATTACAGTGGAATCGAATAAGTTGAAAGGTAAGATGTATTTCAATCAGATAAAAAGATTTTATTATTTTACGAATGCACATTTTTCTCGATCCTATATAATTGTCCTAGCTGAAAGAAGTTTTTTAAAAATAAATTGTCAAAAATATTACTTAAGCTTAAAAAATATTTCAAGAGATATCAAATGAATTAAGCATATTATTAATTCAAAAGGAATTTTTTCGGATAAATCAATTACAAAACAGTTTTATTTATAATTTTACACCTCAAAAAGCTATAAATATAAATTTATAAAAAAGAAATTCAAAGCCTCATTTTAAAATTTTGCTTTAGGCCATCAATTATGTTGAGCCGCCCAGTTTGAAATTGGCTGATTAGTCAAGCTTAAAACTTTAACTTACTTTGGGAAAAAAAAAAAAAGACAGACAAAACAACGTGCATTAGAGAAATTTTTAAGTGATTTTGGTGGATTAAACCAAGTACATAAAGCCAATTAAAAGTGTTAGAAATTAAACGTATCACCTCTACTAATTGGCTGGCAATATTTAAGTAAATTACCCATGTCTTTATTTTAGGTTTATTAGATAAGGTGAAGTGGCACAAATGGATAAGCTAACCACTATTATTAAACATATACATATAGTCTATTACTGATTTTTTTTTCTTTTTTTCAGGACTACGTGATGGAATTTTATTTTATTTTTGTAAAGAATAAGATGATTCATATGTATTATTGTAGCAACTGTAGTACTTTCTTAGGACTTAAATAACATTTTAGCGTAATTGTGATTATTAGACTGTAACTGCAATCCTAAATATAGCAAGCTTCCTCTCAACCTAACAGTAGTACAGTACCACCTTACATTTGCAATATATGTAGGCTAAATGAATCAGTTTTGAAGTCAATATATTTTCAAACAAAGAAAGTACTAACAGATATAAACTGCTCAATAAAATCAGTGATCACATAATTAAGCAAAAGAGAGAATAATAATAATAATTGAATTGATGGATTGTGCATGTGGCTCTTCCCTTGGAGGTTGTAAAACACCAATTGCCTCTCTACACCAATGGAAGGACACATTTACTTTATGATAATAAGTCCAAAATGTCCTATTATTTGGAATTTTCCATGACCAGCTCAACTTCCTTGAGGTGGTCCAATAATCTACATACTATTTGGAACCCAAATTCCCATTATAACATTTTATTTTATTATAAATGAATCCAAAAAAGAGACAACATATATAAGCCCCATTATTTTAGTTTGGGACTAACTCAACAACTAGTGCCAAACATCCTCCCCCATGGGTTGGAATCCCATTCTCAGCATACATCATTTGTGTATTGGAATTTGCACCCTAAAAAAAAAAAAAAAGATACAAGTTCTCTGTGGAGCCAATGCTAGTAGTAATTCTTATGGATATTATTATTGTGGTCCACATCAGATAAAGTTGCCACCTACCACAGGGTCAGCAACTGTAGCTTACAATGAATCTTCTTCGGTAACTACGTATACCTACCTAATTTTCAATATTATACAATACAATAATAATATACCAAGTATAGATACCTAGTTTGAAATAATAACGTATACGTGATCTTATCTTTATGAAAGAGAGAATTGTGTCCATAAATTTGTTAACATTTTTGGTTAATTTCCTAGAGAAGAATATGAAAATTATATTAGGTTGATAATAAGTACATAAACTTATTAATTAATGATGAATTCTTTCTTACAATGTAAAATACGTTGAGATGTGTGTTCTTTGAAGCACACACAAAAATTAGATGGGTTTAGATGAAGAGGCATAAATAATTAATTCTATTTTTTTATTTTTTTTGAGATTAAGGTGCAATTATTGTCCTTGTTGTGGTATAAAATATGATTCGCTATGATAATTTTTATTTGTATCCGATGTTAACAGTAAAACATATAGGTTTATTATAGTTAAGCGATTTAATAAGGTAAGAGTGCATGTTAATTAACTATGATTAAATGTTAAAATTTCGTAAAGAAATGGATCTTGCGACTGCTTCAACCTCAAATGCTAGCTAGCTCATGAACGGGGAATGACCCAAGATCATTACAGGGAGTTCAACTTTAATTTTTCTCATCCGGCCGATATGAGACTGAACAAATTTTATGTGCAAAGATAAATCATATATCCATGACTAAGATGCAAACAACGAATGCAGGTAAGTTTAAATGTGATACGATATTGAAAGAAAATCATTTAAACCATCGATGGTTATTAGTTAATTCTAACTAGATTATTACTAAGATAATGTATTTTTTTAATATACCCAAAGGACACCATACAAGAAAGGCTGGGAATCTCACAGCTTTTGGCTTGTGATGCATTGTCATTACTCATCGCATATAATTAACAGCTGTTTATAACTACTCAAAATAATTAATTATGTGATCCACATTGGTAATACTGAAGCATTTAACAATACTTTTTTGTAGATTCAGTTCAGACAGGGGTCTTCTATGCATAGTTTAACAACTGGAAAAGGCCACTTTGAGAATTTATCTAATGTGTAAATGATGGATTTATGCTACAATTATTGATCCTTTAAGCTTAAGTTGCATCAGCATTTCTCATAATATAACAAAGCATATAGGAGAGACCAAAGGGATCAGTAGCAGTATTTAAAATAAAACCAATAGTTATATGACCTATAATATTTTTGCAATTGAATTTGAATTTGAGTAATATACGCTGGCAATATATTCGTTTTACACTAATTATGTAATTGAATTATCTGTTAATACTACGAATCATTAACCTGATTGCGTAAAAAAAGATTATATACTATCAAGTATCAACAGAGGCAGAGCTAGAGGGACAAAAGAGATTCATCCATATCCTCTTCACCAACAAATAATGTGTATATATATAAAGTCGACTTTAATTTAATTTTTATATATGCATATAGTAAATGATGAATTCTTTTTAGTGAAAAATTGTGTGTTCGCCATTAAATACCGGTTCGAAAAGCTCAAAAACTTTTTGCAATTTGAAAAGAGAAAAGAGGAAGTGGGGAAGGGCTATTATGAATGGTGTAGTGAAGGATGAGTCATAAGTTGCCATCAATAGATCAGTAGATACATATAAGAAGAGGGGAATCTCACGTTAAAAAAGCAGGCAAATAAATGAGAAGATCTTTACATGTTCTTGAAAGGACAATTGCAACTTTAGCTGACAACTACTTGTCAAATTGGTTTGCCCCTTAGCTTGCTCTCAATCATGTTCATACAATGTAGCTTATCTATTTCCCTTATCATGGGCCAAACTTGATGTATCAGCCACAAGTGTGTGTACTCATTTTTAGATAATCTTTATATAATATATTTCATCTTTCTGCCGAATGTATATTATATCTGATAAGTGGAAAACAACTTATAAGGTTTGAATCATGAAAATCCTTATAATATACAAGGATATAGAAAGAACAAAGGTAGTGACAAAATAGAACACATTTTATCCTTTTTTTAGTGCTTGGCCTCACCAAATTATTTTTTGACCTAAACTATACATACTGATCCTAGATAGGAAGGTCTGGAGACCGAACATTAGGGTAGATGTATGATATCCATTGTTACTTGTTGCTTCTTCGGTTGTGCCCATCTTGCCATTTTGTTCCCTAACTTTTTCTTTATGGCATGTCTTGTTATCTCGTTTTACTTGCTTTATATCTTGTTAGTGTGTAATCATAATTTTTTTTCTTGCAAACATGCTTCGATTGCTTGCCCCCCCTAAAAAAAAAAAATAGTAGGAATAAGATTTGCGTACATACTTCTCTTTCTAAATCACAACTGTGAATATTGAGTACATTGTTGTTATACATAACATAACAAACAAAAGAAATTAAAATAAATTGACAGGGTTTCTTTTAAATCAATTTGGATTACACAATCATCCCACCGGAATTGGGGAAGTCAAAATAAGTTTAGTTAATAGATAGAGTATTAAACCGTCAAAACTTGGGCAAATTACACCAATCACTTTTACTTCCTCCGTTTCAAAATAGTTGGCCATCTTTCTAAAAATATTTGATTCAATTTAATTGTCCCTTTTATGAAATCTAAAGAATATTATTATTTCTTCCAATAATACCACTATCATTAAATGACTAAACAAAATGCATATACTCAAATTTATATTTTCAAAACATAATTAATAAGACTAATGTGGTAATAAACCCCTATAATAATTTTTTTCTTAAGGGGAGTGTTAAGTCAATAAGAGCCTAACTAATTTAAAATGGAGGGAGTACATAATATAAGTTGAGTTGGCAATAATTTGGAAATATTATACCAATTTCGACGAATCATGAACTAGGGAAAGTAAAATGTACGTTATTGGAATCATAGGAATTAAGTGGAGCAAAGGACTCCAGAAAATGTGCATCACACTTCACTTTTATCCATATTCTCTGGTTATACAGATTCAAAGCCTTGCTTAAAATAAATAAATAATTCAAGCCATAGTAATTATAACACGTAGGTGGAGGAGCAGATAAAAAAGAATATAAATTAAGTCCAAAATTCCAAATGTTGTGCACAAGAACCTGGCGTTTCCTTGGGAACATCCACGGTATAAAATCTTAAACATACTATTCACCTTCTTTATTGCTTTGCGAAGCTTCCAGTAAAGAATCGAATTTTGTTACAAAAGTTAGGTCCATTGAACTTGGTGATCTTGTAATGGAATTTGTTTAATTCAGCTTTGATTTACAGAAAATAAATGTGTGTTTGTATTTACTATTTGATTTGAGAAACTATTGTGTTTAGAATTGGGTTATAAAATTGTAATATATAAAATCCGGTAGAAACGTTTTATTTACAGGTAAATTTCATCCATAGTCACTTAACTTTTTATCTATTACGCAAAAGTCACTTTATTTCATTCATTTCATCCATGGTCACCTAACTTTGTATCTATTGCGCAAAAATCACTTTTCTTTCGTTCATTTCATCCTTGGTCATTTAACTTTACTCTGACCATCACAAAAGTCACTATGATCGAATTTTACAATAATTTCATCAGAAAAATCATGTGACAACCTTAATTAGTTCTTAATTTAATTTAAGTAAATATATAATATATTACTCATATCTTGACCTTTTTTATACGTGTACAATCCAATTTTTCCTTATGGATTATTTAATAAAAGAATACCAATTTCTTAATAGATTAGATTATCTAATGAAGACTATTTTTATAAAAAAATTTGATTGATAACTTTATAAAACATTTCATAATATTGCATTCATCTGCCAAAAAGATGCATCGAAAAAGAGTGATAAATAAGATAAATTCTTCAAATACACATAAAATAGAAATACATGTATGATATTATTTTTTAAAGAAAATTATTTTAATTCTTTGAAGATAAAATAACACGCTAAAGATAGTTTTAAAATATATTTTTTTAATTGTTTTATTGAATAAGTATTGTCAAAATTTGTACAAATAATGTTACATTAACGTACGGTTTTGTTAATAAAAGTTATAAAATATAAGTACTTTAATAGATAAAGAAATTATAGGATATCTAATTTTTATATTTATCAATTAAATTAATTAAACAATATGTAATTTATCAGAAATTGAATATTATAATAAAAACTTTTAAGAGAACTAATCGATTAGTCAAACAATTAAAAATACAAAGACAAACTCAATAAATAGAGTATTTTATCATATTATTATGATATACCGAATGTAAAGACTCAACTACAATTAAAAATGTATGAAAGAAAATAATTTTATCAACTACATGTCACAATTTTAGAGGAAGAAATATAATTTTATCAACTACATGCCATAATATTAAAGGGAAAAAATAATTTACTAACACATGTCTCACCTTTAGGGGATTTTAAGAATATATAAGTATATGTTATAAATGTATTTACATTATAGTGAATGACTATCAAGATCTACTTTGATATCTATTAGGATTTGAAGCATCCGTCTTTTACTCAGACTAGGAGTAAATTTCTCCTATAAATAGAGGGGTTTTGTTCATTGCATTTACAATCATATAATCTCTCATCCCTCAAGAGAAGAAAAAACAATTACTCTCTTTATTCTCTCTACTCTTCTTCTTTATTCTTTCTTGTTTTATAACACGTTCTCAGTACTCTTCTTCTTTATTCTTTCTTGTTTTATAACACGTTCTCAGCACGAGACTCTGCCAAACAAGGTGAGATATAAATCTGAAGGATTTCAAGGTTAGTAATTCTAAGGGTTATCTTTCTTTTGCTACTACTAATATAATTATTATTGGATTTGAAAAAAAAATAATTGGTTTGGAACCATTTATATTTTAAATTTATTCCTCAAGAACAATATTATCAAAAAGAATGATAATATATTGGGTTCAAGTCCCATCGATTCATGCCTAAGACGTCTTTATATGGATCAAATATTGAGTTTGAATCTCAATACATCATATTGATGATATTGTGATAGCTAAGGCAAAATAATGGGTGTTTGATAAAAAGTCATGAAATTCGACCCATTGAATATGTTTCATTCCATGAAGTGAATGTGGTAGCAATATATGATAAGTCTGAAATATGACAACTTACTTCATTCTTGAGGTGTATGTGGTAGCAGTGCATAATATGTCTGAAAGAAGACAAGTGATTGAATGCACGAATATACGTGTGGAGAGACAATATGATAATGATCATCAAAAGTGATGAAATTTTCACACGCTTATATGATTATAAGATATGCTAGAGAAATTTTTTTTTCTCTACATCATATGTATACCTCGATTTGCTATATTCTATTCCTGGGGAATGAGAAACTTATTAATGCGAACGGGCACTTGATTGTGATTGTATCACAACTCACCTCCGAAAGAGGTTGAATAATTTTGAAATCTACTTCTGAAATAGTAAATCTGAAATTTATTCATGTAATAGTAAATCTGAAATTTACTAAAAAAAAAATACATGTCATGGTAAACTTGGAGTTTACTAGAATAAAAGTTCATAAATCGATATGAACGATTGTGACATCTCAAAGATGTGCATGTATTGAAGAACTAGAAGATTCTTCAAGAATTGTTTATGTCGTTTGTTCTCATGATAAGTTGGTTGGACCAACTAATATTGGGATTGGATCCCTTCAAATCTGAAAATTATAAAAGGTGAATAAGGACCTGTTCATCTATTATGTGATATGTTAAAAAGATGCATCAATGAGATGATCACATGTACATTCATTGTCAACCTGCAGTTTGACATTCATAAAGTTGCTTAAGAACATAATTTTCAGATTGTGCAATCAAGAAAGTTATTTTGATGATGATGGTTTGGCATTAAATGCCTTCGATAAATAACTAAACCATTATTAATGAGAACAAAACTTCATGTATTGGTCCAAAATATGATATATTGCAATAGCATTTGTATGCATTGGACTAATAAATTATGATTATTTCTTCCCTCTCAATTAGTTCAAGGTCGGGAACCAACTATTCTATCTAATAATTTTGATGTGCGGTATACGATTACTGAATATACCATAATGCATAAAGATGGATTCCTCAAAGAAGTAGAGGATGTATGTTAGTTTTCCTAACATAAGGCGGAGATTATAAGCGCTATGAAATATGTTAGAAATTATCACCATATCCTCATCCAAAAGATAATTCAAGTCAAATGCTGAAAGCATCACATATTAAGCACAAGTACTCTTATTTTGTGTTCCTAAAGGACAAAGTCTATGCATTCGTGAAGCGTGATAGACTGATCGGTTCCAAATGAAATAGTCCTTGAAAAATAAAGAGCAAATAATCATAATAAGAAGGCAATGAGCTCTTGAAAAGCCTACGACTTACCACTTCATGAAACCATATGAGAGGTTCATGTACCTGAAAACAATGAAGTAATGAGATCTCAAAATGTTATGTCGCATTGTGAACCGATACAAAATGATATATCATCAATATCTTTGACACAATATTGGTACAATATTGTGAAAAATTACGAGGATTTGAATTCTACGTTTATTTAAGCATGCTGACGTAGAGACATTTATCAAGTGACATGAACGGATGCATTTTGGTAAGCTTAAAACTTATTTGATTTGCAGTCCAGACACTTGAAGATGTCACTCATGAAATGTTGAATATTGTCATTTGAAAAAACTTATGTGAAAACTTTTAAGGATTCAAACTGCTTGAAGCATATAAAAGTTTCTAGGAAATTTATTTATAATCCTTATATTGTATAAACTTATTGCTTGAACATAATTGAAACTCTTGGAGTGTTTTCAAAGCAACAGATTATTTGCTGAAATTTGAAATATATCGAATTGGATTGGTTATGAAGTACCATATCTTAGTGCAATTGATGCACTCACGTACCTTGCAAATACTATAAGGCCTATAGCCTTTTCAGTCAATTTGTTAGCAAGGTATGTTTCTGCTCCTACTCTGAGACATCAAAAGGGGATAAAACACATGAGCTTGTTTTATTCTAAAGATTGCAGTCCCGATCTTATTGGTCATGCTGATGTTGGGTACTTATCTGATCCGCATAAAGCTCGGTCTCAAATAGGCTATGTATTCATATGTGGTGGTGCTGCCATATCTTGGAGATATACAAAACAGTCTATCATAGCCACTTCATCGAATCATGCTGAGATAATAGCTATTCATGAAGCAAGCCGAGAATATATATGGTTGAGGTCCATGATACATCTCATTCGAGAAAAATATAGTGTGAAATATGGCAATCTACCCACAATTTTATACAGAGATAATTTAGCATACATAGCACATCTTAAGGAAAGATTCATAAATAGAGATAGAACGAAACACATTTTGCCAAAGCTTTTCTACATACATGAGCTACAAAAGAATGATGATATTAACGTGCAATAGATTCGTTCAACTGACAAAGTGACTGATTTATTCACCAAATCTTCTTCGATTTCAACTTTCAAGAAGATGCTGCACAAGATCGAGAAGCAAAGGTCAAGGATGTTCTCATTAGGGGGAGTTAATACGCGCTGTACTCTTTTTCCCTTACGAGGTTTTGTCTCACTGAATTTTCCTTGTAAGGTTTTTAATGAGGCAGCCGAAATACGTATTATTAGAGATGTGTACTCTTTTTCCTTCACTAGATTTTTTTTCCTACTGGGTTTTTTCTAGTAAGATTTTAACGAGGTACATTATAAATGTATTTACATTATAGTGAATGTCTATCAAGATCTATCAAGATCTACTTTGATATCTATTAGGATTTGAAGCATCCGTATTTTACTCATACTAGGAGTAAATTTTTCCTATAAATAGAAGGATTTTGTTCATTGTATTTATAATCATATAATCTCTCATCCCTCAAGAGAAGAAATAACAATTATTCTCTCTATTCTCTCTACTCTTCTTCTTTATTCTTTCTTGTTTTATAACAGTATAATTTTATTTCATAAAAATATCAACCAAATTATTTTTATGAAAATAGTCTTCTTTAGGTAATTTAATCTATCAAGAAATTAGTATTCTTTCATTAAATAATCCATAAAAAAACTGGGTTGTGCACTATAAAAACGGTCAAGATATGAGTAATGTATTATATATTCACTTAAATTAAAATTAAGAACTAATTAAGGTTCAAGACTAAAAAAATATGAAAAAACGACCACAAAAATCGACCATAAGTGATCGTTTTTTTTTTCAAAAGCGACCACATGTGGTTGCTTTTATAGTTTTAAAAATCAAAATAATTATTTCAATAATTTTTATATTAATTATAATTTATTTTAAAAATAAAACAATAACAAAACCGACCACAAGTTGTTGAATTAAAAAAAAAATTGAAAAATACTTTTAGAACCGACCACTTGTGGTTGGTTTTGAAAAATTCTTTTTTATTTTATTTTAAACAAAATCGACCACTAGTGGTCGGTTTTTAATTATTTTTTTTTAAATACTTTTAAAAAGTTTTTTATTTAAAAAAATGTAAATAATTAAAAAAACAACAACCACTTGTGGTCGGTTTTTAATTAAAATAAAAAAATAATTTTAAAACAATTACGTTGAACATAATCTTTATGTGTAATCAATAATTATATGTATCTAATCAAATATATATATATATATATATATATATATATATATATATATATTAGTTTCATTAAAAATAATTATATATATAATGTAATATATATGTCATTTTTTGAAATTATACTGATCACACGTAGTCGATAATCAGTATAATAATAATAAAAATCAATTATTCTTAAATTTTTTGAATAAAATACACTTAAAAATATATCAAATAAAATAAACAAATTACACTAAACATAATCTTTATCTTTTACTTATGTTTCAATATATAAAATAAATATTTTCTTTCGTGTATACGTAATGAGGTTAAACATGCATAATCTTTGTATAATGAATATGTGTGTGTATATATATATATATATATATATATAATACCGTTGAGATAATGATATTATGTTACTATTTCAGTCATAATAATGTAATATATAACCGATAATTCATCAGAATATAATGAACGTGTTCTATTATAATGTAATATACTTGTGGATGTGATATATATATACACATCAAGAGTTCATATATATAAATATCTTTATATGTGTGTGTGTATATATATATATATATATATATCATGTAGTGATCGATTGATGAACGATATAGTCAAAACCTAGTATATTAAGCTAATCAGATATAATTAATCGATCACTCAGCTGAGTATGTATAAGAAACACATCACATTATATTATTGGATAATATACTTGTGTACGTATGTAATATATATAGTACTATTTAGAATTTGATATAGTCGATAGTGTGTATATGTGTGTATGTATGTATGTATAAATATATATATATATATATATAGTGTATACATATTATACAGTGAAGGTATATTAATGACATAAGATAATGTAATCTATAATTCATCTGAGTATTTGTGAAATGCGTTATATTATTGTGGGGTTGTAAAATCGTGTATGTGATGTTTATAGTACGTATGTGAAAACTGATAGACAATTGAATATATGTATATATACGTATATCTCGTGTAGTGACGTATGTAGTAATTGAAAGCTCGATAACTGAATCTATATATCAAAATAGTTTGAATGATATATCATACTATTGAGGAAGTAGATATACTATTTTGGGCCAATGTAGACACGCGTATGTTGTTGAAGTTGTAATAACGTAAGAGTAGTATTACGAGGTGTATATATATATATATATATATATATATATATATATATATATATATATATATAATATTGTATTTAAAAGCTAATTAACCAAAAAATTATCGTAATTTGCAAAATTCATTGATATTATTATACGATTGAGGAAATATACTACTCGTGTTAATGTGTTGATAAAATAACTACTTATCTGATTTATATATATACGAATTATATTAAATTAATTGGATGTTGTCTCCGTCCCATACACAGTGTATGTACTATGTATATATATATACGAATTGTTTTAAATTAATTGAATGTTGTTATAGATATTATAGAATTTATTAAAATTTTAATTTGTTAAAAAATAATTTTAATTTATTAACTTATTTTTGTCATTTATTAATTGTAATTTGTTAAAGTTTAATTTCAAAAATATATTTTTTAAAATATTGCGAAAACTGACTACATGTGGTCGGTTTTTGTAATATTTTTAAAAAATTGTTTTTGAATAACCCGACCCGACCCGTAATAAACAATTATAACACAAAAAATACATCCAAAACCCTCATTCCACTCGTCCTACAACAGCAAGAACACCAATTCCCCTCATTTCACCCAAAATTCATCATTTCACCATTATTTCTCCATTGTTCTTTCTCTTTCAAGGAAGTTTTTACTCAGCTTCTTGGATTGTTTTTGGGTTTAATCAAATTTTCAAGATACTATTCTATCCTAAGTTTCAATTTTGGGCAAGGTAACAATTAAATACAACTTATTAACTAAATTTAGCTTATTTTAGTATCCACAAACTCGTTTTTCAATATCTAGAAATGTTAAAGGTCTACATACAAATATCTTAGTGTTAATTTTGTCAATTGGTTGTGGTTTGAGTTCTAGAGTTTGGATATTTATTTCATTTAGCTAGATTTTAGCTAATTTTTGGAATTTGAGATTGAATTAGCTAATTTTAGGCTTGTTCCAACATTAATTTGATTTTGAATTACATAAATTTTGGTTAGTCTTGACACTTGTTTCTCCATTTTACTCAATAATTGTTTAATTTTTTGGGGGAAAATCTTATTCCTATTCCTTTACTAAATTATTGTAATAATTTAAGCGAAAAATTATTCTTCGTAACAATTTTACTATTTGACAGATTTTGAATCCGGTATAAGGATTGCTTTGCTAATTTTTTCAGTGACCGCTTATCTTTCACTTTAATTTAGGTCAAGCAAAGGTAAGTTGTTAGCTTCTGGTTATTGTTCATATTGAAGTCTAGTGAAACCGTGTGTGACCTTGTTCTATTCACTAGCATTGTTGTTATCTTCTTGTTATTGTTCATATTAAAGTCTAGTGAAGCCATGTATGGCCTTGTTCAATTCACTACCATTGTTCTTGACGTCTTGTTGTTGCTTATTTTGAATGTGATTTGTTTAATTTGGTGACTTAGTTGGTTGAAAATGGTTAAGTATAGGGACTTTAAATTAGATTTTTTTGTTTTGAATGTAGCTTGATAGGTGACTTAGTTAGTTGAAAATGGTTAAGTGTAGGAACTTTAAAGAGGATTTGTTTGTTTTGAATGTGGGTTGGTAGATGACTTAGTTGGTTGAAAATGGTTAAGTGTAGGGACTTTAAAGGGGATTTTTTATTTTGAATGTGGTTTGGTAGGTGACTTAGTTGCTTGAAAATGGTTAAGTGTAGGGACTTTAAAGGGGATTTATTTGTTTTGAATGTGGTTTGGTAGGTGACTTAGTTGGTTGAAAATGGTTAAGTGTGAGGACTTTAAAGTGGATTTTTTTGTTTTGAATGTGGTTTGACAGGTGACTTAGTTGGTTGAAAATAGTTAAGTATAGGGACTTTAAAGGAATTTTTTTTGTTTTGAATGTGGTTTGGTAGGTGACTTAGTTGGTTGAAAATGGTTAAGTATAGGGACTTTAAAGAAAATTTTTTTATTTTAAATATGGTTTGGTAGGTGACTTAGTTGGTTAAAAATGGTTAAGTGTGAGGACTTTAAAGGAGATTTATTTATTTTGAATGTGGTTTGGTAGGTGACTTAGTTGGTTGAAAATGATTAAGTGTAGCGACTTTAAAGGGGATTTTTTTGTTTTGAATGTGGTTTGTTAGATGACTTAGTTGGTTGAAAATGGTTAAGTGTGAGAACTTTAAAGGGGATTTATTTGTTTTGAATGTGGTTTGGTAGGTGACTTAGTTGGTTGAAAATGGTTAAGTGTAGGGACTTTAAAGGAATTTTTTTTGTTTTGAATGTGGTTTGGTTGGTGACTTAGTTGGTTGAAAATGGTTAAGTGTGAGGACTTTAAAGTGAATTTTTTTATTTTGAATGTGGTTTGGTAGATGACTTAGTTGGTTGAAAATGGTTAAGTGTAGGAATTTTAAAGGATTTCTTTTTGTTTTGAATGCGGTTTGGTTGGTGACTTAATTGAATTTTTGTGACTTGATCTAATTAGTTGAATCTGATTGATTACGTAGATGGAACCTGATTATAGCTGGATATATCAATGGAACAATGATAATAGAATGGGTATTAGGGAGAAATTTATTGAAGGTGTAAAAAGACACTTGATGTTTGGACACGTTTTGGGGCTATTCGTTGTCTTTGTGTTAGATGTGATGGTATAAATCTTGTAAGTGAAGAAGTTGTAAAGAAACATCTTTATAGAAAGGGGTTTCAAGAGGACTTTTTAAGATAGTGTGGTATTCATGGTGATGTTGCGCAAAATAACTTTGTTATTGGAGAAAGAGTAAGTCTGCAGGGCATAATAAATATCAAGATACTAGGATGACAGAAATAGTGCACGATGCTTTTGGGATGCAACACAGGGGCGACTTTAGGAAAAATGTCGAAGATGTTCCTTATAGCGAAGCGGGTAAATTTTATGAACAATTGCATGCTGCTAGTCATCCTTTGTTTGATGGGTGTTCGCACTCTCGTTTGTCCGTTGTTGTTAGATTATTAAGTATTAAATTGACTGGAATATTGCTGGAGGAGGAATGGAATCAATGATAGACCTAATTAAAGAGTTAGTTGACCCCGGCTTGAAGGTTCCTGATTCTTTCTATAAGGGGAAAAGATTGGTATCAAAGTTAGGTCTCTCCTCGGTTAGAATTGATTGTTGTGAAAATGGTTGCATGTTATACTTTAAGGAAGATGCTAACCTAAATTCCTGTAAGTTTTGTCAACACCCTCGATATAAGCGTGGTTCTAGTGAAAATTAAATTGCTATTAAGGCGATGCATTAATTACCTCTAATACCAAGGTTGAAGAGGTTTTATGCTTCAAACAGCTCAGCTCCTCGTACAAGATGACACAATGAAAATAGAAGGCCCACTGGTGTTATATGCCATCCATCTGATGGAGAGGCTTGGAAGCATTTTGATGCAACTTATCCAGATTTTGCAGCTGAGCCACGAAACATTCGTTTGGGATTATGTGCGGATGGATTCTCTCCTTTTTTCAGTTGGTGCTGCGCCATATTCATGTTGGCCTGTATTTATCACTCATTATAATCTTCCTCTTGAAATATTGATGACTAGTCCCTATATATTTTTGAATTGTATTGTTCCTGGCCCGCGTAATCCAACAAGCGAAATAGATGTCTACTTGTAACCTTTGATCGATGAACTTCAAATTTTATGGCATGAGGGGGTTGAAACTTGGGACATCTCTCTTAAACAGAATTTCAATCTGAGTGTATATCTAATGTGGACTGTTAATAATTTTTTCGTTTATGGAATGTTGTCTAGGTGGATGACAGCCAGAAAACTGGTTTGTCCATACTACATGGAGAAAACAAAGTCTTTCACATTAAGACATGACAGAAAAAATTCATGGTTTGATTGTCATTGTTGTTTCTTGCCACCTGATCATGAATTTAGGAGACTTAAGAATGCATTCAGAAGGAATAGAAGGGAATATGATGGTCCACCTCCAAGGTTGTCTGGCCATGACATCTGGGAATAATTCAGGATTTGCCTAAGACCAGCGAAGAACCATTGCACAGACTTGATGGACATGGTGTTTCGCATAACTGGACGAAGCAGAGTATATTTTGGGAGTTAGAATATTGACCAAATAATTTACTTAGAAATAATGATGATGTCATGCATACTGCGAAGAACTACTTTGACAACCTGTTCAACACAGTTATGGATGCACCGACAAAACAAAGGATAATCCTAAGACCAGACTTGACTTATCAAAATATTGCAAACGCAGCGAATTACACTTACAGGAGGGGCCCAATGACAATATTCTTAAACCCAAGGCTAGTTTTACATTCAAGTTGGATCAAAAGCATCAAATATGCGAGTGGGTTCAAATTTTGAAGATGCCCGATGAATATGCCTCAAATTTGAGAAAGATGGTTGATATGGCACTGGAAATATTGCATGAAATGAAAAGCCATGATTGTCATGTTTTCATGGAACAATTACTTCCAATTGTTTTTATGATTTACCTGAAAACATATGAAAACCAATAACAGAGATTAGTTTGTTCTTTAAAGACTTATGTGCCATCACATTAAAAGAAGAAAATCTGGTGCGAATGAAAAGTAATATGAAAACATATTTTTGATTCGCTTCGAGGGTCTTTAAAAAGATTAAAAAAATAAATCTTGAGACTACTCCTTAATTTTACATTTTGTATTTTATTTTTGTTTTGATTATTTTAATCCGTCGGCGTAACATTTCATGCGCAACGAGGAAGGTCTTGCAATTAATCCTAAACCTCTATATACTAGTTCAACAATATTAATTATGTTTGAGATGACAAAAAAACTTGATTGCAAAAAAAGTGTACAAAGTCAAAGAAGGGTACATATGTAAACAGACATTTCTTTAATAGAAATTATGTAGGATATATTATTTCTTATACATCAAATCAAATAATGCATATGAAACAATACATATACATGCATAACTAATATAAGTATTACTAACCCACTTTATTTTGTATTGTTCTTATACACAAACAACCCCTTATTGAATAAGAATAAAGGTGGAAACTTGTAAAGTGAGGATGACTAATAAAGTGGACCGAAAATACTAAAAAAATATTAGGAATGTATTTGAACACTTTTCCTTATTTAATTGAAAATTTTAAATGGAAGTAAAAAAGGTAATTTTTTTTTTTTTTTAGAA
Source organism: Capsicum annuum (assembly GCF_002878395.1). Classification (NCBI taxonomy): domain Eukaryota; kingdom Viridiplantae; phylum Streptophyta; class Magnoliopsida; order Solanales; family Solanaceae; genus Capsicum; species Capsicum annuum. The sequence continues at coordinate 164,658,774 of NC_061118.1, forward strand.
AAAAAGAAGATTATTCAAAGTGAGTCAACTATCAAAGAAAAAATATACTCCGTTTCATTTTATCTATCATTATTTTCTTTTTGATTCATTTAAAAAAGAATGTCATTTTTTTTTATTTGATAACTATTTAATAACATCATTCTATTTTATCGTTATTGAATCTTACTTGAGAAGAAAAAAGACAGTTAGTAAATATTAAAGTGACAGCTAGTAAATATTAAAGTAACTTTAAAAGAAATAATTTTATAATATGATAATTTATTTCTTAAATTTTGTATCTTATCAAATAATGACACGTAAAATTGTAAGTGGAGAAGAAAATATGCTCGCACTCGTCGACGTCGTTGCTTTGGTAAGTGGAGCGAAGGAAAGCAAGTTGAGTAAAACGAGGGGAGGGTCTCCCATACAATGGGCGGAGAAAAGTAAAAAGATTCCCCAACTGCTGCGTACTGTTTCCACTACAATCCAACTTTCTCTCCCTCCCCACCTATTCGCGGAGACACGGAGCCGTTCTTGTAACCCAATACTTTTGGAACCCCCACTCCCCAATAATACTTTATTCCCCCTTCCCACTCAGCCCTTATGTAATGTCCACTCATTTTGTTCAAAAGCCACTCATTATTCTTAACCCAACCCCCTCCCCCCTTTTTTTTATAACCATCCCGCGTGGATTAGCTTTTACACATTTCAACAAAATTTATGAAATAGTATCTGATATTTTTCGTTATCAACAGGTATCGGGTAACTTTATTCATTAAAGAATTACTTAGTATGTTTTTTATTTATAATAAGATTTGAACTCGTAATCTCAGCTTCTTAAGTTACTTCATTTACGCCTAATCATAGTTAGTTTCTTAATCATGGTTACTTCCCCTCACTTCATCCAATAAACCTCCACATTTCTCCACATCCCTTACCCCACGTTCCTTTCATCACTATATATCCCTCTCCCTTTCCCACTCCCTTCTACTTTCAACTCTCTTTCATCACTTCCCTTCTAAATACAATATTCTTCATTTCCTTTCTTCCAGGCCATTAAGCGTGATATTCTAAGTTTTGTTCATTCATAACTAATAACTCGAAGAAGTTTAGGTGTACGTTTTCCCATCATGAGTTGCAACGGCTGTCGAATTCTCCGGAAAGGTTGCAATGAGAATTGCATACTCAGACAAAGTTTACAGGGCATTGAAAACCCTCATGCTCAAGCTAATGCCACTGTATTTGTAGCCAAATTCTTCGGCCGTGCTGGCCTCATGTCTTTCCTCTCCTCCGTCCCGGAATCTCAACGACCAGGTACTACTTACTACTGATAATGCATTAAGTCATGCAAATAAAATTACGAGCGTGTGACGATTTGAATATAAGAAATTATACTCATGAGGAGTTTTGTTTTGCGTACCTGCAGCTTTATTTCAGTCGCTGTTGTTTGAAGCGTGTGGAAGGACGGTGAATCCGGTGCACGGTGCGGTAGGATTACTGTGGACGAGTAACTGGCACGTGTGCCAGTCGGCAGTAGAAACGGTGCTTAAAGGAGGCGTATTACGGCCGTTGCCGGAGTTTTCAGGTGTAGCAACTTCTCCAGCGGAGTTTTATTCAGCTTCCGAAGCAAACGACGTTGATCTGTTTAGATCGCAAAGCTCCAACTTCAAATCTAAGAGGAAAGTTATGGATGAGATAGCGGAAGATCTAGATCTCGGATTATCGCCAAGGACGATGGTGGCTGCCGGCGGTAAACTGAGCCGGCGAACGGAGAAACGAAGGGCGGCGACGCCTTCACTGAATTCAGATGAATCTGATACGACGACGTTGGAGAGTGGTTTTATGTATCAGCAAAATCCACAACAAGGAAATGAAACGAAGCTTCTTAGATTGTTCTTTTGAAGATTGATTCAGCTTTTGCTATGGCCTACTTACAAGTTACCAGCTATTACTGATTAACTGAAGCTGAGCTTTGCCCTTTTTGTTATTAAAAGTGTTACTATGTTAAAGTTAAACTTAGTTTAGTGATAAGTCTTTTTTGGTAACTTAAGGAATTGAAATGCTTCCATGGCAATGGATTTCTCTATAATGAAATTTTGTGGGAAAGATGAGAGTTGCCTCTTTTCTTTTTTCTACTTTTTGTTCCAAGTCACTGATTATTGTGACTGGTAATAAAAGTCAAATTTTCACATTTCCCGTAGTTTTACTCACTCCTTTTCAGTTTCCTTCGCAACTACCTTAAATCTTTTTAATGATGTGTTTTGAAAGTTTAAGTTTGATTATTATTAATTTAAGTGATTATTTAATAGTAAAAATAATATGTGAAAGAAGTAATAAAATTCTTTTAAAGTATGATAATGAATAAGTATAGGAATGAAGTAAAAAATAAAATGGACGAATAATTTAATGTACATCGAATATGTTATTGTTATCGAATAATTCAAAAGTGTGATGGAATATCCAAGTTAACTAGATGAGCCATTCAAATGAGAATATATAAGGTGATGTAACCAAAAACGAGAATGTAATATCAAACATTTTTTCCACATTACTAGGATAACTATAGCCTTTGAATAATTTGTAGGGCAATTTCGAATACTAAACTAATGAAATATATTTTAGTTGAAATTCAAATATTATTAAAGATACTATTTGTTAGTAACTCCGCTAACTAGAATTTAATTTTACCGGTGCACACAGACCTTTATCATTTAAATTCATTATATATGGAGCGTCAAATAATAGTATACAAGTAAATCATATATACTATACATCCTTGGTCCTTTTCGAAGATCTTCTAACGAACAAATTAAAATATAGAGAATATAGGTTTGTAAGACTGCACAAGGAAGTGAAGTTTTATGACTTACAACTTACAAGTTGTTTCTCATTACATTTGCTGATGGCAATTATTAGTATGACCTGTCGTTTACTATGATTGCCAATTTAAACTTGACCAAAGTTTTTTAATCGTCTCAAATATCTTGAGGAAATGCAGAAACGAATATTATCGTCTAGAAATAGCTGAACTAAATGATACTACTCTATACATCCTAACTCATTGGAAATTTTTGTACAAATTTGCATGTGGTGTGGGAAGGTAACCGTCCAAGTGTAGGGTGGGTTCCTCATAGATGACAACCTGAAAGAAAGTGAGAATTGAGAGGTTCAGATAAAGCCAACCTAATTAAACTAGGATTAGAACTAGACTGGTTTAGGATTAGTCAACTATATGTGCTAAGAGAGTGTTCAATCGCTTCGGGCTGGTTGGTAGAAGGGACGAAGGATAACTAATTTCGGAATTAATTTAAGAATGAATTTATTTCATGTTTGATTGGGATAAAGTGTTCAATCACTTTGGGCTGGTTGGTAGAAGGGACAAAGGATAACTAATTCGGAGATTTTTAAGAATGAGTTTATTTCATATTTGGTTGAGATAAAATGAATGGAGTAACTTATGTCGAGATTAATTATCATGAATTGCAGGATTATTTTTATCCCACCTTAAGAGTGGATTAACTAATTCTGGAATAACTAATCCTAGGAGAACTTGTTTCCGACCGAACTATCCCTTAGAGGTCATCTGGTTTAAAGTATGAGAAAAATTAATATTCCTATAAAATTTTATATTGTCTTTGAAAGTGATCTTGAATTTTTTTATCAACTTACCCATTTTGGTCCTCCGTTATCAACTGATAGTATAATATTTCAGTAGATAATAGAAGTATTAAAAGAAATAATGCCCTCGAATTAGACAATTAATCCATACATTATAATCTCCTTTGACTATAACATATGCAGTGTACGTAGCTTTAAATAAGTCTAGTTTTCTTTTTCCAATTTTTGTACTATCAGATAAACACTGAATCCTGATTGCAAGTTTGACATCTTCAGTAAAACAAGAATTTATTTATTTGTATATAAACAATTGTTCAGATGAGGATGAAATCATATCAATTAACAATTGGCTAGCTAAAGTATATGAGTTACATATGTGATGTGTTTGTTATCCAATAGCAATATAGCATTTGGTCTGATCAGATATGTTGCTCATGGAGTTTTTGTATTTCGACTTTAGTCTTACAAAGTACAATCGCCTGCTGGCAATATAAAATCTGTTATATTCATTCAATTTACCCGGAGTGAATCGGTTCCTAAAGAAATTCATCCCTTGAAAGGACTGTCGTCTGATGAGTACATGGAAATAAGGAATTTCAAGCGCATGGGTTTGAAATTTCAGGTATCTTGAATAATTAAAGTTCTAAATTAATGATTTATACAAACTAAAATGTATTTCTTAAGTCAAATATAAGATTTTAACTCTTCGCTTATTCGAGCGAATTGAATGATCAGTTGAGGCTTTTCCTTCCGGCCCTCACTATTCGTAGCGTAATAGATGTAATTAAATTGCAATTTATATATCAAAACTTACCATGATACTCGCAGATAATATTGGCTTAGCTCTTAAAGCTTTAGAATGGCATTTGTATCCAATTATTAATATCGATAAAACTATGTTACGATCGAGAAACAATGAAGCCACAACTCCTGCATACCATGTGAGTGAACGTACGATGTTTTAAGGTTTCTATTAGGATATAGTACTGTATCAAAAAAATTAACACTATATTACGAAAGAGCGAAATGAAAAAAAGATAAAAATAAAAAAAATCAAAAAACACTATGTATCATACATCAATAATATTGGTGAGGGTCATCTACCTGATTATAAATGAATATCACATGACAACCATTAAAGTTCAATCAATATCATAAAAAAAAGATTCTGAATATCCATACATAACTGATCCCTCAAGCTTTTTGGTTTTGCAAACTGAAATATTTTAGGGGGTACTATATGACAGAAATGATGATCTCAATGAGTCAGACATACTTATTTTATCTGAAAAGAAAGAAGGTCCTAAAAGGTGAGTTAATTAAGCAGTAAAGTACAGTTGTTGAAGAAGTCAGTATACATTCATCCACAAACATTAATTCTGGCTTTTGAGTTGTGAAAGAGTCATATTAAACATACTCCCAAGTTTGGGGTAGCCTTTTTTAATTTTTTTTTTTATTTTAATAAAAAAAAAAACTTTGTGGGGGGCTATAGCTAGCTAGGGATGACTGGGATGAGCAAATTGCAATGGGCTGGTGGGGAAAGAGGGTCCTACGGACAATTTGTATTATCTGCTATTATAAATTATGAATTATGAGATCTAAGTAAACTCTTTACACTAATATTTGGTTTGCATGTTCTTTTCTTTATTTTTTTAAAACAAAAGATAAAGAGTAAAATACTTGTAATATTTAACTTTGATATATATGATGAAGATAAGTTTTAGTATTAATGCGAGAGTTAATCATATAATATGTATGGTTTGACTTTTGTTAATTAGTTTCAGGTAAGGATGTCAAATAAACAGATTAGACTACATACATTTGAGTGGGTTAAAATAGAGTTAATTAATAAATATGTTATATAGCACCTAATGTTTAGACTACATACATTTGAGTGGGTTAAAACATAGTTAATTAATAAATATGTTATATAACACCTAATGTTTAATCGGATCAATTTGAAATAAGTAATAACTATAACGAAACATGCCCTCGAAAATCTTTTATTGTCTATTTGTTCCCGTATGATTTGGCTAATTATGATATCAAACTAATAAAATCTTCTCTTTTATATATTAGATTAAAAACTAGCTATAAAAACATCATTTTATGTTTTATAAGCTTCTTAAAGGTTAGTGGACTATCAACGGCGGAGCTAGAATTTTCATTAAGGGTGTTCAGAAGTAAACATATACGAACTAATCAAAGGGGTTCAACATCTACTGTACATACATAAAAAAATTATCTTAACTATGTATAAATAATATAATTTTTCGCCGAAGGGGAGTAAGATGAACTCCCTCGGCTAAGTGTACTAGCTCCGCCCCTGTGGATCGGACTACATATGATAAAAAATTTCATATAAACTTAGGTTACGCTCAAACTGATCTATCCATAATTTTGTGCGTAATCTTGCCGTCCATATTTGACAGCACGTTAAACAAGTTAAATTGATACCTAATTCTATATAACATGAAGATGATGTAATCTTGCTCGTCCATATTTGACCGCAGGTTAAACGGCTTATATTTATAAGTTAAATTGATATTCCTAATTCCATATACAGAAAAGATGTTGAAACCTATTCGACTTTTTTCCATTTTTAATTTTCATAATTTGAACCTAGTTAATTAAAATTCGAGCTTCGCTTCTACCCTAATCACATAGTCACTGAAGATAAATAGTTTTAAAATTGAAGGCAAAGCTTGCATGTTTACTTTCAAACTTTGCAATATAGGTTTAGCCCCCTTACCTAAATAGCTTTACAAAAAGATGTTTAAACAAATATGTTAAAGTAGGGTCCATAATCTACAACCTAATAGAAAAAGAAGGATCCACAATCCACAACATAATTTAAGAAGAATAAAATTAGACATAAAAATGGAAACACAAAAGAAAAGGTTGAAAATGCAGCGACACACAGCAGTTGGATGATGGCATCATCATATGAAGAGCACCAACCAAATTTAAGAAGCATAATGTTGGCGTCAATATCTAATGTCACATTGGCTAATTATCCTTTAACTTTACACAAAAGTCTTGGAAGATTAACCCCACCACTATAAGATAAATATTCTTTCCTATTTTACATTATAGTGGTCTACTCCTTCCATTCCTATTTAATAACGTCATAACTTTTTCTTTTCTTTTTTTTGTCTTTTCACAAAAATAATATCTCCTCCTTTTATTTTATTTAACCATTAGTCAAAACTAATTATTTCAATTTACTTGTTCAATTTATGAAATCAAGAAAATTTTAATATTTTTTTTGATACTACTGTATGTAATGAAATTTTGTTAAAATTAAATCCGTACGAAATTCGGATTATATTAAATTCAAAATATATTAGTCTCAAATAAATATTGGAGATTAATATAATTGGATTAATCATTTAAGTCCAAACATGCATGGATTTAATTAAAGTTCAATTGTTATTGGGTTAGTCCATTAATTTGGGCTAGAAATGACTAAGCCCACTTTAGCAAACTCAAGATATCATCATGTTCTAGAGGCCCAATTGGGTGCCACATGTCAAATGATGTGGCATGCCAAGTCAAGTAAAGGAGCCAATGGGACCATGCCGCTTGTCAAAATGATGCAGTAAATTTAAAGCCCATAAAAGGTGTCAGGTCACTTAAATCTGATTGGTTAAAGGAAGTTCATGTTTATCATGACTCCTTACTTCCTACAATTATAAATAGAGGCCTCATAATTCAGAAAAGACAGCAACAAGTTTAACAAGAAGCAAGAGAGAGCTCGTGGATCAAAGCAGCAGATTTCTCTACAAAACAAGCTCAAGATTTCAAGATCAAGAGTTCAAGATTAAAGAACAAGTTCAAGCATCAAGATCCAGACTACAAGATTCAAGAACAAGCTCAAAGGCCCTTGAATTCAAGTACAAGTCGAGATCAAGTTCACCAAGTCCTCAAACCAAGTTCAAGTTCAAGATCAAGACCGCAAGATTCAAGAACAAGCTACCAAGCCCTTGGATTCAAACACAAGTCAAGATCAAATCCGTCAAGGTCAAGTTCAAGTTCAAGATCAAGCTCGAAGCCCTTGAATTTATAGTTGAAAAGGCGAATCAGAGGAATCATAGAGATTATAACATTCACTTATTGAAATCAATAAATCGATTGTTGCAATATTTTTCTTGTCTCGGTTATTTATTTTCGGTCTTAGGAATTTTATTGTCCAACAAATTCTGGAACGCCCAGTGGGACGATCTCTACCTCTCATCTCAACTTTTCAGACTTTGAAGATTAAGAACGCCGAAATGATTTCCAAAAAGACCAACTCTCAATCAACTGCTTCTAAGGCTGCTAATTCAAAGTTCTCTGCTGAAGTAGAAAACATCCTTGGTGTTACTTTTGGAAGCTTAGGAGCTGTCACAAGGAGTAGGGCAGGCTTGCTAGGACAACAAACGCATCCAGTGTCGTCCGTGCCAACTCCAGTTTTTGGATCTTCAACCCCAAAAGGAGCGAAGTCCAATACAAGTGTTTCGGAAGGAGGAAACAGTGTGGGGGAATCGCTTAAGAAGACTCTAGCTTTACTTGAGCATTCCGGTTTCAAATACTCTGGCGCAAAGAGCGATGGTTGTTCAACAAATGCGTCATCTCTACTTACACCGCATAAGCTGAGCACTTCAAAGATCAACTTATGCTATAATCCATGTTACTCTCCAACGTCTCCAGTGATCATGCAAGCAATAGTAATTGATGCCTCGTCTATGAAAGAGCAGCTTGCGAATCTGACAAAGGCAATTGAAGGCCTGACCAAATATGTTCAGAATTAAGATGCTAGGATTGATAAGATAGTGGATAGGGTGGAAGGCCTGATAGACAGAGGATCTAGCCATGCACCGGGAAAAGCTCCAGAGGATCACGAGACAGAACCTCCTGTGAAGCAAACACCACCGACTAAAGAGGTACGAGTTTCTTTTGAGGGGGTGATCCCGATTGAGCAATTGAAGGAATTCATCGAAAGGACCCTCAAAGACAAGTATGATGTTGTCACTAATTCTTTCCTTGCGTATGCCAAGCCCTACACTGCGAGGATAGATAGCCTTAAAATTCCTGCCGGCTATCAACCCCCCAAATTTCAGTAATTTGAGGGCAAAGGGAACCCAAAACAACATGTCGCACACTTTGTTGAGACATGTAATAATGCTGGAACTTATGGTGACTATCTTGTAAAACAGTTTGTTGGTTCCCTAAAGGAAAACGCCTTTGATTGGTATACGGACCTTGAGCCTAACTCCATCGATAGTTGGGAACAATTGGAACATGAGTTCCTGAATCGCTTTTATAGCACAAGGCGTACAGTGAGCATGGTAGAGCTTACAAATACTCGACAAAGAAAGGATGAGCCAGTCATCGACTTCATCAATCGATGGAGAAATGCGAGCCTAAATTGCAAAGATAGGCTCGGCGAAACTTCTGTGATAGAGATGTGCGTCCAAGGAATGCATTGGGAGCTCCTCTGTATCTTGCAAGGCATTAAGATATAGTCCTTTGAAGAGTTAGCTACGGGTGCTCATGACATGGAGTTGAGCATGTCCTCTGCTGGAAAGGGAGGAGCGCCTATCCATGACCCTCAAAGGAGAAAAGATAAGCAGGAACCCAAAAGATGGGGTAAGTTTGTCCCCAAAAATGATAACAAAGAATCCATAAATGTCGACGTGTCTTCTGTGAAGATCACCACGAAGATGAACAAGAAGCAAAGCATGAAGACTACTTCTTGACCATGTCCAAATCAGAAGTTAACTTTAAAGGAGATGCAAGAAAAGGAGTACCCTTTCCTTGATTGTGATATCGCCGAGATTTTCGATGAACTTTTTCATCATAAGCGGACAAGTTCAGGGGGAAATGATGCCTTTTTTTTTTTTTTTTTTATCATATTTAGAAACAAACTTAAAATTTTCATTATGCTATTAATTAAATTATTTACAGTCACATAAATTTTCATAAGGTTATCTTAAATCACAAGTTCCAATTTTTATTTTCTTTAAAAAAAATTATACGCAATCAAGTAGTACAACATAAATAATTGGGGCGGAGCTATTTTGTTAGTGAGGGGATTCTTGGGCTATCAGCACACGCACACAGCCTACCAACACACTTGTGGACATTGTAGAGACCTTATAAATTATAACTGATTCATAAACTATATAACATGAGAAGGTTTTCTCTCATCGTCCCTAAATGGACCACCTTAGTTTATACCATTATATTCAATATAATAATGAGGTGCACAAAATCGATGGCAAGATTTTGAGGACCACCTAAGTATTTGAGCATGTAGTTTAGGGCGAAAGGCCTAAGGTTCAGACAGAATCTGATCAAGTGCAAAAATAATTTTGACAGAAAAACTTGTACTAGTATTCGATTAAATTATTGGATGGAGAGTTTTTTGGATATGAATTGATTTGAGACAGAGGAGTTACGAGGCGCACTAGATTGTTGACTTTGTATTCTCTGCATTTTAGTTATTCCATCACAATGTTGTTCATTTGTTGTAACGAGGCAAGTGGAAGAGAACATCGCATGCTTTGTATATTGTCTTTTTTCTTTTTAACTACTCCTATTTGATTGCTGATATTTAAAGTTGTTGATAGAGTAAGAGTTCTCTATCCAGACATTTTCAATTGTAAGATTTAAATCTGAAATATTTGAGTAACGACGGAAGAATTTCAATGATCTTGTGGGGGAAAAAAAAATCTTAGTAAAGAGTTAGTAATGGTAAGCTCCATGAGGTGATCAAACATCTATACTTCCTCTTATCTAATTTGTCTTTTTTACGGTCGTTTAGGAGAATACTAGCAAAAATAATAATTTAATAAATTATTTTTATTTATTCTATGATCTAACTGTAATATTACTAGTGTTCTTTCTCTGTAAGAAAAAAATTAATTTAATAAATATTTTAGATGATGACTATTAAAATGGGGATTCATGGTTTGGGTTCCGATGTTTGACCTTTGCCCGCACGCCTCGGTTATGAAATCCCTATTTGTCAACCTTCTAACTTCAAACTTGAAATTGCCGCTAAGCTCCTTGCTTTAGGCCAACTTCTTTGATTTAGTATTTGTGAATAGTGATTTATCTATTAAGAAAATAATTAGTATTAATATAATTATTTTATTATATTTTCAAAATGATTTGGAGAAGTAAAAACAAATGAAGGGAGTAATGATTTGGATTAATATTCATATAATTAAGTCTAGTTGTTAAAGGGTATACAAATGGGGTACCTTAAAAGACCGATATAATATGAACTAAAGCAACTAGTACTCCTTTCAATTCAAAATAAATAATTTTTTTAAAGCATGGCCCATTTCTTTATTACAAATTAATGATATTAATTTAAAAATAATTTATCAATATTATCTTTTTATTTCTACTCAAACTCTTTTTAAAATTAGAGATAGTTGAAAAACTCATTAACGAAACAAGTAATTTTGGAAAGAAAAAGAGTAATACATCTTTGCATTCATTTAGAACATAAAAATGGTGTTAGAAATTCATCCATTTTGGACTGGGAGTTTGAGACGATTGTAGTTGCAAATAGCTTTTAATTTTTGAGATGAATCTAACATATAGCACCAAATTCTTCACATAGTAGATGTATGATTTAGCCACGTCCTTTTTGCTCCGAAGAAGGTTTGGATCTTTCAATTTATGGCGTCGAGCTTTTAGCTTATAAGCTTCTTAAAGAAAGTCGATCCAAATACCCCTGGCAATTTCTCTTCCGTTTTATTTTTGTTAAAATGTGGATCTAATATATCTAAACTGAAAGTGGAAACAAATAAGTTGAAACAACAAAAGGGGAGCGACATTTGCCTCTGAACACACAACAAAGAAACCATCTTCTTCCTATTTAAAGCTTCAGAAAAGTTGGAAAATACTTTATGCAAATGCGCTATGGAACAAGGCATCAACTGCATGATTGTGAATTGTGAAGTAACTTTCAAATTCATCTAAAATCATAACAGAAGAGAGGGATGAAAACACCAGAGAGTGGCAGGAACTGCTGAATCATTGTCTAGTTAGAGTTTTACATATATATACACGAGTTCTTTTTTCTCTTCTTCCTTGACAAACAGTGGAAAAAGGAAAGAACAAAAGATTAGAGCATGTATACAACTAATTAGTGAGAAATAAATCATCTTCTGATAGAGGAGAAGAATACACTGTGAGAGATTAGGGTGCGCAGATGTGTTGCGAAAAAAAATGCCTAACAAGAATCAGGACTAGTCATCGTTCTCTTGCTCTGGGCCACCTTTACTATAGGGTGTTAGCATTAAAAATTGGTCAAAATAACATCAGTTCTACACCTGTCTTGTCAGGTTCTTGATCTGCGGTTATGTTGTATTACGTGTGTCCTCAAACTACGGTCTTTAACCTGCTCCACAATTCATACATGTTAATCATAATCTGAGTAACGCAGACAAGTACTAATACTACATAGCACAACAAATGAAAGAGCTTGCATTACCTGCATTGTTGCTATCATCGACAAGAAATCTTTGCATTGTTCAAGAGAAGCCTGCTCTTTGGCTGTTACTTTGGCAAGTTCACTTACCAGTGAATTTAACTCCTCCACCTGAAGAATGAACAAACTTTTTTAGGCATCCACCAAATTACCACACAAGTCTTATCATACTTCCTAAATGAATGTATGTGTCTGTTGCAACATATTACTACTGAGATGCAGCATCAACAGTTCAGTTCTAAGGAGGAATTGTGGTGCTTGCTATTGATTACATCAAGATACATGTTGGGAACAGTTAGTACCCAATTTCACAAATCAAAATACACACTATTAACTCACGAATCTCTAACCAGAAGCTTCGACAACCCACATTTTTCATCACTGTTTAAAGTCCTGAAAAGGTATTGGTACTAAGGTCATCTACTTTCACCATACAATAACAAGAGCGGTATTACAACTGCAACTTCATTCCATCATGAAAACACAAGCATGTTATCTAAGCATCCCGAAGGATGATAATTTCATCAAGGGGCAACTCCGTGCAACAAACTCCTGCTATACGGGGTCCAAGGAAGGGATGGACTTCATTGGAACTATTGGACACTGCCTAACACACTACATGAGAAAGTAAAAGTTGTTAGTTCACAGGCAAACTACTCTGGATAATCCTTAAATGAAGACCAGAACCATCTACTAGTTTATTCGTCTTTCATAAGATGGCCAAAATGTTACATCTTGTTAGACTGTTTTTGCCTTGAGCCATGGGTTTATCGGAATCAACCTCTCTACCTCACCTCTGGGTATGTTGTTGTTGATCATAAGATGGCAACGTAATATTACTGTTGGGACTTGGGTGGGAAGTTAAAAAAGACAATAATCTAATAGTCAATTTGATGATACTTATGGGTGCCGTATTTATGTTATGTAATCTAGTTCTGTGCTGTACTATGAGTTTGTGTGGTATCTCGTGACTTGAGCCGGGGGTCTATCGGAAACAGCCTTTCTACTTCTTTAGAGGTAGAGGTATGGACTGCGTACATCTTACACCCCCCAGACCCCACTAGGTGGGAATACACTGGGTTTGTTGTTGTTGTTGTTGTCAATTTGATGATACTACAGACACACATAATGTTTAATATACATTCATCAGTATAAACCGAACCTTAAGATTGGGTACCCAACTGAAGAATTATACTATAAATTGTAGTTAATAAAGATGGCAAAGAGATAAACTTCTAACAGATAAGTCTAATTGAGATACAGAATCATTTGCTGGTGTAAAATACTAATTAACAGGAGACATGGAATTTCGTGAATGCTTCCTTTAGAAGACTAATTCATTATCAGGAATTGACCCAAAAAAGCAATTCTTTTTCTTTTTCTTTTTGATTCAGGTAAACTGCAAAGACCATTTTCATCAAGCAATACATAGCCTAGTGACAGTGGAGGGGCCTGAGTTAGATAGTTCCTCGGTGAGATCCTTTGTCCAGATGATAGGAGAGGAGAGGAAACCAGGTGGAGACTTTGTAATTCTCTCTATTGTACTATTTAAAGTGCCCTCTTGGTGTTGATATTTAATCAAATTACCTACCTTCATCAAAAATAAAAAAATAAAAAAACAGTAGAGGAATCCATGTGGAGAAATACTTGGAAGACTGAAACAAGTAACTTTTTTTTTTTGTGGGGGCTAACAGGGAATGTTATACGGTGTAAAACTTGAGGAATTGAGTGCACAACGGTCAGATGGAGACGTACGTGCAGGAAAAGTGGTGAGACTCCTCACTTCTTCATGTGAGTATGCAGATGGATTATGGAATTTGTACTCTCCTTGTAAAAAAAATAGTTTGGTCAACTGCATATGTTTTAACATTTCATGTCTGCTTTAGAACAGTTGCCAAACCACTTGCGACTAGGAGACCGCGTCAAATAATAGAAAAAGGTCTATGAATAGAACCTTTGTGAACCTTCTAGACGACTGGAGAGTAACAAAAAGTAAGTTTAGGGGGTTTAGAAGCCGGTGTGAAAATCAAGATTGCCTACTTCTCAACTTCTGTTTCTGGTGCAAAGAAGATACCTTTTGTAAAAGATAACAACATACCCAATGTAATCCCACAAGTAGGATTTGGGGAGAGTAAGATGTATGCTGACCTTACCCCTACCTTTGTGGGGTAGAAAGGTTGTTCCAATAGACCTTCGGCTCAAAAGGGAAGTTATTCAGAGAAGGGTTGCAAGATGTATGATTCTCAGTTTGCGTGTGAGATGTCCCGAGTTCGATTCTCGGAATGCCCCCCATCTAATTTAACTTTTACAGTTTCAAAAACAGAAACGAATTAACAAAATAGCAAGATACAACGCAAAATGAAGCAACAAATATTAAAAACACATAGAAGAATGAGAAACTACACGATTGCTAAATACTACTACTAATAAGGAGAAGAGGATATGGGGCAAGACACTCGGCTACCTACTAATCTTCGACCTTCATTCATACCTTCCTATCTAGGGCCACGTCCTCAGTACGCTAAAGTTGTGCCATGTGATGTCTAATCACTTTCCCTAATTCTATTTCAGCCTACCTCTACCTCTCCCTCTCCCAACTCCTGCGACAGCTACCTCTCACACCTCATAACTAGCACATCCACGTACCTTCGCTGTACAAGCCCGAACCATCACAGTTTTGCTTTCGTCATCTTGTCCGCCACAAAGGCCATTCCCACCTTGCCCCCTAAATTTTATTCCTAAACATATCTCTCCTAGTATGCCTACACATCCATCTGAACATCCTCATCTCCACTACATTCATCTTTTGGACATGGGCGCTCTTGACTGGCCAATGCTCTGCCCCATACAACAATGTTAGTCTAACCACCACTTCGCAGAACTTACCCTATAGCCTTGGCAACATATTCTTATTGCCGATTACCCCGGAAACGAGCCTCCAACTCACCCAGCTCTAATACAGTGTATGACATCACCATCAATCTCCCCATCACCTCCGATTATGGACGCAAGATACTTGAAGCTTCCTTTCTTGAGTATGACTTGTGAATCGATCATCACATCCACCTCCACCTCATGTGTTACAACACTTAACTTGCACTCCAGTCTACAGGTACTCTAATTTAGTCTGCTTAACCTGAAACCTTTAGAACTTGCACTCCAGTCTACAGTCTACAGGTTCTCTGTTTTAGTCCTGCTTAACCTGAAACCTTTAGACTTTGGGGTCTGTTTCCAAACTTCTAGCCAATGTTAACACCACCAGGTGTCTCGTCTACCTAGACTATCATCTTTAAATAGCATGGGTCATGGCACCTCCCCTTGAAGATGTCGTGTAAACTCATCCATCTAAAGATAATTGTTGGATTTTTCTGAAGCTTAATACTAGATACTTTTATCTATTTAACTTTTGGCACCTCCTTGTATCTATTAATGAGATTATTCTTTTGACTTATCAAAAAAAAAATTGTAAATGCATCCAGGTAACAGGATTGGCCAACCCTAACTAGCTCAGCATTTGATGCATACTTGCTGCCATTTGTTGCTTATCTGGGTAAAAGGATAGGACAACATTAGATTAAAGTAATCACCCCATTTCTGCAAAAATTAAGCTGAAGTCCCAGATTCCTTACCATTCGAACCAGCAGCTTTCATTGATATGGCACCAACGAGATCCAAAGGTTTCAAATGCTTGAAGACATAAGCAACATAATCCTACAGCTAAAAGCTTAATTTTTTAGATGTGGTTGTTTACACTATTCAGTATGTTTTATTGGTGTTGCTTGGATACAATCAAGAAAGACTTGATGCATGTGAGAAAAAGAAATTTGGAACAGACTTATTCTGGAAAGTCATGTTAGGCTCATTCCGGAATTTGGCAACCATGTTTCATCAATAAAATCTCAGACCTAACAAATGACTGTATGGCATCCGTTCTGTAAGACATTGGGTAAACTCATCCTTTCAGATATTCCAAATGGAACGAGTCGACTCAGCTGTTGATGGTCTGCTTTCACCCTTGCATAGGTTAAAATGCATTAAACTTAGTAACTTATGTTATTAATTGACTAGATCTTTTGGTCTAGGATTCAGTGAAGAACAGGAGTTCCAAGTAGATTGTGTAATCAAGTGCAAGTCTCCAGATTGTAATTAAACAGCCAAACAAAAAAACAAGCAACTTGGCAAGTGGTATCCAAACAGATTAAGGAAAGTTCTCATAATAGGGCTGGCCCATTATCAACAGAATTAAGAACACGTCTGCTACGGGCCCTGAGGGAATTCTATGTTATCAAAAGAGAAAAAAAAGGTGAGATTCTCAGATTTTTTCCCTCTTTGCATATATTTTTCCACTCCATCATATATTACAGTTAACCCTTCCCCCATACATAACTCCATTTTTATGTCTCAAAAGTTTGTTGCAGTTTACTAATGGAAATCCATTCCTACATGTCAGCTCCTACAGCCCAGAAAAAATAATTAGGAGGACCAAAGTAAAGGCTTGTGGGCTCTAGGGTGAATAATTACAGAGCTAATTCATTTTCCAGTATAGAAGATCTGTGGAGCAGCCATAGTGTGCAACTTCAGCTAGGCATCAATGTGTGAATCCAATTATTATTCCTCTAGGTGATGATGTTTAAATCTATGGTTTTCAATCCATTCGTCTTCAGGAAGAAAGAAAAGTGAGCATAACAGGAAAAGACAGGGATATTGGGCTCAGAGGCTTGATTGTATAATTTTTACATTATGGAAAAGCTCTTATCTCATAAGCTTCTCCGTTCAGGGTAATAATCCAGATTTGAAATGCTGGCACAACTATCTGTAGTCCAAGGAGACCTCAGTGCCATAGCATTACATAATCTTGGCAATACATGCATTTATAGGTCACTTTGAATATAAAGGAATATTTTGCTACAGGATTAGAATCTCTGCTGCAGCGGAAGATATGCATGTCCAGAACTTCACTATTTCTCTAATTTATGTTGGTTACAGATTCTCACTCAACTTTATTCTTTTCTAGTTCAACCAGAGCATTTGATATAACCTAACATTTCTGCTAATTGACAGAAAGGTGATATCTCTTCCAAATTGTTTTTTCACTTCTAACTTCATATTAACAAAGATACGAGTATCTCTGCAACAGAGCTTCCTCAGACTACTTCTGGAACCAAAGGGTTTTAGCATGAAAGACTTTTTTGGTTTAATTTTTCCTTGTCTTTTTTGTACTGGCTTTTTCTTATCACTGACTCCTTTTAAGGTTCTGAAAATTGGTTTTCAAGTATGGAAGTTGATCTTCTTTCCTTTTTTCCCAAACATTTTCCTCTATGAAGTTGTAGAAGATTTAAAGGGTTCCAGGCTTCTTGTAATAAACTACTTTAGCTAAGTTCCTTATTATTACAACAACATACCCAGTATATTCCCACCAAGTGGGTCTGGGGAGCCTAAGTGTACGCAGTCCATACCACTACCTCAGAAGTTCCTTGTTATTACTTTTTAAAAATAATTATAGGGTTTGGACCACCAGGTTTGCGCGCACCTCAACGACTTCCACGGTGGTACCTGCTTCCCACCAGCACAGGTATTGGGTAACTCTTTCCACCAAGGCGTGGACAGATGAAAGAAAAAGATGACCTAGTATTTTTGCCTCTTCCAGGATTTGAACCTAAGAGCTCATGACTTCAACTGACTTCATTGACCACTAGGTCACGCCCTTGGATTCCCATATCATTTAGAGGTTCTTATGAGATTCTCTGCGTAACATGTTGCTTTGACTGCAGAAGTTTTAAGAGTATGCATGTTCCTATAATACTATGTAAAAAGAAATGTGGCAGCACCAGCAAAACCTGACAATTATCTTCTTAAGAGAGTTTTATAAAATTAGATAATGGTGTCTTATTAAAGCAAATACCAAGGGAGTACTGCAAAAGAACAGCAAAAAGATTACATCCTCAATTAAATAACTTTCAGCTCATAGTTTTAGATGAGATCAACAAGCTGAGAAACCTCCCCCACAATTTGTTCCATACACGAAAAATATAAATTCTGTAAGCACCTATATTTTACAAAAGATATATGACGTTAATCTCCATTAAAGCATCTCTCTTATTTTAAAATACACGGATATGAAAAAAATCAATGCCGTTTCTTTCACCTGGTATTTTTTATCAATTGAGATTAGAAAAAAGAAAACAGATTTAAAGAGGATCCATGCTGTGCAATTAGTTGTGACATATGAAGAATCTTTTTCTTTTTTTTGGTGGGGGGAGTGGGTAACCAAAAAATTGCCAAGGACCAAAGATCCCCTGGTGCACAGAAGAACAATTTTATTGCAATTTAATATGAACCTCAACATCAGTTGTGATCTACTAGATAGACTTTATTATGTGTGCTATTATATCAGATCTATCAAATACAAAAGAAAACAAAGAGAAACAAGTAAGATGACTATGCATTAACTGAATTCACGGAAACAGTCAGCACTAACAGAAAGAAGACTATATTAGTAAGGTTACCTTGCCCAAAATGGAACCGACAGAGGTTGCCATTGCCTGCATCACACCATGTGCTGAGCTAATAGCATCTTTCAAGTTTTGTATGTTAATCTGTTGATATTAACACAGAAAAATTATATGTGGCTTTCAAGTTTTGTATGCTAATCTGTTGATATTAACACACAGAAAAATTATATGTGTCCTCTTTGTGATTCAGTGAAAAACAGAAATAAATCTAAAACTAAAATATGTGTGTGTTGCACAAGTACATACGTTAGCTCCAACAACCGGCAAACGGAGAGTGCTAGCTTTCAAGGCTTCAATTGCTCCAAGGAGTGAGATCGAGTGTTCTTTATCAAATGAAGCCCAAATCTCTAAGGACATCATCTACATATGAAAAGAATCAACTTAGATATCATGCCAATAGTTATTCTCTTTCTGATAACTATAACAGGACAAACATCAATAAGATCATCTTGAAGACACTTTCTAAGAGTCTCAGAGACTTGTTCAGAGTAACAAGTTGCAGTTAATATTACCAAACTATCAGATTTTAGATCTGGACCTTGTTTGCAAATAAATTGGCACTGCTTTGGCTGAAGCGACTGACGAGGATGGACCATATACGAAAAATAAAAGATAGTATTTGTGCACAGAAAATGTAAAGTGAGGAAACTGGGTGCAATTTTATTTCCAAATAACAGTCATAAATTAAGTATTTCAGGATTTTTTTCCTATATTGAAGGTGAAAACTAACATCTAATTGCTTCACAACAAGTGCAGAAAATCGGAGCAACAAGACAAAACACAGGAGAATTCTGGAACTCGCCGCTGGAGTAGGAAAAACATCAAACAAGTCATAGATTACCGTTATGGTAATCTTACTCCTGCAAGTCATAGACTACTTTTAGTGAAATAGTACCCTGTGGAATAGACGAGGAGCACGCAAGCTGACCCCGACACCAACATCATTTAAAAAGGGGGAAAATTAAATAAAACAAAAGACACTTTTAAAATGAAATTATAAAGCACAGGAGCTTGCATAGTTACATGTAGAAGCAACAATTTGACAGTGACCTTTCTAACATCATGAATATGGCAAAAACTTATTTTCAACCTAGAAATACAGGTTTAGGATAATGCCACAAACTTAAGAACATATAGCAACTAACTTTCATGCTGACTGTCAACGTAAAGAAATTAAAACAATCAGTTTTGGGACCCGCACTTGGAGGTGCGAGCATGGTTGAACAGTTGATAAATGGGTTAGATACATAAAGTCGTAACTTCTGCCAATTTTTCATCCATTTACCTATTTTTCCTCACCTGCTTATTAAATAAGCAAGGCATGTATTAATATGAAACGAAAACAACTCCCTTAGTCAGAAATTGTCCAAATTCATTATTTTGGGTTGTTCCTAACATAAACACATTTCTGAGAAGAAACTTTTCCTCTCACCCTTCAGTACTTTCTCAATATTCTACAGTGAAAATTTTATCTGACACCCAATAAAATGGGTTCAAATTCCACTGGAATTTTACTTGTATCTCAACAGTTGGACATCTCTTTCAGTACAATAAAACTTCAACTATTTTTTAACCTTTGTGCCCACGTAAATTTCAACTTGTATTGGCATGGTGGAAGTATCAATTCATCCCATTCGTCAAAATTATATTTCGACTTATGCTAATTGCTATCCAAAAAAATGTCTGAGTGAACTTGTGGAAGTCCAAATTTCAGTAGAAAAACTGTTAAAAAAATTTAAGTGTTAAAATTATTTTGATAACTGTGGTGTCCAGGCCAACTTCTGTGCACCTCGACTAATTCCACGGGAAATCTGCTAACCCTGTAACTCTATCGACCAAGGCAAGAACAAATGAGAAGAAACTACCTGGTGTTTTTTGTCTCTGTTAGGATTTAAACCTGAGACTCATGATTCTCAACCACTTCACCGATTACTATGCCACACCCTTGGGTGCTTTAAGTGTAAAAGATTATTACTTCCTGGGATTTTATACTTTTTAGTGAATCCTGCTTGATTACAACAACAACAACAAACCCAGTGTATTCCCACAAAGTGGGGTCTGGGGAGGGTAGTATGTACGCAGTCCATACCGCTACCTCCAAAGAAGTAGAGAGGATGTATGAATCCTGCTTGATTATACTTGGGTTATTACCAAGTAGATTTATTCCAAACTCCACTCATAATTAAGGAATCAGGTACCACATAGAATGGGATAGAGGAGAAGCTAAAGTGAATACTGAAAAATGAGAAGCAGCCAAGAACACATTGTGATCTTCACAATGTTACACCTTGTCAGGTAGGAAGGAGGAGAGAAATTTTCCATCTCTATCCCAATAAAGCAGACATGAGTGTAGTACTCAACAAGATTCGTGAGCAAAATGAAGACGCAAGTGTCAATAGGTCAACAGCATCACTCATATTCAGATGCCCCAATCAGTGCTGGGAATTATAAGGTTCATGATTTACACGCCAAAGGGAGGAGCACCAAGGAATATGGATAGTTAAGATAATGCAGAAATATATAAAGAAGCTGGCTTGGATTTCAACGAGTTCAGGACCAAGCATGATGAAATGGAAAAATATGCAACTGCCACTTGAATACAACAACGACATACCCAGTGAAATCCCACAAAGTGGGGCCTGGAAAAGGTAGAGACTAGAGTGTATGCATACCTTATTTCTACCTTTTTGGAGGTAGAATACAATCTAATATTGAGGAAATCTGAAAACATGAAAGACCTGAACTGGTTCCTCTAGTACATTCCAATTTGTCATCATTCAGCAATGACGCAGTTGAGAACTTTATTTCATATGCCAAAGAGGTAGATCAAGCAACACCATAATTCAATTATAACCAGCAGAGGAAAGAAGCGATTATGAGGCTTAAGAAGCAAAGAAAATAGCCTAAAAGTTGGCTGCAGCGGGTTGGTTGATTTTACCATGTAGGCAATATCTTTTAACAGAATATGTCAAAATAAGGATGAAACCAGCAGATCATTTCACCCAAATCCAACAAAATTTATAATATTGAAAATGCACTAGGGCTGACACAATACCTGTCCCTTTAAAATTGAAGCTAGCTTCAGTTTTTGCCTCAGCAACTGTAGCCTGTGTCTCTTCTTAGTGACTGTATCTCGTAGGTCTGAGATTGTTATCCATGCATTCCACAGAGTTTTCTGCAAAAAAGCTCAATATGTTTGTTTCAAAATGGATTACAATCTTGCTTATGAATCAGCAGAAACTTATTTAAGGAACTAAGATAATGCCTGCTAAAAAGAAGGTAGTGACATGGCCCAAATTAATAGAACACCCCATTCATTCTTTTTGTAGCAACCTACACAGTCACTCAGTACCTAATGCACTGATAGATACATTATGACCATCCGAAAGAAATTAACTAGAGCAACATCCCGTAAGGTCGAATTGAAAAAATTCAATACCCTTCTTTTGAAAAAGTTTTTTTTGTTTTTGTTTTTGAAGCTGGTAAGTCCTTTTTTTGGAACAATTATCTACTGCAATACACAATTACTACTTACTGGGTTGACAAAAACAATGACCTAATGATTAGAGGAGTAGCGCTTGGAATGTAATCCCATGGAGAGAACCAAACTGAAGGAAATTCAAGGAATAGGTAAAATGTTTGATCAAACTTTGAAATTGCACCATTTTCATTATTTTTGGAGTAAACAGAGATCCCACATGTATAGAAAACTACTCTAAATTGCACCACTTTCATTATTTTTGGAGTAAACAGAGATCCCCACATGTATAGAAAACTACTCTACATTGCACCACTTTCATTATTTTTGGAGTAAACAGAGATCCCCACATGTATAAAAAACTACTCCGATTCCACAGATAGAAACGCTAAACTCTAAATATCTATGCAGTTTGTGCTGTGCTTTGTTTCTCCCTACATGTCATCTATTACCTACCAAAGAAAAGCTCCTGTAAGAGGAATAATTTGAAGTGACTTGTTCACATAGTTCTTCTGCAAATATGAAAGAATCTGAGCTCCCCTTTCTATTATTTCTCACAGCCCGCAAAATTCGGAGAAAAACAGTTAAGGTGAGCATACATGGCAAACCAATCCATCAACTACAACTCAATTCCAAACTAGTTGGAGGCTTGGAGCCCTCTATATGAACCCTCTATATATTCTGCTCTACCCGGGCATATTGGATTCCAATAATGGTAAGTAATTAGTCTTTTAAGGAAAACTAGGGTTCAAATTTCAGGATAGCAAACACATGACATAGATGAGAAATTCAATTCAAGTTAAGAGATTCAAACTTTCAAATGAGAAAAAAAAAAAGCCTTACCTCTGCACTGTGTTTCTGCACCAGCAAAGTTGTTTCAGTCGTAGCGTTTACAAAGCGCCACTGTAAGTGCCGATTGTAAAGAAGCCGCAGCAAGTGTGCATCAACAATTCGGTTTTCGCCTACCTTCCCCCTCCGAACATCAACAGCAAAACTAAGAACTGACGGGGTCTCAACGAAGTTACTATTAATGGTGCTAACCACATTTCTGACACGAGACGGACTAGGTATTCCTCTGGAAGGAGATGACCCTATAAGCTTACTAGGAGACGCAGACCGAATGCCACCACGAATAGGCGATGACATTGCTCTCGGGGACGATATTGGGACATCACTAGGGTACTTTCTCAACTTTGCTGGCGCAATCAATTTGGACGCTGGACTTGTCGATAGAGGGGAGCCTGGATCCTGCAACCTCCTCAACCTACTGTTTGTCTCTTGCCAGAACCTAGCAGATACAACAATCCCACGAGGCACACCGCGTATACGGGAACTCCCACCACACTCCTGCACTCCTGAAGTACTACCAGAAGAAACGCTATCCGTATCAGATGCAGTAAGATCAGATGGCAAAGATGAATCATTATTTGCTGAATTTACATCCTGAGCATGTTCAACGGCCTTTAAAGGCTCAGCATTTCCTAAATCAAGACTCAACCTGCCATCAAACGAAGCCCTCCTTTCATCAATCATAGATTGCTGCAGTGTCCTAATCACATTCCCAGATCCAATAACCTTGGTTTTGTCCCCATTACTACAATCTAAGCTCCTCCCCAGCAGATTCCCTTGCCTCGCCCTCCCCGGCCAACGGTGCTGATCAACAGGCTTAGAATTCTCCAACTGATCTGCCCCATCAGCTTTCCCTCTAAGAGGAGTAGTCGTCCTCCTCCTCTCAGGTGTACCCTTCCTTAAACTACTCAAATTCGGAGAAGAGGGAGCCGCTTTCGTCTTACTTACAGGAAGTGAAAAGGTTTCACCTTGAAATGATACAGATAAACTCCTAGTAGAAGTCACCAACAACTTTGAAGCTGCAGAAACTTCGGCTACATTGCTTACTTTCGAATCAAGATCAGCTGCAAGAGGCCTAGAAACTGAAGGCCGCCTACGATCCACTGAAACAGATCTTTTGGGTCCTGAAACCGGCGCAGTATTCGACAAAAGGGTAGAGGAGTTTCTTGGAACCAAAGGAGACGGGAATCTTCTATTAGAAGACGAAGAAGAAGATACTGAAGACGAATTGGAAGAAGAATTTGAAGGTGAAGGAGACATATACCGAGATTGAACCGTTCTTGATTTGGGTCTTTTTGAATTAGCAGCAACTCCATTGTTGTCTCTCTCAGAAGGTAGTAATGGGGGTCTTCTTGATGACTCATCTTGTGTTGGGGTTTTTGGGTTTTGTCGGCCAGTTGAAACTGCTCCAGAAACAGCAGCAACCATCATCAAAATTCCTATTTTCACACACACACACACACTGTCGTCTTCTCTCACTTTCCAAAATGGGAATTCTGAATTCACCTCTCACATTGTACTTTCAAAGCAAAATACACACACCCATTAGCCCAAAATCCTGCCAGAAAGCTTCAAGATTCAAGAAAAATCAAGAAATCCCACCATAACTCAAAACCCCATTATGCATTTCCAATAAAGTCCACATTTTTTTAATTTCAAGATTTCATTTTTACAGCTAAAAAGGCACAAACAGAAAAAAAAATAAAAAAAATGTAGGCAGTAGTTTTCCGGCGAAGAGTGAGTGAAGAAGCGAAAGGGGTCAGATTTGGGGGTACAGAGAATTGGTACTACTACTACTACTATACATCTTCTTTTAGCTATGGAGGGGTGATTTTGGGGTTTTGTGAATCTTTGGAAAGACGTTACGCTAAGCAAATTACAATTTTTATGTTACAAATTACAATTATTTCTTAATCATTTTTAATTTACTACTTATAATGTAGTAGGAGTATTTGGTAATTATCATTTCATTTATTTGTAATTAATACAATCTTTGTTTTTTTCTAAAGTTGAAGGCGTGTGACTATTGTTATTTTTTTGTCTAGTGATAGTGGAGTTCGTAGGTATTGATGGAGGTGTCCCAACTCCAAATAAAAAGCTCCTATACTTGAAATGCAAGTAATTACTTTAATAATTTTCTAGCTCTTAGTAAAAATTTTATCCTTTCCCTCAATAATGAAAAGAAAAATAATGCTTTAGTAACTCTTTTAACTCCGTAGTACTATTGAATTTGGAAGGGGCAACTTGATGGATGTTCATTTAATTTTTAGGCTATTATATTAAAATCATAAAATTAATTCTATAACCAAAAGACAAAAACTATCTAAATAACGTTACACTTGATACCTCAAAATATAAGTAAATTGTGGTACATATAAAAATGTCATACGAGTATAATTACGTCGGCCACTCACCTAACATTACCTTTACTTAACACCACTTAAAAACAAAAATATATGTCTCGACTCAACCTAAAATTCAATTTTTCACCAAGTGGCACACTATAGTGGTTATTTATCATTTTAGCTAGAATTTAAAAGTGAATCGTTTTATTTTGTTTAAGCAGTGTCACGTTGTTATAAAGTGGCGATGTAGTTGTATTTAGTATTTTCATTTTATATTATTTCTAACATAAGTATAATAGAGTTGCATTTCATTTTAAAAATTATTAAAACTCTAGTAAGATAAATTAAAATATTGATGATACGTATTCGTCTAAATAACCTCATACAAAATTTGCAAGCATTAGTGTCTCTTTTGGGCAAACACGGAAATTATATTTTTTGCTATATGACAAACTAAACTATTTCAACCTATTTAAAAAAAGAAAACCATATTACACTTTTGTTAAAACTTGGTAGTCAAATCAATCCAAATAAAGAAAAAACAAAAGAATCTTCATCTACCCTACTTTTCCTTACTATTCTCTGAAGTTAAATACAGTCTTTATATAGCTCCATAATGGTGTATAAATTTTGGACAACTCAAAATGGTTGAAAGTTAAAGCCCTAGTAGATTCCATTAGTTCCTAGGGGTCATGCTAATCTTGATTATCTTTTTTTAATCATCTTTTAATAACTACCTATAATTTTGTTGGCAGCAAAGCTATATAGGTTAACTAACATAAAACAAAATCGCATAGTTTGACTATTAAAGTAGGCCCCTATATAAACAAGAACTGCTTAAAAATCTAGCTAATAGTAATAGAAGCAACAAGCCAATGAATCTTTGTCCCACAATTATATTGAATATTCTTGTTCTTGGATTTATAAGGCTTCATTTGAACAAAGAAACGAAAATACTAAAATGGGGTTTTGAAGTTCAATTTACATGTTATATTAGCATACAAATTATAGTTAAATAATTCTTTATTTCAAGTCTGATATGAACACCGAAAATGTATAACTTAAATTTGGGTTTTTAGTATATTAGGAGATAAGACAAAGAGTGAATAGATAGATTACAATTCTTAGGCTTTAAATATGTGCATCGTATTTGCATGTGAGCATTGCTAATTTTAGTGAAGTTCCAACACTTTAAACAGTAAGATCAAGTACATAGTATATAGTCTGTGTATATCATCAATACTGTATGCCAACATTTTAAGTTGAGTGTCAATTGTGTCTGCGTAAAGTTGTTCATGTGGATCAAATGTCATTTTCACTAAAACATTCCCTTCTATTCTACTTATATAAATATATAATATGATCCATCTAAGCTTTCCCCTATATGAATTGAATTACATATCTACCACAATACTTTCATTCATGTGTTCTTGTACATACATCTTCAAGTATAATTCAAGTTTCACATACATATATATTTAATAGTCCAACTTCATTTGAAAATAATACTAGATTGTATTATAAAATCATATGCAAACTACTCCAAAGTTAAAACCTTAAGATCATCATATTCATATAGGCTAAAACTCACCTATATATGCAAACCAAATTGTAACAATATTTCAACACCACTTACACATGGATTCTATTCAATAACTTTGGACAAAATCATATACAATATTTATATTTAAAAATCTACATGACCTGACAAACAATTATTCAGAATGTATAAAGTAAGGTATCTTTTTTGGAACTCAAAGTAAAGCCTATAAACTCAAAATTCTGAATTCTTCTCTAACAACGACATAATGGATAAAGTTTAATTTTGCCAATGTGCCATTCACTGTTATTTTCCAAACTTGAGATAGTAGGAGGTAAAAGATTACCTGATCGAGGATGGGAAATTCTAAGGAAGAGGAGAAGTAAAATATACTAGCAAGGAATGGAAACTTGAAAAGAGGACATCCTTGCCTTGTAATATTTGCAAAAAGAAAAGCTACTAGTAGCAATAAGATATGCTTCAAAATGTTGTGTTTTTTGGGGGTAAATTATTAATGGAAAAGTTTCCAAGTCTAGCTAGAGCTACAGCCTAATGATAGGATGCTCCGTCCCCCTCATATCATTTGTTTCTTCTATTCTATGTCTCAAAAAATAATACTAATCTACTATAGTATTTCCATTGATTTTGCCCACGTTTTGTTCCTTCACCTTAATTATCTTACCATGAAGGTGAACAAAGTTATTTCATGGGGTTGAGGTAAGAATAGGGGTGGGGTGGAGTGGGGGATAGTGGGTGATGGGGTTAGGATAAGAATTTTTTTTTAAAAGAAAAATTGGGATCGGTGTGGGGGTTGGGGTGTAGGGGTAGGAGAGGGATGGGGGGTTGAGGTAAGAGTTTTTTTTTTCTAAAAAAATTATATATTTTCTGGGGATGTAGTATTGTTGTATAGGGAAGGGGTGCGGGGGGTGCAAGAGGTAGGGTGAGATGGGGGTTGCGGTAAGATTTATTTTATATATATATATATATAAGAAATTTTTTTATTTATTTTTAAAAGATATTTCTAAACTAAATAGTATCTTTCTTGGGAGGGGTAAAGGATGCGGGGAAGATGGGAGGGTAGGATTTTGATCGTAGGATAAGAAAAGATTTTTATTTTTTTTCAAAAAAAAAAAAAAAATTTGTGAGGTGGAGGTAGGGGTTCGGGGTAGGGGGATGATGTGGAGTGGGACAAGAAAAAAATTTATAAAAAACTTTTTAAAAAATAAAATAATTTATTTAATAGGGCATGGTGGGGTAGGGTAAGCTGGGGGTGCAGTGAATTGGGGTGAGGTGAGGTGGGTGATCTTGCTTTCCCTAATTTCATTAAAAAAAATATTTTTCTATTAAACGAGTTGAAGTGGAGATTGAATTGCGTTCAATCCAATTTAAAAATGGGTTGAGATTTATCCAATAACAAATTATTTTGAACTCAACCCATTAAATATCGGATGGATTGAACTGATCAGCTCAATTTGAGTTCATTTTGACACCCCTAACCTTAATTGTCTTACCATGAGGGTAAACAAAGTTATTTCATATCTAATAACCCTAGCTAATGTGTCAAGTTTAAACGGGTTAAAATTATGACTCGTCTGAGCTGATCATTTGACATTAACAGTTGAATTCGAAATGATCTATCAAATTTAGCTGTTAATTAATTGAATAATGAAACTAGTTGTGAGATATCATTATGAAGTTGCGTCAGTTGTAGATATAGAGTAGGCTAACGAATGGACTTCATCTCTTGTATTTTCTTCATTTGCACCTTATAATTGGGTCAAAAGTACATTTATAAAAATATAGATAAAATGAATTGGTCAAAATTCAATCCAAACTTAGAATATACAAAATCAAATGTTCACTAATATAAGAAAGTACATTAACTTTCGTAATTATTTCAGAAAAAACAAAAAAAAAAATTATCTTGATCCCAAGGTAAGGAAACTTTCGTTTTTTTTACCGTTTTTTACCCATTCAAGCTTTTTCTCACCCCACTTATTTGCCACCTTTATCTCATCACTATAAACTTGTTTTAATTTTTTTTTTCTACAACTAAATTATTCTAATTTCAATAAGCATTATGATCACAAATTTAAAAGTACATAAACTATAAAAAGAAAAGAAGTGAAGTATCATGTTGTGAGATAGTATGTCACAAGAATCAGAGGTAGTAACCAAAGTTTATGTAAAACCAACCTCAGTAGGTAGGTTCATGAATAATGTGGGTGTCTGATATTTAGATCCAAAAATTTAAATTAGAAAATGTACCATTTGTTGGCAAACATTCACATCGGTATATATATTGTCAGAATTTTCATGTCCAAAGAAGTATTCATTTCTTCTTTTGTTTTGAAGTTATGGCTACCCGTGACTTTATTTATTTCCTATACATAGTAGGATGTTTAATTTCTGTCTTTTAATAAGAAAGAGATGAAGGTGAAAGTTAGAAGAAGTAGGGCTACTTAATAAATGATGGTTTAAATTCACATAATTAAGATTATTCAAGCGTACTTTTTTTTTTTTTATTTCTCACCAAACATTCGTATCCATGTAATCGCAGAAACTATCAAAATAAAAAAAGAAGTGACAATAGTTACTATAAGTATACGAAAGAACCCTTTTTTTCGAATTCCTATGATGCAATTGGGGCTTATCGGCAGAAACAAATCAATTTAGATAGTCCTTTGTAGCTCCAGTGGCGACTAGATTAAATCGAATTAGCATATTTAGCGTCCATTTCTTGAATCAACACTCCCAATATGATTTTTTCCATCTAGATTAGTGCCTCGTACTCAAAACCTTTAATTAAGAGTAAATTAGGAATTTCAGTCATTTCATCATCACATATATTGTATTATAACTTATAATATAAGTGGATAAAATTATCAAACTTATTAAGAGCGAATTAGGAATCAATTATTTCACCACCACCTATATTGCATTCTAACTTATAATATAAGTGGATAAAATTATCAAATGTATTTTTTATCCATTCCAGAAAGGAAGAAACTCAACCAATGAAATTAAAAACATAATTCCAAGTTCCCAACCCAATGGTAAAAAGCTCGTGTAATAATATGTAATTTTCTATTTTGACTGATTTTTCTTTATTCACCCATATCATAAGAAATTAAAGTAGTTTTCATCATGAGGCGCTGGCATTTTTTGTAATAGAAAAACAAACTTTGTAATAATGAGGTTTAATACATAAGAAAAAGTTTTTAACTTTAATATACAGGAAAAAAAGTTTTTAACTTTTATACATTGATAATATAACTTTTCTATACTTTCAAATCATTTCAATTATAGTTACATATCAATAACCATAACAAGTAATCTTTTACAGCAAATTAAACTGTACTATTGTAGTATAATTTTTTTTTTTTGTTACAGTGCCTGTGGATATAAATAAAATCCAAAAATTATAGACATAAAAACATGGGAACGCACGTGTTTTGTCACTGAAACTATTCAGAATTTCAGATATCTTTTCTTTCATGCATGCATGTTAAATTTTGTCTATTTACTTCTTCTCCAAAGTCACTATGCCACTTAACAACAAATTAAAATTAGATTGTTTTATGTCCTCCTCCTCCCTTTTTTTTAATTGCTGTACTAACTATTTAAATTACTCATATTGCTTTGGATACTCATGGCTCTGAATTTGATAATGATTATATATAAGGTGCCAGAAATTTGAGTTACAGAAAATACTACTATACTATTATTAGTAAGTACAGAAATGATGAGTCACAAGGGAACAGCAAATAGACATTACTGTAGACAAACTCATATCTTTAATTTCCTTATTTCTCCCATTTTACATCTTGCTGTTTTTTTTTTGTTAAAAAAAAAAAAAAAAGATGAAACTAAGATCCTCCCTTCAAGCTGACTCACATGTTATCATAAACAACATTTTGGATTCCACTAGTTATAATCAAACATCGTACATATATGTATATACTGGAGAATTAGATGAAGAAATTTGTAGGTGAAGCTACTCTGAATAATTCAATGTTGAATTATCTAAGATATGTGTTGATTATGGAAGATAGCAAATAACTCATAAAATTAGTCTAGGTACGTGCAAATTATTCCAACTACCAAGATTATAAAAAGAATCTCCTCCTTTACCTACGCTCACAAAAAGAGAAAAATAAATTGCAACTATATATTGATGTGAAGTTTATTCAAAGTACTTGTAGTAGCTAGATAGCCCAAATTGGAAGTGAGAAGAAATCATTATAATTATGCTAGCTTGCCCTTTGCTTGTTCTTTCTCCTTCAATTGACTAAACGTGACAATTTAAGCAATTCAAAATTACTAGAACTTTGTTATATTAGCAAAACAAAACTGTAGCTCCACGTTTAAGTCAAGATCTAATTCTTTAATAGTAGCAAATTGAAGAAAGTGGGCCAAAAGAGTGAATGAGAAAGTGAAATTGATCAGTGACTTAATATTAATATATAATTGACATCTTAACGGTGCCATTAAGTATGACTTAGAGTTAAAGAAAGTTTAATGTGGTAAGCTTGACGAGACTTTGTGTTTGGTAAAGCTAGACTATAACCAAGTACTTTGAGATTTGAATGTGTGTTTATTGTTAATTGTTTAGTATACATAAGCATTATTATTCTGGATAGTTTGGTTAGATAATTAAGCTTCTAGTAGCTTTGACGCTGACTAGTGATACTCTTTTCTAAGTTAGTAGGTATTAATAAGTTCAGACATCACTTTATTGTTTACTAAACACATTTGGTGAACCACGTAGAACAACCTATCTAAGATTTGTTACACTGCTTTTCGAAACTGTCAGCTCCTATTATTCAACTGTATGATACACATTAATTTGCTCATGCGGTTACGAAAATGATCACCACATTCAATATGACATTATACATCGAATAAAGAGAAACAAAGAAAAAAGAATCTTGCCTTGTTTAGAGAAAAGGAAGAAATTAAGATTTGATGACGATTATAAATATTTTGGCTTTATCAAAACTTACAGTCTCATGATATTATTGAGAAATTCTCGTACAATATCAATATGCCCCTTTGTCAAGTGGCTTTCCGCTCCTCTCTCTTTGTTCCGATGAAAGCCTCAAAGCTCACAAAAATGTACATTTAATTCTCAGTGGTTACCCCTATATAATGTAAAGGATAAAATTCTTCAAAAAAAAAATTAGAGAATATTTAGCTCTTGTTTGTATGTACTGATTAGTGATGGTACCTAAACTAAGTAGTAACATATTTTCGTTTGCGACGGACCCATTCGAATCCAATATATCGGCCCACGTAAATTTGAAATCTGGCGGCCCAATTAGATTTTTGGCACGTAAATTTTATTTTTTGGCACGTCTATCTACTTCCCGACAAGATTTCCTGAAAATGTGAGAAAAGAAAAACCTACTATTATTTACACTGAGAACTGTAATGTATTTTCACTCATATGCTCCATGATTAAATCATTTCATCATCGGTGTTTGTATGTCATATCTTGATTTGGAATTCCATTCAAGTAGGCATACTCGATTTTGATGTGGTCATTTAATTTGTATTCACTTTTAATTAATATTCTTTGCGTTTCAAAAAAATGACAAGTATACAGGAAGTGGGGGAGTATTATTTTTTGACACGTGTACCTACTTAAGGACAAGATTTCCTGGAAAGTGCAAGAAAAAAGGGGGAAAAAAAATATTATTGGCAGTAAAATTTTATTCATTTTCAACTCATATGCTCCCTGATCAGATCATTTCATCATCAGTGTTGTATGCCATATCTTGACTTTGAATCCAGGAGGACCCATACACAGCACTTCAAATACTTATCTGAATGTTTTGGATGGATGCTGCAACTTGCAAACCTTTGCTAAGTTTGTGAATGCAGTTATAGGATACATGGCAAATCGAGCTTCCTCATCGAATTCAGATTCCCATTTAGAATTATGTGAGGATAGGTAAGAAAGGGATTTATAATTAAATTTACCAAGACCAATGCAAGTAAGAAGAAAAAATTAAAGTTAACTTTGTTGTTACCTTTTATAATTGCTTTTATTTTCTATGAAGTTCTGGGTGTTTGAAGTTTCTCTCCATAAGAGCAGGGGTGTAGGGCGTTGCTATCTTTGCTCATAGCTGAATGCTCTAGTCTTCATATCATTCATATGATGATAGCAATGGACATTGTTCTATCTTCTTTGAATACTATGTCCTTTTGGTTTTAAAAAAGCGTATATAGACTCATTAGTTGAATTTTTATTTTCCCTCTTTATTTTGGGGAGCAACACCAATTTTTTTAAAAAAAAAGTTGAAAAGGTAGAGGAAGACTTAAATGTAAATTAAGTTCTGAGTACATTTAACTTGTCACGTCAGAATGAAAAATCAAAATTAAAGTGAAGAGAATAAAAATTGAATGATTCTTAGCTATTAGAGTGAAGAATACTTTCACTTGAATTGGTTTCTCAAAGCAAATGACCACATCATATGAAGTTTCCACGAAAGAGACTTGTACATTGACTTGACAATGACAAAATTTAAGTATTTGCAGTTGGACTCATTCTTTCGTTTGAGAGTAAAAAATGCAAACTAAATATCGAGCATTTCTTGTCTACTTTGGAGAGAATCTACTTAAACAAGAAAAGGCCATGTCTCATTCTAAATATACCAGGTCCCTCAATCTCATCTTATAATACCAAAGAAAAGGCATTCTATTATATGACTTAGTTGTATCTAATGTTTGAGGAGGACATTCTCCTACTCTTTTGGCTACTTAAATATACTTGATTAGATCAATCATTGGTCCAATAAAATATTCCTTTTTAATAAAATAGGTCCACATAAATAGATGTCGAATCAAGTATAAGGATTTGCCGGTTCCTGAACTAAAAAGCAGTTTACTTTGTTTTATTTTTTCATATTTTTTTCTTTTGCAAGCTTTGGGATTTTACATCAAATTGAATGAATTTGTGTGATGTAACTTTCCTTGAAATTTCTATAGCAAGACTTGAAAAATACAACACATCTCCTACTCACAATTTATTATTTTTTTGGAGGGAGCGCAGTCCATTAACAACGAGCAGGGGCGGAGCTACCCTTTGCCGAGGGGTTCATCGAACCCCCTTCGGTGAAAAATTATGCTATATATGCATAGTTAAAATTAGTTTTATGTATATATATTAGATGTTGAATCCCCTTCGGTTAATTTGCATGTTCACTTATGAACTCCTTAGTAAATATTCAGGCTCCGTCATTGACAATGAGTTCAATTAAATTCATTTTCCTAAGATACGTAATATATTATGAATCCTCACATTTCAGACATGAGGTGATTTGAATAGTTTAACATGTCCAGTAAGAATTTATATAGTCGATTTCAACTTTTATGGGCCTGAGGCATGATCGTTGTCCTCATTAATGCAAATATGTTATGTTATGGTGTTTGACATATAAAATTGTTTTGTTTTCTATTTGTAATTCTTTTTCCTGTCTTTTTTTTCCACGCTCCAAATTTCAAAATTTGGTTTTTGATAGAGGAAATTTTTTGAAAAAGTAAATGTAGATGTACTTGAACAAGAAAAAAATATTTTTTTAAAAAAAATAAGCAAAAACCAAACAATGTATTTTTTCTTAGAAAAATAGACCTGATTGGCATTTTTCTGAGCAAGATTGAAGACTTGTGCATTGGCTTGGAGAATCACAACCCTTTCTAAACTTAGATTTGATTGATATGAAGAAAGTTCAAATCAGTGTTCCTAAAATTTGATTGATAATTCTTTTCCTAATTTCTCCGCTTTGATCGCCTCTTTTTTAATAACAATGGTGTGCGGGCTAATTTATGTATTAAATACATGCTACCTTTCACTAGCAAATGCATATCGGATAACTCAGTCACCACCATGCCTTTGGCATATTGAAATATCACCTAACGATTTTTGATCTAGGGTGAAATTTAAGTCTTATACTCCTGTGCTTTTCGCCCATTTTTATGACAATCAACACCCATAAGACTCATTATTAGTCTATGAATTATTTGTGTTTCAATATAATAAACCGAGATCATCATTTCCGCTACTATCTATGAATAAGAGAAAAGGATTATTTTTTTTATAGTTCAAACTAACTACACGTGATGCTTGATGATTAGAGTAAAGAATACGTTCTATTAATGAGTAGTAACATCAAACGAAAATTCAAAAATACGTGGATTTTTTTGTTGTAGTTTTCATATGAAATTTCCACAGCAAGACTTACAAAGTCTTTCTCGACTTCATTTTTCTCTGCTCATTTTTCTTTTTCGTTTGGGACCATAGAAATGTATTTAATTATTTAAAGTTTGATTCGATCATTTAAAATGGGTTAACGGAACTTTCAAACTAAGTTAGGATGTTTAATCATCCAATGTTTAGGGAACTATTGTTTAGTTTTTAGATAGATTTGCTCATATGAATAAACATAATGACATCATTAGCCAAACTATGAATATAACAACAAAGCCTTTGAATTTTGATGGTATACGAGGTTAATTATTCTACTTATTAATTTAAGGCGAAGATTCATTGACTTGGACGTCCTTCTAATTCTACGTTTTATTTGACACGCAAGACTTATATTGATTTACTGCAATATAAAAAAGTGTATTCTACACCAATTTTATCCATCAACAAATAAAATAATCAACTCACAATCACTTAATTAGCAGTATATGATGATGGTTTCGAAAATATTCTCTTTACTTTTGATTTTCACTTCCTCGGACCTCTTTACAATTACTTTTTGCGTAAATGGAAATCAACTTTCAAGAACTAGAATAATTCCTTATTGGCTTTATGGAAACCAAGTTCTGATGCATGGAGCTACTGGTACGGAGTTACATTCACTAATCTTGTCTATCTTGACTTGTCCATGAATCAGATTTCAGGAACAATCCCACCACAAATCGGCTCACTAGCCAGGCTTCATACCCTCCACATCTTTGACAACCATTTAAATGGTTCCATTCCGAAAGAAATAGGTTATCTAGGGTCTCTTTCTGACATAGCTCTGAGTACCAATTTTCTTAAAGGTTTTATTCCTGTTTCATTGGGGAATTTGAACATCTTGTCTTATTTGCATCTCGATGAGAATCTTCTTAATTTCTGGTCCTATTCCTACAGAAATGGGAAAACTTGTCAATCTTGTTGAAGCTCATCTTGATTAAAACCAGTTAACAGGTCACGTACCTCCAGAAATGGGCAACTTGACCAATGCAAAGGTGTTCTACGCTTTCTCCGATGAATTGTTTGGTCCCATTCCTGCAGAAATAGGGAAGATGAAGTCACTTTAGAATTTAAGCTTACACACAAACAATCTTTCTCCTCAATTCTCAGTGAGTTGGGGAATCTGAAAAAACTCAATTATCTGAAATTATATAATAATCAACTCTCTGCCCAATTCCTAGCGAGTTAGGGAATCTGAAAAACCTCAGTGATTTGGTATTATTCAATAATCAACTCTCTGGCCCAATTCCTAGTGAGTTAGGGAATCTGAAAAACCTCAGTGATTTGGTATTATTCGATAATCAACTCTCTGGCCCAATTCGTAGTGAGTTGGGGAATCTGATAAACCTCAACGATTTGGTATTATTCAATAATCAACTCTCTGACCCAATTCTTAGTGAGTTGGGGAATTTGGCATTGTTCTATTGAAAAAATTTCGTAAGTAGCAAAGTTGTGATCATAATTAGGACTCACTTCCTGTCATTTTTCCAATATTTAACTCTTGTTTGGATGTACTGATTAGTGATGGTACCTAAACTAAGTATTTCAACTCATGTGCTCCATGATTAAATCATTTCATCATCAGTGTTAGTATGTCATATCTTGATTTGGAACTTCATTCAAGTAGCGCAAAGGTGCACGCATACTCGATTTTGATGTGGTCATTTGATTTGTATCCACTTTTAATTAGTACTTTCTCCGTTCCAAAAACATGACAAGTATATACGAAAGGAGGGAGTATTATCTTTTGACACGTGTACCTATTTCCGGACAAGATTTCCTGAAAAGTGAAAGAGAAAAGAAAAAAAAAGTATTATTGGCACTAGAATTTAATACATTTTCAACTCATATGTTCCATGATCAAATCATTTCATCATCAGTTTTGTATGCCATATCTTGAATTTGAATCCAGGAGGACCCATACACAGCACTTCAAACACTTTTCTGAATGTTTTGGAAGGATGCTGCAACTTGCAAACCTTTACTAAGTTTGTGAATGCAGTTATAGGATCCATGGCAAATCGAGCTTCCTCATCGACTTCAAATTCCCATTTAGAATTATGTGAGGATAGGTAAGAAAGGAATTTGTAAATGTACCAAGACCAATGCAAGTAAGAAGACAAATTCAAAGTTAACTTTGTTGTTACGGCCTTTTATAATTGCTTTGATTTTCTATGAAGTTTTGGGTGTTTGAAGATTCCATAAGAGCAGGGGGTAGCGCGTTGCTATCTTTGCTCGACTTCTTGATTTTCCCTTTACTTTGGGGCATAGCTGAAGTTCTAGTGCACATGAGCTTGCCACAAACTTTCTTGAAAATGGAGGACATGTCATTCAGATTTCATCGGATACTGGCCCTTTCAGAAATTTCAACAAGGTTTTTGGAAATGGTTGAGTGGTGTCATGTATATTGTTCCTTGTTTACCTGAAACATTCAATTTCTACATTCGATTACTTCATTATTGGAATTCCATCCCCCTAGTAGGACTTACAATCTCTTTCACATACTCCTAATTGTAGATGCCAGCATATCCTTGGGTTTTCAGCTGTTTTGCTTGCAAGTTTTGCACTTGTCTGATTTCCTGTAATCAGAGTTCTCTTAATTCCTGAAAGTAAATAACTAAACAGTGGTTTATTATGGATTTCGAAAAGGTGGAATGGAGCGGATACATCAATTCAGCGTCTCGAGTAGACTACTTCAGCATGGGAGGTAGAAGATCCTGGTAGAATAATGTTTTCAAAGGCACTGCTCAGGGCTGTTGTTTTAGTGGTTTCTTGACTTCATATCTTATTTCACTTCTTGCTCCGACGGGACCTTTGGATTCAAATCCTGGTTAGTGGACTGATGGTTTTGCAGAAGTTGGAATATATGCTGATTGTTGGCTTTGGCCGAAATAGTGGATCCAGGCTGCTGCAATGTGCAATGTGCAATGGGATAGTGTTGACTTCCAGCTTCTTGCATTGAGTGAAATGGAATGCTTACTCTATACTTGTTTCAAGGTTTGACAAATTCCCCATTGATTCTTTACATATTGTATTACAATTTTAATGGTTAAGCACTTGTTGTTCATAAGGCCTTTTCCTAGATATTATAAGAACTTCAAATCGCCGCGAAACACAAAAGTATTCCACGCACTTTTCTTAGCTATGATCACGGTTTTGCTCTTGCGAGTTGTACTTATAATATCTCATGATAAACCATATTACCTTTGACCAGAAGAAGGTGTTTCTGATAAAGCATTTTCAGCCAACTCTAGTCTATGGAAAATACAAGATTCTGAAACGCTGACAACAGAAAATTGAGAACTAAAGTGGAAGATGTTTTCATATTTTGTACAATTGTATCAGAAAGGATATATACAGAGTTCAAACTAAACTAAGATATGCGACATCTCTATTAACTCAATCGGCACGTGTCGTTACCTAAGTAGGGATCTCTGAAATGTATAGACAATAATCAACTGTTGATCACAAGGTTCTGTAGAAAATCTATGCTTACAAGTTTTGGACTGTAGAACTGAAGATTAATGCAGTTGGATCTTCTTTACGTGCAAAGTTAGCTCTTGTCAAACAACAATCTTGTTTGAAATGGTATGCCATATTACTCGTGTACTTTTAAAGTTTATCTCGTCATATTATTTGAAAAACATAGTACTAAAAGCTGTTTTGTTTTATACTTACTAAAAAAAGCAATTTTAGTACCTAATAAATCATATTTGTTGTTGAAGAAGGTCAACAACATTGATACGTAAAAAATAAGGCTTTTCCCTTCTCTGCCAGCCCACTAGTAAGAAACACATTATTTGGACTATTTCCCTTTTGTTTTTACCTAGTTTCCATTGCTTTGAAAATGAGAGTTACATACATAGACTAATTTTGTAAGGAAAGGAAGCAAGTAACAACAAATTGATACACCCTCCGTTTAAATTAGTTTGTCTTACTTTCTTTTTAATTTATTTAAAAAAGAATGTCTTTTTATTTTTTTCCTTTTATTAATTTTTTACTTTCGATTTTCAACATTATATATTTAATAAATAATATTTTAATATATTTATATTTTTAGTTTAAGATAATAAAATAAATTCTTTAATTTTTTAAATTATGTACAAACTTAATACAAGATAAATAAACTGAAACGAAGGAGTACCATTTTAAATATTAAGAAGTAGTCCACATATACATAAAAACCATCTTCTATTTTATACGGCGCCTAAACTTGCCGGTTCCCTGCCGCCATTTGGTTGACGGAAACAAGACAATATTTTTCTTTCTCCTCATACATCACATCACCCAAACACGGCCTAATAAAACTCACCCATTATTAAAATCGCACGTGTGACATTAGGGCTTATAACTAAGAAAAGTATAGTACCTGTTTGGCGTATGTTCATCATTACTCATAAACAACAATAAACACGAGAATTATTAGTTTTACGAAAAACAGACGGATCGCAAAAAAGAAATAAAATAAAACAAATAAAAAAGACAGCTTTGAGTGAACAACTCGAACGTCGTCTTCGTTCCCACACAGGTCAATTTCCATTCTATGTTTTTCGTTTACTTCAATTCATCAATTTTGTTAATTGGGGTTTTATTTTCTTGATTAATTACCAAATGGGTTTATTTAATTTTGCTTAATTGTCTTTAATTTCTAGTTATATGTTGCTCGATTGCTTAATCTGAATTTGGGTTTAGCTTCGTAAGTTTTACTTTGTTCGATAGTCATGTCAATTGGGTTAATGTTACTTTTTTTTATTTTTTACTTTATGTATATATATACTTTGAAATTGCTAAATTTGGGTAAATCTTGAATGTATATTGGTTGCATATATTAATTTGGAGCTAGTAAAGGACAAATTGCTGACTTTATCTTGGTCTTGTTAATTCTTGGATTATGTTAATTTTACTATAAGCTTTAATTAATTTCATTTGATCCAAGTCTTGAAAAGTTGAATTGTCAAGAATGGGATCTAGGAAAATGTATTTTACAATTAGGGGTTATTGGGTATGGGTAGTAAATGATGCTATTTGTTTTTGTTGTTTGCTGGAATTGACGAAAGTTTGGTCATTTTGAATGTTAGGAGCTTCAATTGAAAATGGTGATGAAGCACCATTATACTCGAGTGGATACATTAGAGCTGAGAGATGTAATATATAGAAAGATTGGACAGCAGAGAGCTGAGAAGTACTTCAATGAGCTTAGTAGATTTTTAAGTTCAAAGCTGAGCAAGGTTGACTTCGATAAGTCTTGCATTCGAACTATTGGAAGAGAGAATATCCACCTACATAATCGTCTTCTTCTCTCAATAGTGAAAAATGCGTCTTTGGGTAAGGTTCCTCCACCAAAACCTAAAAAGGTTGAAGGTCTCAGCATCAAAGTCGGGAATGGTTACCAAAGAAGTTGTCTGCAATCGCTCTATGGTGATGCATTTCCCTCATCACCTCGCAAAACCAGATCTCCAGTTAGTAGAGACAGAAGGTTGCGGGACCGTCCAAGTCCTCTCGGACCACTTGGGAAAAGTCCTATTACATGTGAAGAAACAGCACCGAGGATACAAGAACAGCAAAGTGCCACAGAATTGCATTCCCTTGGTAGCAGACCACCAGTTGAAGTTGCATCTGTAGAAGACGGGGAAGAAGTTGAACAATTTGTTGGAAGTCCAGGTATTCAAAGCAGAAGCCTTGTCACTGCCCCTCTTGGAATTTCTGTGAATGTAGGTGGTGCTCGAAAAACTCTCCATAGTGGATCTGTGTACAACTTTAGTCTGGAGACTTGTCAAAGCTGCAGAGAATTGCCCGAAAGTAGATTGCTAAGAAGCCGTTTGGAGCGGAAGTTAGAGTCCGAGGGGCTTGGCATATCATTGGACTGTGCTAACCTGCTAAATAATAGCTTAGATGCATTTTTGAAAAAGCTGATTGAACCTTGCATAGGACTGGCTGGCTCTCGGCATACAAATGAACGTGTCAGACATCGTAATGGCCAAATACTGCCTGGATGGTATGGACAGTTTCCTGGGAATTATACAAAAAGACAAACAAGATCCTCATGTGCTAGTATGTTGGATTTCCGAGTGGCAGTGGAGACAAATCCTCGTATACTTGGGGGAGATTGGTCCATGCTACTTGAGAAGGTCTGCACTTCTGCTTCTTCCTCTGCCTCTGCTTCTGAATAAACAACTCATTGTCGTCAATCTTGTACCAGATGGATAAGTGGAGATTTCAGGCTTTTGTGTCTGATTTGATGATGAGATTCTTGACATTATTTCTCACGAAATAAAGTAATTGTGAGAATTACCAAAGGAACAAGCATGTGAATATTGTGGGAGGCTATTGGATGTGTGGGGTGAGATTTGTATTCTAGGAGAATTGGTCCCTTGAAAGGGACATGTTTACATAGATTAAGCATAGATAATGTTTACAAGCACTTGGTCATGTGTCATTTTTCATTTTACAGATGAGGTTCTCTAAGAAATATTTTCATGAAATAAATCATTTAGTTCCATGCAGCTGTGTACTATTGTAAAACTGAGAAGTTAGCGAGTGAATCAATTTCTAAGCATTACTGAGTGCTTTCAGCTCCAAAGTTTTTCCAATTTTCAATTCTTCATTGATCCACTTTTGCAACAAAGAGGCAACAATTATATTGCCTATGTCAAGTGAAACAGACATTTTATTTCTTTTTCCTGGTATAAAGTGTCAAGTTCATTCCTCCTCTAAGACGAATATAATGAGATATGCGCTTCCTGCCCTTAAAATTCTTGAGATTGATTTGAAGTTTGTCCAATGTGATGCCAAATTGGCTTCAAGCTTCAGGTGACATATGCTTCCATCATTGGCTGCAAATGTAACATCAGTCTTCTGTCTCTAGCATGTCTTACGTTTGTTTTTTTTTGGTTATTGCTTGTGAGGCACTTCTATATGTTGGTGAGGCTTTTTTCTCTTCAGTTTTTTATCCTTCCTTTCTTGTCTATCCAAATGACAATGTCTTTTAGATGTTTGAGGTTAAGGCTCCCAAATTTAATGAATTTGATCTGAAGTAATGTGATACCTTATGGGTGGTTTCGGTCCTTCAAGATATGTAAATGCTTCCAGCATTGGCTGCAAAAGGTTACATCATGGCCCAAAGGCCGGTTGCTTTTAGTTTCTTCTGTCTTTAGCATATTGAACATTTTTTCATTCTTGTTAATGCACTTCTGCATGTTGGCGGGTTCTTTTTTATCACTTTGTCATCCTTTCTTTTCTAGTCCATCCGAATGGCGATGCTCTTTAAAAGTTTGGGGTTGAGGTATGTGCTTCTTGCCCTTAAATTTTTGAGTTTGAACTGGGTTTGTCCAATGAGATGCCTGATTGGTAGCTTCAAGACTTTAAGTGATATACAATTCCAGTATTCGCTTCAAAAGGTAACATCACGGTTCAGCAGTTAGTTGCTTCTGGTAGTCTTCCTTCTCCAGCATAGCATAAATAGTTGCTCTTCTTTGTTTCTGTGCATGTTTGTGAACTTCTCATGTTGGATGGGCTTATTTCTCTTTGCCGTGCTTTTTTTCTAGTTCATCCAAATGACAAAACCCTCTAGATGTTTGAGGTTGAGGCATGCTCTTCTCATCACTTTGCCCAATTCAACGCTTATTGGTGCCTTCAAACCTTAGTTGATATATGCTTCCAGATTTGGCTGCAAAAAGGTAACATCTCTCTTCAAAGGTTGGTTGCCGTTGGTAGTCTTCTCTCTCTAGCTTACTGTACATTGTTACATCATTGGTTATTTTCTCGTTAGTGCAGTTAAAGGCTTTTTCTGTATGTTGGTGAGGCTCTTTTCTCTGACTTGCGCTTGCCATCCCTTATCTATCTGATATTGCAGTTTGCCTTCTATTTTTTCGTAATGTTTAAGATGTTATTCTTAAAATATGGAGGCTATTGTCTCAGATAATGCTCCTTACCAAGTAACATACAAATATGTACACCAACATGAGATAGGGCAAAGAACATTTGACTCAGTTGGATTTATTTTTGTTACTGATTCAATTGAATGTTAATTAGCCAATGTTTTCATACACACTTTTGGTATAGATTACATTTTGTTATACTATGTTTGAAAAGGACCAAAATTAAAAAAAATCACCTCTTTTCCAGCGATTATTTGGGAAAGCTGAATATTGTGAAACTTTGCATCATTGAAGCGATTGTCGTCTAATTGCTTTCCAGAAAAGAAGCAGAACACCACAAGAAGGTAAGATCAAAAATAAATAAAAGGAAAGCTATACCATAGCTTGTAGACTGAAGATAGACGTACAGGTCTGTTTGCGTTGAATTTAGTTACTTGATTTATAGTATTACTCTGTCAGTGTCTTATTTTTCGTATTATCTAGCGGTATGTTATCTCATTTTGTTGTTTATTTTTATGTGTTTTGTTTGTTATACTATTATCTGTCCTAAGCAGGAGGTCTATCAGAATCAGCCTCTCTACTTCATCTGAGGTAGTGGTATGGACAATGTACACTTTACCCTCCCCGAACCCCACTTTGTGGGAATACACTGGATATGCTGTTGTTGTTCTTAGTTACTTGATTTTCGGTACTTCTATATGCTAGTAGGCTTTATAACCAGAACCAGTGTGATCAATTTTCTTATGTTTATTTTTTTAAAGATCACTTTTAGTAAGTGATTATCGTTTTAGTGGAACTGTATAATCTTTTCAGTTATCTAATGTTATTTTTCTAAATAATCAAAATCAGTTTGAAAATCCAACCAAATAGGTGGACTGGATCAAGAACAGTTTGGTCCTTGACATCATCCTACAGTAAACTTCCATCTTGATCTATGTTTCGAGCACCATCTGATTGCTCATTGCATGTGTGTGTAAGACTCTAGAGGTAAAAACTAACGAGGAGGATCACTAAGAATCTTTCCATGAATTAAAATCACCATAAGTAAGTTCTCTTTGATTGAATTTTAACTTAGATAGGATAT
Source organism: Capsicum annuum (assembly GCF_002878395.1). NCBI lineage: Eukaryota > Viridiplantae > Streptophyta > Magnoliopsida > Solanales > Solanaceae > Capsicum > Capsicum annuum. The sequence continues at coordinate 164,702,798 of NC_061118.1, forward strand.
TAAATAACGTGGTTTGTCATTATCGAAATCAGTTGACTAAAAACCAAATCAATTAAGTGAAACTTTCGTGACTAACAGCGTTTGGAAAAGTCTCATTAATGCTTCCAAGAAGGAATTCAGTAGACTAGCGGAAACAATATTAGAGAAAGAAGAAGATTGTTGTAAGCATCAATATAATTCTCAGGAGAATACACCAAAAGGAATCTTTTGATTCAATAATCCAAACTGATGGAGATCTCGAGATCTTACTTAATCTCAAACAATACGTAGAACAAATTGTTACAACGAAATAACACAGAACAAGCAAAGCCAATCATTTCGGAAAGCATACAAACAAATTTTGCCAGAGAAATGGAAATGCCCCAAATAGGGGATGAAAATGAGTTAAAATCAAGGAATGGTGGAAAAATATTGAACGGGAGGATACAATTGTTATTAGTAGGTTGGTGGGGGAGATGGTGATGGAGGTGGGGGTGAAGCATAGGTGGCAGATTCCTCGTACTTTGTAGGTGGTGGGGGTGATGCATAGGTGGATGTTTCTTTCTCATAGTTTGTTGGTGGTGGAGGTGAGTAGTATGATGGTGGTTGTTCATAGGTTTTTGGTGGTGGAGGTGAGTAGTATGATGATGGTTGTTCATAGGTTTTTGGTGGAGGTGGTGGAGAGTTATAGTAAGGTGGAGGTGGAGACTCATAATTAGTCGGTGATTCCTCATAATATTTTGGTGGTGGAGGTGGAGGAGAATTTTAGTATGAAGGTGGTTTTTCATAATAAGCTAGTGGTGGTGGAGGCTATGGAGTGAACGGCCTTGCAGATAGGGTCCTTTATGATCCTTGGCTCTTTGCAATTCCAACTGTGGAGCTAGAGGATCAAAGTCCAAGGAGAGAAATGCATGTCACTTCTTTCAAAAACAGTTCACAGAGTCTGCGTGTTTCTATGATTGAATGAACTTGGACCACCAGTGGCTTATCTTACTTGTAATCACTGAATTTTTTCCACTAGAATGATAGTCATAAACATTTTTTTCACACTAAAGTAGCTGAACTTCAGCCACTATAACAAGTGATCACATTCGAGCCGAGGGTGTATTTTATATTTTAAAACTGCTTGGATATGTGTTACTTAAGCTCGGGGTTTTTCCGAAACAGCCTCTCTATCTCTTAAGAGGTAAGGGAGTGTCTGCATACATTCTACCTTCCTTAGACCCCACCTTGTGGGAGTACAGTGGGTATTCTCTTGTTGATTAATTTTGCTCCGTTGCTTTTTTCTCTTTTGGTTTCTCAAATATTAGCATATATTTGCCTATGTTTTTGACCATCAGAATGTGGCACTTCTCTACACCAACATGCACTCAATGTATTTTACACAAATTCTGACAGCCTTGCTGCATCTTCAGAATTCTGCACATGCAGGCACAAGCTAACCTCGGTGTTGCCTTGCAATGGAGGGAATTTTAAAAAATTCTGTGTGGTTGAACAAATTTGAACTCAAAGGAACAGAAGCAAACTTTATAAGATAAGTACATTAAATATCGGACTTGCTCTTCCAATTCTCTCTTAATTGCACCACTTTATGAAGATGAACTTTCATCTTGTTTCTGTTTTGAGCATCATCAAATTGTTCATTGTCTGTGTATAAGACTACAGAGGTAAAAACTAAAAAGGAGGATCATTATGTATACACAAGTGAGCGTGGAGGCTCAGCGAAAAATGTTGTGATATGGCTCCCCTCAAGTTTGTGTTGGTTTAAAACCGTCAAAGGGAAATAACACAAGAATTCAATTCAAAAGCTAGCCGCTAAAACAGAGATGGAGTTTGAAGAAGAGAATATGCAGAGAGAAAGAGAGAGATTATTTTCTTGTTAAAAGACTGTCTATAATTGATCATCAACTTAGCAACTTAAATAGTTGCTATTACAACTAAAAATAGGACAAAAAAATAACTTACTTCTACCAAAATTAAAATAACTAATTAGTTTTTTACCAAAGATAGGACTCCTAATTTAGCTAGAATTGTACGTAAAAAAACTGGAGAAAAAAGAAAAGAAACGATTGCATTCTTAAAGAAACTTTCAACATTCCTCCTTGCTTTTATGAAATGCAAATTCCAATTTTCTGTCTGAAAATCTCGAATTTGCTGACATCAACTTCAATGCCACCCCGCCCAGCAGCTTTGAGATGACGATCCAAAACTTTTGGGTCTGCGCAGATGACTTGTTGCCCCTTTCGATATTGGATTAACTCTAAGCCCTGAAGAGTGGACAAAATATCTTCTGCCTTGATGGCTATCATGTCACTTACTTCCTTGATAGATATATTGCCCTTGTGCTTTTTCAATATATCCAGAAGCACATGCGTCCAGTAACCCCTATAGCTCAACATTCCTAAGTCGGAAAGTGATCTTTCTGGTGTTCCCACTTTTCCTTCTTTCTTTGAAAGTTCATATGGAAATGCAATTAGGAATTTCCCATAGCCTTTCTTCTGATAAGGTGGAAGTGTCGGAATGCAAGCTAAGTTATAAGACTCTTCTAAATGCTTTTCCTTTGAAAAGTAGCCAACCATATGGCAACCTCGGTCGTCATATTTACAAAGCACATAAAAGAGGAACGGGTTAACATCATAATACAGAGTCTTATGATCAAGAAAAAATTTGGCCAAGTAGCATAGATTTTGCCGATAAACCTTGTTCTTTTTGCCATCAACCTCAAACATTGACAGTGTACCACTTCTATAGATCTCATCACCTGGAGGATGCTTAAGATCACATTTTCTTATGTGCCTCTGAAGCTGCTCTTTGCGCTTCATAAAATTGAGACAAAACTCACAAAAGAACAGTTTCGAACAGTCATTGTATTCTGGAGGAAATGGCGAGAAGTACCACGTTTCAATCTCATATCTTCCAAGTTGTATTGTAGCAATGTTCTTAACTTGTATGAACTCTTCTTGCTCTCGTAAACTGGCTGCATCAAGCTCTTCATGGACCTCGACACGAGTCTTGTCAATTTTATGTTTGTGGTGACATGTCATTTTCAAACTTGTCACCTTATCCTCAACCTTCTCATCCACAACAGTCTCTACCAAATTAATATCAAGCTGTTCAAGTTTAACCCACTCATCAAGTCTCCGGTTGAATTCAGTATAAAATATCAAACTAAAATCCTCAGAGTTGGACGTAAAATCAAAACTTGAACTTTCTGTTTTAACAGACTCATCTTATCTGGATCATCAGGATTAAAGTCATCATCTTCTGATTCTTCAAAGGAAATCCCCAAGATCCCATAATCTTTTGGAGGGGCTTCTACCAGCTCTTCAGATGCAGTAGTAGCAGCTTCCTTGGGATATACTTTCTCCCAGCTGTCAGCGACGGAAAGGTCTGTTCCTTGAAGATCATTAAGCAAGTCAATGCAGTCAACTTTGCAATCGCAACTAGGACAAAGCCAGCCTTCATCACCAGGTGGAATGTCTAAAAAAATGACTCCACACACAACTGGTGAAATCCACGCTCTTCTTTCAATGGATTTAATGAGAAACTTTTGCCTCTCATTTTTACTTTAAATAGGTCTTGTCCATATTCCTCCTTGATCAAGCTGTGTTTATCTTCGAAATACAATTTAAAACCTTTTTCTAATAACTGACCAACACTTAACAAGTTCTGGTCCAAATCGGGTACATAAAGAACATCGGAAATTATTTTAGTGCCCGATTGTGTTTCAATTGTAATGGTTCCAATTCTTTTTGTTGGAATATAACTACCATGGCCGATTCTAACTTTTGTAACTTTAGTAGGGCTCAAATCTTTAAAAAGATATTTATCGCAAGTCATATGATTTGTGCATCCGCTATCGATCAGCCACGACTCGCTTGAGACACTGCTTGTTAAACATGATGCGACAAAGAGTTCATCAACAATTCGAGCCTCTGCATCTTGCTGCTGAGTTTTGTTCTTGTAGATGATCGTTTCATGCCCAAGCTGATTGCACTTACAGCACTTAGCATCAGGCCTCTCCCAAAACTTGAAAGGTGCACGTCCGAGCTTACCGCAATGCTTACTAGGAGGGTAGTTTCCTTTGAAACCACCTGTTTTGTTTTTGTTGTTGTGTGTTGCACCTTATTCATCAGTTGGTTGGTACTTCTTATTTTTCTTCTTCTTAAAACGTCCATCATCGTGATGCTTGCTGGTAAGGCACCTTCGACAACTCCTCCTTGTCTTATAACACGTCGTTGCTCTTGCGCTTGAAAAGCACTTAAGAGCTCTGCAAGTGTGATCTTAGACAAGTCTTTAGTATTTTCTAAGGTTGTTATGGTAGCCTTAAATCTTTCAGGTACCGTTACTAGGATTTTTTCAACGATCCTTGAATCATTGAAAGTGGAACCCAACAATATGATGCGATTTGCTAAATTAAGAAGTCTATCAGAGTACTCCTTTATGGTTTCACTTTTTTTCATCCTTTGCAGCTCAAACTCACGTACCAGATTCATCACTTGCATCCCTGGAATCCTTTCATCTCCTTCATACTCAGTCTTAAGATAATCTCATACCTCTTTCGCTGATTGCAGAGACATGATGCAAGTCAAGATATTAGATGAAACTACAGTAAATAAGCATGCCATTGCCTTTGATTTCCTAGTTTTCCTCTCCTTGTGAGTTTTAATCTGCGCAACCGTTGGATTGTCCGGCAAGGGATCTATCTCGTTTTCATCTTCAACAGCTTCCCATAGATCCAAAGCTTGCAGATATATCCGCATTCTAACTGCCCAGATTTGATAACTTTCTCCATTGAAAGTTGGTGGTGCCATTGAAGAAAAATTTGCTTCTCCGTTCATGGTATCCACTGGATTAGATTGATGCACACACTCACAGGTCCCTTAAGATTAAAGTTCTGATACCAATTGTTGATTTAAAACCATTAAAGGGAAATAACACAAGAATTCAATTTAAAAGCTAGTCGCTAAAACTGAGATGGAGTTTGAAGAAGAAAATATGTAGAGAGACAGAGAGAGATTATTTTCTTGTTAAAAGACGGTGTATAATTGCTCATCAACTTAGCAACTTAAATAGTTTGCTATTACAACTAAAAATAGGACAAAGAAATAACTTACTTCTACCAAAATTAAAATAACTAATTAGTTTCCTACCAAAGATAGGACTCCTAATTTAACTAGGATTGTACGTAAAAAAAATTGGAGAAAAAAGAAAAGAGAAGAAACGGTTGCATTCTTAAAGCAACTTTCAACAGTTTGTCTGATCATTATGTATATACAGTGAGCGTGGAGGCTCAGCTGAAAATGTTGTGATATGGCTCCCCTCAAGTTTGTCTGATCATTATGTATACACACTTAAGTTTGTCTATTTCGTGTACATTGCACAACAGTTGCCTGCCACCTGGTTCAGTTGAATCTACAGAGAAGAAATCTTACTTGTTGCAACAGATGCTGACCTTTATCCCAGCAACTCAGGGAACATCAACCATCTCTTTTTGCATTGCCTAATGCACATACTGAACTGAATCGAATCTTATGATAATATGCCTGAACGCCGAACTGTGCTGAACTTTGTGGATGCACTGATGCAACTATAGTATGCATGAACTGTACTGTACCTATAGGGGTCACAGAGCGATTTAAGGTGTCTGTAAAAACACTGTATATAATTGTTGTAGATTGAGCGTCGTGAGCGTTGCTGAACTTGTAGCATTATCTTCGTCTCTTTGACGTAAATGAATTATACTGGGAGACTTTGATTTCTTCAATAATAAGACTTTCCGTGAATTAAAATCACTATAACTAAGTTCTCTTCGATTGAATTTTAACTTAGATAAGATATTAAATAACTTGGTTTGTTATTATCTAAATCAGTTGACTGAAAACCAAATCAATTAAGTGAAACATTCGGGACCAGCAACGTTTAGAAAAGGCTTATTAATGCTTCGAAGGAGGAGTTCAGTAAATTATCAGAAACAATATTATTGAAAGAAGAAGATTGTTGTAGGCATTAATGTAATTCTCAGGAGAATACACCAAAAGGAATTTTTCGATTCAATGATCCAAATTGATAGAGATCTCGAGATATTACATAATCTCAAATAATACATAACACAAATTGTTTCAATGAAAGAACACACAACAAGCAAAGCTGATAATTTCGGAATTCATACAAACAAATTTTGGCAGAGGAAATGGAAATGCTCCAAATAGGAGGATGAAAATGAGTTAAAAATCAAGGAATGGTGGAAAAATATTGAACAGGAGGATATGATTGTTATCAGTAGGTTGGTGGGGGAGATGGTGATGGCGGTGGGGGTGAAGCATAGGTGGCAGATTCCTCGTACTTTGTAGGTGGTGGGGGTGAGGCATAGGTGGGTGTTTCTTTCTCATAGTTTGTTGGTGGTGGAGGCGAGGCATAGGTGGGTGTTTCTTTCTCATAGTTTGTTGGTGGTGGAGGTGAGTAGTATGATGGTGGTTGTTCATAGGTCTTTGGTGGAGGTGGTGGAGAGTTATAGTAAGGTGGAGGTGGAGACTTATAATTAGTTGGTGACTCCTCGTAATATTTTGGTGGTGGAGGTGGAGGAGATTTGTAGTATGAAGGTGATTTTTCATAATAAGCTGGAGGTGGTGGAGATTTGTAGTACACTGGAGACTTGTAATATTTTGGTGGTGGTGGTGAATTGTAGTATTTAGGAGCAGGAGACTTGTAGTAGTGCTTTGAAGGAGTTGGTGATTTGTAGTACTTAACCAGCGATGGGGACTTGTAGTAGTACTTTGAAGGAGTTGGCGACTTGTAGTAATGCTTTGAAGGAGCAGGTGACTTGTAGTACTTTACCTTGTAATAGTGCTTCGATGGAGCAGGCGACTTGTAGTAATGCTTTGAAGGGGTATGTGACTTATAATACTTCTTTGCAATTGGCGACTTGTAGTAATGCTTTGAAGGAGTAGGTGACTTGTAATAGTTGTGCTTTGAAGGTACAGGTGCTTTGTAGTATTTGTGTGATGGAGAATATTCAGCAGGTTTTTTGTAGTAAGGAGTGGGTACATGATGCTTGTATGGAGATGGTGATTTGTAGTACTTGTTAGAGCTGTAAGAAGGTGTGGGAGAAGTATAGCCATAGGAGTAATCAGCAAAAACAGTGCTGGCTGCTAAGCAAATTGCCAAAGCAGCTGCAAGTAGGGACCATTGCCCCAGCTTCACTAAGCTTCTCATTTTGATATGCAAACAAACTATACTTGGAAAAGAGAGAGAACTAAAACTTTTCTTGCATATTTGAGATGGGAGCTCTAGGTTTTTATACAGCAATGTGACATATTTCTTGATCCCATTTGATGTAATGGCTTCATGGTTACCCACTAAGATGAGAGCAAAGTCCAAATTATTTCTTGATTCCATTTGATGTAATGGCTTCATGGTTACCCACTAAGATGAGAGCAAAGTCCAAATAAAGACTTGGTCAGTACTGGGTAGGAGCCATTCTCTGTTGACAAAAAATGAATACAAAAAGATTAAATACTGTATTAAAATAAGTACAAAGAGGCATATCACAAAGTAGTTAAAAGATTTGACATTTTTTAAACAAAACAGAGAAATGGGCATGTCACATTTAAGTAGCTGAATTTCTGCCACTATAACATGTTATCACATTCCAGTAATTGAATTTTGCCCGCTATAACATTAAAGCACAAACTGTGAATAAAATGCAGCCACCTTTTATTTTATTGGTGGACAAAGGTAAAATTCAGAGGCTTTAGAACGAGAGCAATAGTTTTGTTTCCTTTCATGTTGGATACTTTTGCAAGCTCAATTGGATAATTAGCCAGATTAGAACTATATGCAATCCATGCTGCAAATACATCTTTGATATTCAAAACAAGGTGGTATATTAATAAATTGTGATATATGGTCCTTCTATTCCAAAAAAGTGAGGAGGATACAATTGCAAAATCTTCAAAATTTAATCTATGCCTGCTCTTTTAGGAAAGCTGATAATTTAATATGCGAATTCTGTAACTAGAACTAGGATATTAAAAAAAAGAACCATGATGGTCCGACAAATCTCTTAAATGACACATTCAATGGCCTCTGTGCTTCTGCTGAAGTTCTGCTTCACCAACTAGCATGTCACCGCGATGAAATCACTCCAAAGTCATGCCTCCAGGCTCAACCCAGATTGTTAGCAAGAAGATTATATGAATCGTTAGCAGAGAAGACATGATACAGCTGCTTATACGGTAGAGACTTTTTGTTGGCTTGCCATGTAGGTCAGGTACACATTCCATACGTACGAAAATGTGTTGCTCACGAGCGGCTGTCAATGTAGTAATAACATCTATTAGTTACCTTCTCAAATAGATATACCCATACATTAAATCTGGAAACGGAAAGACAGCCCTCTATAAAAATGAAGGAGAAAAATTCTTTTTTTCTTTTCGTGCCTACTGAGAACTTCATTTTCTTCAAATTGGGAGTTGAGGGATCTGAACCTTAGTTCTTCCGTTGGCAAAGACCGAGGTTCCTGGGCCCAGGGGCAGATGGAATGGAATGTATAATCAATTGGTTCAACTGAACCAACTGTTTTTATTCTGAGCATGTATGCATATTTGAAAAAATACAAAAATATTACTCCTAACAAATATTAAAATCCGAATCCATAATTGCAAATGTATTGGTTCAGTGACAAGAGCAAATTTTTGGACCCATCAAATTTTAAATCCTGAATTTGTCATTGAGCATCCTAAGTTATGTAATGTAAACCTCAGAGGTCGATGAGACTTTGAGCATACCTGTAAATGAACAGGAACAAACTTGAATGTAATGAAATCACATATTGGCCAGTACATAAGACCATTGACAACAGTGGGAACCAAATCACGCTTGAGTCGGGCAACAATCTCTGAACTACTTTCACCTAGGGTAGCAACCAATATAAGGATTAGTGATACCAGCATCAAAAGTTAACGCCCAATGTAATTCAGAAAATAAAAATCAAAGAGTTCGAATAAACACCAAAACTATTGCTAGTTCATTCATATAATAAAGAAGTTTGCAATGCATTCATATTTAGACTTTCGAAAGCATGGTAGATATCCATTAAGGACTAATGACAACAAACAAGTACGAAGGGGAAAGGAGCTGATGCACATCCTAAATATTTGCTGATGAAACTACTAATGAAGCAGCTCGCCATTGAACTGACTGAGATTCTCATGTTGTGTCAACTTTAATCAGATAGATGTTCTTATCTAATCTTAATTTTCTTTTTCTGGTTTTCCATGTCGCTTCTCTTGGTTCATGACCTCTGAGAGTATGCGAAAAAGTCATACATCGTTTAAACACTATCCCTCAAAACACAATTGCACAAAAAGAACAGGTTCTACCTTTAACATTGAGGCGCAAGAATATAATAATTACCCAAGCTCCAGAGTCCTCCATAAATATTTTATTTTTAATGACGCTGAAGTACAGCCTACTATTAGATTTAACTAGAGCAACTCAGAATATCTTAAGCAGGACTCAGTCGTACCTCGTGCTGCAGCATCTTTTATTTTGTTAATGATGCTAAAGTACAGCCTACTATTAGATTTAACTAGAGCAACTCAGAACGTCTAAAGCAGGCGTACCTTGTGCTGCAGCATTCATGGAGAAGAAAATAGAGTTGACTGCAGGGCCATAAATTGTCTGTCCCAAAGCTATTTTTTTAAATGTTGTGATAACATCACGCTTTGGAAGGCTCCTTGACAGAAAATTGAACCAGAAATGAAGAGAAGGTCCAACAATTAGCGCCCCATAGCCAGCCATCCGCAATGTTCGTGTGAGATCATACTGCTCCATCAATGACCCAGCAATTGTCTGCAGAACAGAGTGCAAAGACGAGGGGGGGAAGATTAGAAACATGCCATGATTTAATCCACAGGTGAACCAGAATAGAAAGGTACACTAGAAGAGAGGATGGATAAATAAGACAGGTGAAACACAAATTATGAAAGAGAACCAACAGACTTTGACATTCTATAGTGTTTTCAACAAGATCTACAGGCATTATTTCTACACCATACAATAGCAATGCCTCAATCCCAAGCAAGTTGGGGTTGGCTATAGAAATCATCTCTGACCTTGCCACTCCATTTAATATGGACATTATTACTACACCGTACTACATGAAAAATGAGTCTGACCCCTTCAAGATGTATCCTCCTGATATACAAGTGTAGTACTCTGAAAGGTACAAGGGCCAATTTCTGTCACATTATAGGAATGGAACTGTTCTTCTCCACTCAGCAATACGGACTACTACTAGCTTCCTCTGGAATAAATGCCCGTGACTATAGTTAATCACTTAATCCTACCTAAAGAGAGAATTTCTAACTTGAGCTTTGTAATTATCAAACCATCATTAGTTAAATAAGATTATGCTAACCCTTGATCTTCATCTTATATGATCGTTGCCCTTGAGTTTGCTCACTTATAATTTAAATTCTCCCAGCAGCATCTTACTTTTATTTTAGTATTGTAACTATTCAAATAAATCTCAACATGCAATTTCTCAAATGACAAAGAAGCAAAATCACTCTTTGTCAATTTGTACTAGTTTCTAAGAATTAACAATCCTTTTTACTTCTTCATTATTTGGTGGAATCCGGTTGCTAGAGTAGTCTAAGGCTACACGAACAATCCAGATGCAAATAATTTGAATTTACCGATAAGGGTCATGATGTAAAAGAAACTGGTGCAAATCCCAATTGTCATTCAGTTTTCAGCCGAGAAAGTACTCATGGGAAGGAACACCAAAGTGTCAGATGCAACTATGTGAAGATAATTGTGGAACTTGTGGCTAAAACAACTGAATGCGGCTGAATTGGTCCGTGATTATCTGTTAAGACTCAAAAGACAGGAGTTTATAGGCCACTCCCATACCTTACAATTGCGAATGAACTTGGGGGAAATTCTTACAGTTCTAGCTTGCTTGAAAGTATGTGACGATGAAAATAAGGAATGACATAAACAAGTCTATCAGACGATAATAGCCCCCAGGGTTTGGTCTAGTCGTAAGAGAGCTCTTGTGCATGGTTCGAAACTAGGTGGAAAAATGGGTGAATCCTCCATGGATTCTATAGAAGAAGAGTATACTTCGGTGTTATGAAGTAGTTCTCTAGATATAAAGCTGAGAAGTTAGTTTACATGGAGAATGATTAATCAGTGGAAATAGCGAGCTGGAAGAAGGAAACTAGCTGGTTTTATACTTAATGTACTCATCCCAGCTATGCCTCGAAGATGGATAATCAGTAAGGACCATAAGCAGATTAATTGATGGCTATCTTCCTTTGAGCCTTTGAGACCATGGAAAATAAAATCTTCATTTTTAGGCGGGTTTTCTTCTCCACCACCAACCAAGACGTATGAGAGCAGTATCTGACATTGTTGGGCAGAAATATATGATAGCATTAAACTCGATTACATATACTGATTATTCGTCCACTTCATATGCTTAAACAAAATCATTCTCCGTGTGAAATGACAAGGATTGATTTGTTACTTAAGGAATTCCAAGAAAAGCAATCTATTTAATTTCCTTGATTTCATTCTCATAACTAGATGAGCGCACAACAAGACCACACAAGTTACTCCCTCACCTCACATCATATGTATTTTAACTCAAGTCCATTTCCAAAGGCAGCTCCTTTTATTCTTCAATAATCCATGTTGCAGTGGCACCTCACGAATTTATCAACAAGTCCTATTCTTGTAGAAGCATTCATCACTTGGGTCTACCGAGGACACAGGCCACAAATCAAAGGACAAACAGGAGGAATAGTGTTCAATGTGTAGTTCGAACTTATGGATAATTTTGAATTGTGTATATATGCTAAGCTGAGTGGATTTGGCTGAGACTATAACAGATGTTGGGAAGGTAACGAACCTAAAGTGACACTGGGAAATAAATGACAAGTTTGTTCTGAAATTTATCATTGAAAGATTAAATAAAGGAATGGATATTGGATGGACCATGGCTGTTATATAGCACCTCTATCTGACCAAATAAATGCATTGACATTTAAGAAGCAGACGAGACATCTAAGAGCTCCATGGGGAACCTAGTGTCATCTAGCTACTCCTTTTCTTTCTGGTTGAACAATGGTTTGCGCTATTTCAGCTCTATGTTTATTAGGGCGAAAAAGTATCTAAAGGACGAAAGCAAAAGGGGTCAAGATAATTTGTCTTGTTTGATTAAGAAGTTGAATACACAATACTTCATAATCTCTGCAATTGGAACCCTTTCAAGATTACTTTTTCATCCCAAATTGATGAACAGGCAGCAGTACTGTAAAACTTAATCGTGAATATCCCACCTTATCTCACCCAACAAGGGATTAGGTGGAATAAATAGGTCCAGGGACTATAATCACCAGATATTTTAGTCCCCTTACCAAATGACCCCTCATTAAACCCTTCAAAGCTCAGAACTAGGCATTCAATACGCATGATTATTCATACTATTAATCATTTCTCGTCTAAGTAACATTCAAGGAAGCTTAAAAACTTTCTATTAAGTAAATAAAAGCATTATGCCAAACTTAATCCCGGGATATCCCAGCTTATTCCATCCAACTCGGGATTATTCCCACCTTAGTCCAGGGATTAACACGACTATAATCACCGGATAACTTAGCGTGCGTACCAAATGATACCCGGATAATTACATCTCTAGAACTTTTCAAAGCTCAGAACTCAGCATACAATATTTTCATCTAGGTAACTTTCAAAGGAGCTTAAAACCTTTGTATAAAGTAAAAAAAAGACAGAAGCATTACGAGCAATTTCCAGAGAAATAAAAGACTCCTTTTTTACCTGAGAGGAAAAATCAGCGGCGGTAAGAATAAGGCAGCAAGTGATACTCTTGGTGAGAATGGGTCTGGAGTTGAGCATTTGCAAGTACCATCCCACTAAGCCAACTTTGGAAGCAGAAGAAGAGGAAACCCCAGAAAAGGAAGCAAGAAAACTGGGATTTGACAACTCAAGCTCCTTAGTTTTCCTGTAAGAAGAATGAGGCAATCGTGAATAAACTTTAGAATGTTGAACAATATGGTTCTTGATGTTCCAATGTTCAATGGAAGGTCTTCTCCATAGATGGTGCAATGAATGGTGGGTTTTACAACCATTTCTGAGGAAAAAAGCACACATCTTTTTGGAAAAATGGAGAAAACCCAGGTCTTTTACTTGTCAGTCGGAACACACAGAAGTTGGACGGACTGCTTCACAACTTTCAGCCGCCAATAAATAGGAGCAAAGTGTACAAGACAATCAAATGTGGTTTACTTGCCTAATTTCCATCCACGTGTACACTCCTATTAACAATGCTGCTCCTCCATTTATACCATACACTACTCCTCTAAATCTTTATTTGTTCACCTTTTTTGTTTTATATATTTATTCAATTTATTAAATCATAATAATTTATTTACTTTTATAAATTTTATATTTAATATTAAATACAATTCAATTATTTAATATATTCTTTTATATTTAAAAAATAATATGATAAAATTATTTATACTTTTTAATTTTTGTGTCAATAATTAACAAATAGATAAGTAAAGATGAACAAAACATATTTTATTTGAACACCCTTTAATAAATTATTTATTTTTAAAAAATTGAAAATAATTTTATCTAAATTGTGGTCAAAATATCAAACAAAATCACAATTCAAAAGGATTGCCTATAAAAAAAATGAAAGGAGTAATATTTTGCTTTTTTCAACATATATTATTATGAGTACTAATTTGGAGAACTTTTAGCTTCATCTTTTTTCCAAAAGAAATTTTAGCACTTGATTTTTTATTTTTGGAAAATTAGAGTTACTACTGTTTCACATTATTTTATTTAAGAAAAGGAAAAAAAAAAAGCCATTTAAAAGGAGGAAATAAAGCCTTTTGTCCTATTATAAATGAATTTAAAAAAAAATATTTTCATATCTCTGCATAAAAAATAAAATAAAAATACCTCCTCAAAAAGTCATAAATTAAAAAATAACGAGTTATGACTTTATTTAATAACATATTAAATACCTCATTCTGAAAGCGATTATAATAATAACATATTATAACCTCATTCTGAAAGCGATTTTAAAATATATATATTTAATATTTAAATTGAAAATCTCTAGTGGAATTTAGTGACAATTTAATTAGCGCCGGGAGTAGAGAAAGTTGGGTTACATGCCGAATTGCATTGAAAGTTTGTGAAGGAATTTATTTATTTACTCACAATTTAATTAGCGCGGCCTCTACACAAAGTTGGCTCACATGCCGAATTGCATTGAAAGGTTTCCAGCGCTTTTAAGTTTTATAAGCCACGTCAGCAGCAACTTTTTGACACGATTACGTACTTCCATCCTCCTTGAAACACGTGTCCCGGAGTTCCAACAAACTTTGCGCTTTTTCTTTATCAGTCCTCTATGTTTTGAATATTTCTAGGATGACCCCGCGTACTTTAAGTTTAGCTTCACTTCACTCTTCATGTTCCAAACTGCCCCACTTTCAAGAGTTATTTTACATTTTTTGTCGACAATATTTTCTGCTTTAGTTTTTCTGGGACTGGTAAGGGGTAACATATGAATCTTGTTTTGTGATTTATGATATGATTTTTTTTAAATAAGTACCCAACTCTGTTACTAGTACTTTCTCCCTTTTATTTTAGTTAATGTTTAGTGACTTAAATGCTCTTTTAAGAAAATATTAGTTTAAGTGTATGTATCTATCTCATTTTATTGAATTCAAATGTTACACTAAATAGGATATTTATTTAAATAATAAAGATGAATACAATAATTAAATTCAATATCTTTTGGAGGATTTATTTAATTAAACTTAATCTTTACCAAAAAAAATTTATCAAAGTCGATCGATATTCATCTGCCACCTGCAAACTACAATAAAATAATATGATAATAGAGACATTAAAACAATATAATTAAATCTAACATTTACACACAAAAAAAATTCAAAACCGTCTGACACTCATCTACCACCCGTAAACTATAACAAAACAATACGATAATAAAGATATCAAAATAATACAATTAAACTTTACCTTTACACAAAAAAATTTATCAAAACAAAGATATAAAAATAATACAATTAAACCTAACCTTTACCTAAAAAGGTTCCTCAAAGCTGACCGGCATTCGTCTACCACCTATAAATTCATGTACGACCTATAAATTACAATAAAATAATACAATAGTGATCACAAAACTTAAGTAAATCAATTTCTTCTCTAGTTTAACGTACATTTCAATATTTATAGAAGTATTTCCTTGTCCTATTTTAGGAGTATTTTTTTAATTGATCACTACAAAGGAAAACATTAATTGATTCTCATTCCATGTATTTTAGGAGTCCCATATATTTTAGGAGTCTAGTTAATATGATAAAATAATTAAATAATAAATTTAAAAAATAGTAAAAAGACAGTTTTCTCTAAAAGAAACCTTTTAATGAAGGATAAAAAATTCAAATCACTTTTCTAAGGGTTTCACACTTTTAATGTATTATTGATTATAGATATAGATATAGATATAGATTATAGATTGTAGATTTATTAGGTATTTATTTTATCAAATTAGTTTTATTAATTATACTTTAAAATATAAATTTGAGTATATATACTTGTTTATTCATTTAATAATAGGAGTGGTATCAAAAGAACATACTCACTCCATCCATCTTTACTTGACCACTTTTTTATTTTATGATGTTCAATAATACTTGTCTAGTTCATAGAATCAATGGATACTTTATCTATTTCTATCAATTTTACTCTTAACATTAATTACAATTCATTATCTAATGTATTTTTCAAAGCATTAAATTATTAAATTCAACGGATAATATGATAAAATTATCTCTATTATTCACCGCTTTTTAATTCCTGTGCCAATAGAAAAGTGTACAAGTAAAGTAAAGATGTACAAAGATGATAGTAAAATTCTCTTGATTTCAAAGGGACAACTAAATTAAAAGAAATATTTTTAGAAAGAGGATCAATTAAAATAAAATGAAGGAAATATACATTTTGTGTCATTATTTAATGATAAATATAGTATTGAAAAGACATAATAAATTTATTTTGATTTTATAAATTGAACAACTAAATTTTAAAAAGTATTTTTACCAAGAACGGCAACTAAAACGAAACGGATGCATTTTGATCGATTATAGGTTGGTCTGTTTAACAATAAGAAATATTTATGTTTCTTCCATCCCACTTAAACCAATTTTACGGTACGCAACGTAAGAATCTATTAGGAACAATCTCTTTACGTAAGAATCTATTAGGAACAATCTCTTTAACTCACAAAAGATAGAGGTAAAATCCGATAACACTCCACCCTCCTCACATTCACTTATGATATGCATAATGCTGCTGTTATTGGCACAAGGGTATACATAATTAAGCTTTGATTTGCCCATCTAATACTTAATGAACTCAGTTAGACAGCACATTTTCTGCTGCCAAGTTATGATGAAAGCTTAGTGATGGTTTTAAAGAACCTTATACATGCTAGCTGGTCCTAACATGAAGTGCATTCGACCTGAGGTTTAATTTCAATAACACTGTCAAACTACATATATGTTGTAACAATCTTCTGAAGGTTGATGTCAAACTACACTTGGACCTCTTTGCATCCAAAGTCGTAGGGCACTAGTCCTTTCAGCTCAGGTCCATTGAGTCTGTTGTGTGCAAAACTGAAACAAGCGGAATGTTATTAGGTCTCACAGCACAAATTTTGTATCATGATCATGTCTAACCAGAGTGTATTGATTGCTCATTTTACTATAATTTGTAGAACTACTAACATAACACAACATTAGGGGTGGAAATGAATTTACCGTTGAATCGACATGTAGTGTTAAATGGTCCCAACATAAACGTTACTCAGGACAGCACCTTTTTCTTTTCTGTTTTGGAGTTCGGATTTTGATTTTGTGGTTCCGATTATAGCACAAAATGACAGATTCAATGAATTGGAACACTTGAGGCCGTACTAGACCAGTGAATAGTTTCCAAGACTCTTACTATTGTTTGAGCATCAACACCATATAACAATTTGAGGGCATATAGTGGATGTTGAGGTATGGACTGCATACATCTTACCTTCCCCTGACCTCACTATGTGGGAATACACTGGGTTTGTTGTTGTTGTTGATAGTGGATGTGGGATTTACAGGCTAGGCAGACACCAAAAGTGTAGTTGCAAATTGCACCAACAAGCATATGAGGTTCATTAATCGCTAGCTATCAACCAAAGTCACCAACTACTAACTAATGACCTTTTCTTTTCAACAACTACTAACTAATGACTTGACGGAACTTAATTTTTGCAATAGGTAGGATCAAGCTCAATAATGCAAGGCTGTGCATTCAGAACCTGTGCCTATGAACCTTAAAGCACATTTTAAGCATGATGCAACCGGTCATTCAATAGAATTCTTCTCCCCTGAGTAAAACAGTTACAGAATGAAGCTCAAAGAAACTTTCACCAATAAATTGGGCATTAATGAACCAGTACCATATCAAGGGATGGTTAGATCATCAGCAAAAATGTGAGCAATTTTCAAGAAGGAAGAAAAAATGACAAGAGTGAATACCCTTCCATAGGAAAGCTTCCAAAGGGTCCATCAGCAGGGATTGTTCCACAAAGATCGTTGTGAGAAACATCACTGCAGCAATGCGATTAAAAAATTCACTCAAGCAGAAATCAACACCATATGAAGGTAATAACAGCAGATATAAATTTCAGAAACTTACAATACTTTAAGGTTGGGGAGGGTCGTAAGTTCCCTTGGAATCGAACCAGTTAGTTTGTTGTCATTTAACCGTCTGTAGTCATAACATGAAAAAGATTCAATGATCTTTATAACATCAAATATCAGCTCAAAATTGTCAAACTCACGAATCATTCCATACGAATACTTACAAAAATCTAAGAGACTTTAATTTAGCAAAAGACTTTGGAATGTTGCCTTCAAATTTGTTGCCATATAGGTCCATGCTAACAAGATTTTCCAGATTACCCAATTCCTTTGGAATTTTACCTTCAATGTTGTTACTATAAAGTTCCCTGCAATTCAGGATAAAGTTTGTCCGTTACCTTCAAAGACAACACATAGATAGACTTGCAAGTAAAGTAAGCACACAAAATCAATCTAAACATATATCTTTGTCTAAAAAACGCCCCCTTTTTATATTACTTTTCCGTTACTTTTTCCACGGTTTCAGTACATCCAACAGGAGATACACTAATCTGAGACAAGAAACAAAAAAACAAGAAAAGAGATAAACAAAGAAAAATACAAGTACTGTAGATTCTTCAGTTCACCAAGCTCTGGTCCTAAACTTCCAGAAATATTAGTATTGCCCAAATCCCTGCAAATTCCAAAGATCAAAAAAATAAATCCATAAGAATTGCCAATTACAACAATAACAACATAATCAATATAATCCAACAAGTGGGGTCTGGGGAGGCCCGAGTATATGCAGACTTAACCTCTACCTAATCAAAGGAAAAAGAAACGGATAGAACATCTTACAGGCGAATAACATGATTACTATCTGAGTCACAGGTAACATGGAACCAGGTACAAGGATTTACAAGTGTAGGATCCCAACTCTGTAGAACATTTTTTGGGTCAGAAAGTCTGCTTCTTAAAGCATGTAGAGCATTCCCTGGAAAAACAAAACAAACACGAAAAAGGATTTTGAGTAAGAGGGTCCATAACAAGATTGAACCTTTTTCTTTCCTTAACATAACTACTGTGTCCATTTCCAAGATTTAAAATCAAATGGTAACAGAAAGCTGAAATTTTTAAAACCTAAGAAAGGCAAATAAAAAAGAAAAAAGAAAACATGAGAAAGTTAAATTAGCTTAAGTTGAGTGAAATTCACCTTCAGAATTGGTGGAGAAGACAGGAGAAATACAAAGAATGACTTGGAACAAGAAGAGAAAGGAGGAAGGAAAAGCCATTGAGAGAAAATGGAAGTGAAAAGTCAAGTAAGCAATAGGCCAAAAGAAGAAAGTACATGTAGTAGTGGTAGAACCAATAGTAGTCTGTTGGTTGTTATATAAGAGGTAGGGGTCAAGTCAAATTTGGAAGCAGTAATATTGTTGGGTGTTTGTACTACTTTGTACTGTGTAAGAGTAAATGGGACCAGTATTCTCTGTTGTTCACACAGTGTGAATCACACTATCATTGTGAGATTTTCCGTAAGGACTATGTGGTTTTTCTCAACTCTCAACTGAATTATTTGTTTGTGTATCAAATTCCAAACCACAAAATTAAAGGGATTCCGTTACCTTTTTACTTTTACTAATTTTGTTTATTTATCAGTCTAACTATTTCGTAGTTCAAGGTTTTTACCGATTCCACTCGTTTTAATTTATCTTGGATAAGATTAATAAAGAGTAAAAGTATCTCTATCGAGCTCAAATTCAAGATTCTTCTTAATTAATTCTGAAGAGATCTCAACTTTTTTTTTTTTTTTATTGGGTCCCTTCACATGTTTGTGGGGCGCAATTTGTAAGATAAGTGTGTCATGTAATATTTGATCTCACTATAATTCAAATTTATAGTGAAGATTACAAGTTCCTTGAGATAATTACCTCTACATGATTTTAGGTTTACTTCATTTTTAATTGGCTAATATATTTTGGATGTCGTCGCATAAAATTATTGCCAAAATTATCTGCAATTATTTCAAGTACTTTGGTTATGTATATTTTCTTCCTAATATTGACTAAAATGCTTTCTTAGCTCTCTCATAATCATAGAAGGAATTTAGACAAGCAATATGTACACAAATTTGCAGCAGTCTTCTTTAAATTACAACCTTCAGTGACACATTTGTAAGAGAAATAAATAAAATAGCATTCTGACTATATTTACCTTAGAAGAACCCAAAATCTCACACGAGATCACTATACAAAAAAGAGAAATAAAATAGCATTCTAATCATATTTACTTCAAAAAGGATCTATCTCATACGAGATCACTATACAAGTAATGAAGAAATATTCAGAAGTTCAGTTGGTTGTTGTCACGTTGACCAACCGAAAGCATGGGAGGGAAAAAAAAACAAAGAATTTACATGTTTCAAATCTAAAACATATCATAGTTTTCATAGATTCAAGAAAGTGAAATGCCTCATAATTTCACGCCTCCACGGTTCCCTTCCTCTCCTCCTCTTCAGCTTTTAGCCAGGCAGCCTATAAGGGAAACACGAGAAAAGTCATGAGAAGTAGAAAAAGAACAACAATATAAGATGATCTAGGATAAAGATAATACACTTGCCTTGTCTCTCTGAAGTCTAGACATATGAGGACGCAAAGAGTTCCCAAGACTTAAGCCTCCCCAAGCTTCTTGCAACTCCCTCTCCCTTGTCGCTTTCCGAGAAATTGAATGTCTTATCTGATCATCGTCCCCGGGCTGACTAGCAGCCATCTTTTCTCTCTCAAGTCTAGACTTGTGTTTCACCAAAATCTGATCCAAACTGGCTTTCCCAAGACTTAAGCCTCCCCAAGCTTCTTGCAACTCCCTCTCCCTTGTAGCTTTCCGAGAAGTTGAATCTCTTATCTGATAATCATCCTCGGGCTGACTAGCAGCCATCTTTTCTCTCTCAAGTCTAGACTTGTGTTTCACCAAAATCTGATCCAAACTGCCTTCACTGTGCTGCAATTGTTTAGCACTTGTGTCCCTTTTCTTTACATTCATCAAATTGTCTTCTTCCTTTGCATGAAAGGACATTTTCTCTTTTTCAAGCTTTGAAACATGCTTCACTAAAATCTTATCCAAACCTTCGCTATCCGTGGCACTATTAGCTTCAAACTTTCTTTGAGTCCTTTGGAAACGGCAAACTGGCTTTACTATAATATTGTCCAGACTATCCGGTGATTCTTTGTTTTCAACCTCGATTGATAATGTGTCTGCTGACTTTGACGGATGTTCTCCGTTACAAGAATTTCCTACCGTACTTGTATCATGATTTACATTCTGGTCAACATTTTCTTTTCCTACCAGCGAGGTAGTCTCGGACACATTTGCAGTCGAGTCTGCAGTGTTCTCCCTACTTTTTGCTTCTTGAACTTCCCTTTCAAGTCTGGTCATAGGTTTCACCAGATAATCTTCTAAACTGGGAACTTCTATTTCATGTTTCTTTTTTTGACCAGTTGCAACAGTTCCCAATCTTTTCGAGTTCTTACCCTCAATTTCACCAAGTTTTTCATTCTTCCTCTTGGCCTCTTCAATATCTTTCTCAAGCTTCGAGGAGTGCTTAACCAGCACGCTGCTCAAGTCAGGAAGCTCAGATGAAAGCACATTGCTATTTGAAGCTTTACACTTCGTTTTTAACAACATTTCGGAGTTGTTCTTGGCCTCTTCAATTTCCTTCTCAAATTTGGAAGAAGAAGGCTTCTTGAGAATACTTGCTAGGTCATGGCCTGAATTTGTGTGGTATTCCGAATGAACCAATGTATCACCAGATTTATCTTGCCTTTGTTCACTTCTTTCCTTGGCTTCAGTCCTGGCATTTTTGGCTTCTAATACCTCCCTTTCTAGTCTCGTTAATCGCTTCACCAGAAACTTATCCAAGCTTGGAACCTCAGACGAATGCACATTGCTATTTGAAACTTTAGACTTGGTTTTTAACAATGTTTCGGAGTTGTTCTTTGCCTCTTCAATTTCCTTCTCTAACTTTGAAGAGGCAGATTTATCTTGCCTTTGTTCACTTTTCTTGAGAATACTAGCCAGATCATGGCCTGAATGTGCGTGGTGGTCTTCTGAAAGAACCTTATCAGCAGATTTATCTTGACTTTGTTCACTTCTTTCCCCAGATTCACTCCTGGCATTTTTGGCTTCTAATACATCCCTTTCAAATCTCGTTAACCGCTTAACCAGAAACTTATCCAGGCTTGGAAGTTCCTCAGCTGTCTTACTTTTCTTTCCATCCAAATTATAGCCCTTAACTGCTACCTCTCCAACAGCAGCAGAACCTGAAATGTGTGGTTTGCTGTTTTCGGCTTCAGCTAGAGCAGCATTCAATCCACACGTTGCAACTATAGTGGCAAGAGATGCAAGCTCATCTTCTTGCAAACATCTAAGCCTTTCCAGCATCATTTCCACGAGATTGGGCATATTAAACTTTTCATATGCTTGCTTCTTTTTATATTTCCTTTCCTTTACCCCAACAGGTTCTGTCTCTAAATCTGCGACTTCAGAAGCCGTATCTGATTCACATTCTGAAGAGAACTCAGACACTTCTTGATGATTATCGTCTGTTTCAGGGTTCTGGCTTATTCTGTGCAGCAGTTCCTTGACTTCATCTTTGTTCATGGAAGGGCAATTAGCAAGCTTACGAAGGGCAGCCTTAACTGCACTTGCTACTTGTTTATCCACCTCAAATGCAGTTTCAAACGATGTTCTAACAGTATGAGTGGTGGGTCCTCCTTCTCTTGCCGGTGACTTTTCTATTTTGTAATGCTTTCGTGAGCAATCAGGAATGTCAAACAAGATTACTCCAATAGCTGTTGCAGCTTCAAAAGCTTCTGCAGAAAAATTTTCCGCCTTTATCAGCAATTGTTCTGCTTCTTTACAATCAATCCTGTATGACAGATACAGAAAACTACGTTTTAGACTAACATATGAACAAAACTCTATTCAATCAATCAACTATATCTCATCACAAACACGTTACTATTGGCTATATATAAATTTTATATACCCAATTCACGCATTTCACTCCAATATCCCAACCACAAACAAGTTACTATTGCCTATATTAAATTCACAATCTAATTTGCGCATTTCGCTCCAATACCAAATAATTAGCAAATCAATTTACTAAAATTCACACCTATGCTTATACAAACATACACAAGTCTCCAACCAAAACAACATACATCCTAGAGGATCAGCCTCAACACGTTCAACCCCTATATTTACAATTAGCAAGAACCTGCAGCATAAGGAAATTAAAAAAAAAAAAACTTCAAATACAGAATACCACTAGTGGATCGTCAATCTCCAGATGTAACATTAAGTTTAACAACAACTAAACAATAATGAACATTAATGCTCACTAGCATAAGTAATTTAAAAACTGTTTCAAATATAGTATATCACTAGTGGAACCTCAATCTCTGGATCTAACATAAGTGTAACAACAACACTAAAGACAAAAATGAAGATAAGAATGCTCACCTGGCTGCTTGAAGTATTCGGCACCATGATGCTTCAATCAGTGCAGCCTTCCGTGTTTCCACAGCTCTTTGAGCAGCTTCTCTTACTGCTATTTTTTCTCTCAGAACTCTACAATAATGGGGATTAGCATCCCCCAATGTCTCATCAAGGGTTGAGTTCATTCCATCCACTTCCTGGAATTTCATACAAGGCCAGCAACACTATCAGTACATCTATTGACAATTGAAAAAAAAAAAAAAGAATGCACAAGCATATAAATATACCTGGAGCATTTTTATTTTCCTCTTCAAATAGGAATCCACTTTCTTGCGAGGGAACCAATTCAGAGGCGAAGTTTTGCGATGAGGTGGCTTTCTAATTTGTGATCCAGATTTGTTTAAAGAAACTAAATTTGACTGTCCACCTTCCTTCACGGCTTTAGCCTGCACTACTCCAAAACACAAAATGAAAAACCAAAATTGGAAACCACCAATTAAAGCAAACATCTAATAAATATTTCAAAGCAACTAGATTCGACTAGCCACCTTCTTTGATTGCCTTGTTCAGCACTATCTGGAAACAAGACGAAATACTACCAACGTTAGGCAATACACCAATCAAAGTGAACGGTTATGTGATTTTGCTTGAAGTAACAAAATTTTATTGTTGACCTTCATTTCCTTGTTGTGCACTCCTAGAAAACAAGAACATACCCGGTGCAGTCCCACAAAGTGGGGTTTGGAGAGGGTAGAGTATACGCAAATCTTACCTCTACCTCACTGGTAGAGAGGCCGTTTTCGATAAACCCTCGTCTCAAGACAAAACAATCTAGTAAAAGACGTAATGGAAGTACAAGAGACAATAAATAGTAACAAAAAACAAATATTATCAGAACAATACTACAACAAAATAATACAACACATATTAACAGAAATCGAAAAACAAGAAACTACAAGAGTAATACTACGACTACTAGTAAAGGCAACAAGACAATGCACTCCTACATACTAGTATGAACACACTCCTACCTTACTAACTTTCTACCCTAATCCGTGTCCTCCACACCTTCCTATCTAAGGTCATGAACAAAAGAAATTTACACCTTTTAAAGTGCAGGGAAACTTACATTTCACAACACTTAGTTAGCAACTGATTTAATTTAACTCTCATACATACTCAATGATAATGAAGTTTTAGTTTTGTCATTACCGTTACACACCCAGTCACAAAATCATATTTTTTTTAAACCAATTCGCTAAAGGATAGATGACAATCAAGATTAAAACAAAAACAAGAACAACAACATACCCAATATAGTCCCTAGAGTGTACGCAGACCTTACCACTACCTTGTCAAGTCGAGAGGCTATTTCGTAACGCCCCTAGGCCAAAATCAAAGATATTGAAGTTTGCATTTTGTCATTACCAGTATACCCACTCACAAAATCATATTTTTGTTTAAAATCAAGATTAACATGCGGGGATCAAATTACTTTCTTTTTTCCCTAATTAAGACCAAGGTTTTTTTTTTTTTTCTTTTTTGGGAATACCCGAAAATCAAAGAGACTCACCCATCTAAGAAACGTAAGCAAACTGAAAAAGTAAAGAATGGATAATGGGTACCTTTCCAAGTTTGGAAGTAGCCGTTGTAGAAGCGGCAGTAGGACTGTTCATACTTTCGTTGGCCGGCTTCTTTTCAATACAACCCATATCAAAACAACCCAAATCCATTCTCCAAAATAATAACAATTGATGGAAATTACAATCTTTTTCTGTATACTCGTACAATTTAAAAAGCAATCAGTCAAAGGGATGCCTCAACAGTTACTGAAATCAATGGAGTAATTATTAGCGTTTCTTGAATCTGAATTGAAGAAATTTGTGTTCTGATTCTCAAAAGAGAAAGAGAGAGTGTATTGCTTTTGAGTGAAAAAAAAAAAAAAAACTATCCGTTACAATCGATCCTTTCGCTCCCAACGGTCTTTTTTTTATATAGATTTTTTTTTTTTGTTCACTTATTAATTGTCATCTAAACAAATAAATAAATGGATACTCCTTAATAATAAATGAGAAGAGTGTGAGATTAGTGTTACAATTTCATAGTGGTTGTAATTTTCATTAATTTGCAACTATTCAGATTTCACTAATAGATTGTTTTTTTTTTTTATTTATAAAGCGATTTTTTGATCAAATATCTAATCAAGATACAATGATATATAAATTAAAAAAATTATTTAATCGAATTAATATACTTTTCCATGAACTGAACAAGGAGTACTATAATTTTGTATTTTGTTTGCTCTAAGATTATTTTTTAAAAACGATTTATTAAATGAGGAAACATAGCTACGAAACGGAGATTTTAAATGAATGAAAAAATGGCTAAAAATTATGATTGGGTTAGAAGAGAAAGTCACACCAAATGGTCATAAATGTCCCTAATGATGAGAAATAGAATAAGTTTTCTGCCCGTTCGAATTTAATCACAAGTATGCACTCATTATTAGTAGCCTTAGATATTAAAAATAGAATATATTTTGCTCTTTCTTTAAATTTAATCACAAATATGCCCTTTACTATTAATAGAACGATTTACATTTGGCCCTCATGTGGTATTCTTTTCTGTTTCCTTCAACCTTTTCCCTTTATTTATTATAGACTAGATAGATTGTGTTTGAACATTATCATTGAACCATGAATAGTTGATAGGATTATCCATCCTTCGTTTTATTACCTATATGGTACATAGTTTTACAAACATAAGTGCATCTAAGCATTTATAAATTGGCCCTAGTTTCATTCTAGAATTGTAAATAACAGATGATCAGAGCTGGTTTATGCTACTAATAATGCAACCAGAAAGATGATACTTTAACTGCAAGTCACAAAAGGAAACCACAGCGCCGACAATTAGGCACAGCAGTAAAGCTATGGAAAGGACATTGATGAACAAGAGTCGAGATTATCATAACAGAGAAGAAGATATTCACAATGAGTGGAATCGAATCAGGAAGTAACAAACCAAGAGGATCTGACTTATGATAAACTATAAACTTTCCTCCTCCTTTATCCGGGGCTAGGGACTCAAGCACAGGCAGACTTAAAATTTTGGTTTTTGCTCTTTAGGTGAGGACCAGCAAAACGTAACAATAAATGTCCAGAGAAACATAACAATGGCAAACATTTTCTGTGCTTGGTTTAAAGGAGCTGGTCCTGGCAGATCATTTCTTGTTGCCAGCATCTCCAACCTTCATCTGCAAAATTCAACCAACGAGAAAATCAGAACCAGAATAAATGAAGTCTCTCAATGTTGTAGCAGCTGAAAACCATTACCCTTCTTGACACCGCGTACTATCTGAGCTCTGCGCTTCCACTCCTTCATCTGCTTCATAGACTTCTCAACCTTTGTGTCTTATCCATTCTGCAATAATTGTTCAATCCTCGAAGAAATTAGCCAAAAAAAGTACAGCCCCAGTCCATTCATTAAGCCTGATTTCAACGCTAAAGGTGCACTAGACATAATGGAGTAAGAAAACTAAAACATTTACATTACTTGAAGATAGAGTACAAAAACATGAACTTATTTGCCAATACCGACAGGAAGATGAAAAACAGTTCATAATGAAGCAAAACAGTTACCTCATGAGCACCATTCTCTAGCATTTTGGAACATCCGCAACCAGGGGCTTGGACCTTTCTTTTCCACATCCCAATTCTTAGGATACCACGGGAACTGCCACATCAAGAAGCAGCGTTCGGGATGAGGCATCAATGCAAGATGCCTCCCATCCGGAGAACAAATTGCCGCCACACCCAAGGGAGAGCCATTAAGATTGAAAGGATATACATCCGTTGGTCTGCCATCATCATCAAAATATTTCACTGGTGCCAAGTTTGAGCCAAGAATATGATTGAAAATGCTATCATCAGGGAAATAAGCTCTTCCTTCACCATGAGCAGCCCAAACACCCAGCGTACTACCTTCCATGCCTTTGAACATTATGGACGGTGATTCTTCTATTGTCACACTCGTGAAGCGGCACTCAAATCTTCCTGACTCGTTATGTACAAACCTTGGCTGTGATGGGTCCCCGCCAGCACCCAAAACACCTCCCACTTGGGGCCCCGGAACCCAACCCAACAGAGCCATAAGTTGGCACCCGTTGCAAACTCCGAGGCTGAAAGTGTCTGGACGGTTGTAAAATGCCTGAAATTGGTTTAAAAGAGGCTGATTAAAGCGAATGGATGCTGCCCAACCCTTTGCAGAATCGAGTACATCAGCATAACTAAAACCTCCAACAAACACAATTCCTCTAAATTCATCAAGCGTGATATCTCCATTGAGAAGGTCTGACATTGCAACATCCCATGGTTCAAATCCAGCAGCATAAAAAGCTGCAGCCATTTCTCTATCACCGTTGCTGCCTTCCTCCCGGATAACTGCAACCTTTGGCTTTGAAACAGCAGTCATATACTTATCATCAGTAAATGTAGGTGTGAAGGATAGTTTCCAGGATGGTTCACGCCGATTCTTCAATCCTTCCTTTTCTAATTCTACACATGAAGCCAGTCTTTGGAACTTTTCCAGTTGAAAGCTGGTGTCTTCCCACATATCCCTGAGCACAGAAGTTTTCTCATTCAAATGTGTAATCCCGTCAATCCTAAATTCAACTATTGGAGATGAACTAACTTGACCAATGATATCAGCTGAAACAGCACCATGGCGGAGCCTTTCCAGAACTAAATCCAAGTTCTTCCTTTGAACTTCAATGAGAAGGCCAAGCTCCTCTGCAAAAAGTGTTTGGGCTACACTACTCCCTAAAGAAGCTAAATCTAAGTTAATGCCACAGTTCCCTGCAAAAGCCATTTCAAGGGCAGCCACTACAAGTCCTCCATCACTGATATCATGACCGGCAGATATCAGCTCATCAGAAATTAGATTCTGAACCTCATTAAAAACAGTTTTAAGATAAGAGACATCATCCAAATCAGGACTTTCATCCCCAATTTGATATTAAACCTGGGCAAGGGCAGATCCACCAAGTCTCCGTTTCCCTTTGGCCAAGTCAATGTGCAGCAGTACACCATCATCTCCAAGCTTCAAGTCTGGCGCAACTGTTTTAGTTATATCAGGACATGTCACATAAGTACTGATGACTAGATTCCCTGGAGCTTTAACAACCTCCCCAGATGCTTGGGCTGCCATGGAAAGACTATCTTTCCCCCCATCAATTGCAATTCCAAGTTCAATCATAGCTTCAGAAAGAGCAACAGCAGCATCATACATAGCAGCTCCTTCACCATCTAGCTTTGCAGCATACATCCAATTCCCACTTGCTTTAACATCAGAAAGAGATGTAACTTTTGCCCAAACAAGATTTGTGAGTGCTTCTCCAACAGACAACCGTGCCATTGCTTTTGGATCCAAAAGACCTTTTATTGGCTGCTCCCCAATTGAGCATGCACCTCCGGTAAAGCCTGTATAAGTCTGAGCTATAACAGCAACATCAGCAAGAGGAATCTGCAATGGACCCACAGTTTGCTGCTGTGCCACAAGGCCTGTGACACACCTGTCAACTTTGGTGGTTAAAACCTTTTCGAACAAACAGAAGGAAGCCTCAGGACCTTCTTCAATGAATCTAAAACTGTTGTTGCAGGACCAATATCAAGTGGTTCACGCAGAGTGTTCATGCGATTTAATTCAAATGTCTTTTTAGGCATGTCTCCAAGCACCTTCTCAAGCTCAAGATCAACAGCAGGCGGAGGAGGAGGCAGTCCACTAGACCTACATTTTTCAATTGCTACACTATCCAGCAGAACAATACGCCCTTCACCATTAATTGTTCCAATAACAGCCATGGAAACTCTTTCCCTTGCACATATAGATTGCAAAAGACCGCGACTTTCAGGCTTCACTAGTATTGCATCTTGCTCCTGATATTCTGCACCCCAAATTTCTAGAACAGACATTGTGTGATCGCCAACTACAATTGCCCTTATATCAATTTTGGCACCCTGTGGGTGTATTATCTCCTTCACAACATTACAGTTTCCACCAGCACCCTGATCATGAATGCTAATGATGGGATTGTTTTCACCCATTTCAACGCAAGCACGAACAAGCCGATATAACTTCTGTGCCATCTCAGCATCTCCACGCTGCACCGCATTGAAGTCAAGCTCAGCATCATTCTGTCCACTGACCATGCTGGATGCAGCACCGCCTCCCATTCCAATGCGATATGCCGGTCCTCCAATCTTAACTACCAACATACCAATCTCGGGTTCTCCCTTTGATATGTGAAGGTGATCTATTTGCCCAATGCCAGCACTAAACATGATCGGCTTCAACCATTCCCTCCTCTCACCACTTGGCAGTCTCATTCCAAAATTTCGTGTATAACCCTGGATCAAGGGCTCCCCAAATTTATTCCCATAATCTGATGCTCCATTACTAGCATCAATAAGGATCTGCAGTGGTGATGCCAGATTAGCTGGATATGTGAAAGAAGGATCTTCCCAAGGAGCATTTGACTCTTCAAGATGAAGATTTCCAACACAATATACAGCTGTAGATGCAACAACAATAAAACCCCTTCCAGTAGCATGAGTATCCCGGATACGGTCGCCTGCACCTGTCTCAGCACCTGGATAAGGTGCCACAGCACAAGGGAAGTTGTGGGTTTCTGCAGTAAATAAGATATCAAGGAATCTGGTAGTCACGTCCAAGGGGCATGTCGAACCAGGCTGAATAGGTCGCAATTGCTTCACTGGAAACCCCTTAATAGCACTGGAATTATCTTTGAAACCAATAACCGAATTGTTTGGATTAGCAAGCAAAGTGTTTTTGACGATCTGCATAAGAGTCTTATCCACAGGTTGACCATCTATTACAAGCTTCCCTGTAAAGAACCAGTGCATACTGTGTTCACTATTTGATTGAGCAATATCAAACAGTTCTACATTCGTAGGATTTCGCTTAATGTCATCCCTGAAAAGTTTGGTGTAGTACTTTAAGTCTTGTTCATCAAAGGCCAAGCCCATTTTCTCATTAATTTCCTCCAGTGCCTTGCGACCCTTTTCCATGATAGGTATATATTGAACTTCCTCCGGAACTATACTTGTCTTGAAAGAAGAAAGCTTCTCAACATAAACACATTCCGTCATCCGATCATGAACCATCGAAGCAAACGCAATAATGTGATTATCCGGAAGTGACCCATTGGCATAGAATAAATACCTCCTTGAACGTTCCATTCTATTTACTTCTGGTAACCCACATGCTTGACAAATCGACACTGCATTAGCAGACTATGCTGTAGTGAAAGATAGCCCTGGACCAACTTCAATGATATATGCATCCAGACTTTTCCTCTTCTCCTCGTCAAGGAAACTCTTACTTCCCAAGCTCTCAGGTTCATAAGTTTCTCCTAAAACCCATTTAAGCACAGAAAGTTTATCACTTGAAAGATCTGAACTGAGCCCAATGTTAAAGCATTGTTCAGTTTTCAAGCCAATTATTTGATTTGATATCTTTGTCTGAACCAATTTGAGAAGCTCAGCAGTGGCACTGTCCTGTAGAAACGGAACGCGATATAAATGTATCACCTTTTCAGCAACCTCCTGAAATTTGCCTGAATCTTCATTTACCAAGCTACTGACATCCCCGGAAACAACGGCTATAATATTCACCGGATTATGGGACCTTAATCTCAAACTTTTATCCGAATACCCAGCAGGGCACTGTCTTGGAAGTGTACCCCAAAGCAAACGATTTGTCTGCCTACTAAAATGTCTGGGCAGTGCTAACTTTTGTCTATGAAAACCCTGCAGTTCATATAAACAAACATAACGATTTGTTCCGTTGGCGATCGATACAAAAATTAGTCAACAAAAAATATTTAACAATTTTCCAAACATCAATAAACAGAACATATTCTCGACAATAAACACTTTCCCAAACAAAATAAACAGAACATATTATAGACAATAAACAATTTACAAAACATGAATAAACAGAACATATTGTAGACAACAAAATAAGTGATGATCATACTTGTAAGAACTCTGTTGCAGTAATGTCCCAAGCAGATGTTGTCATTCCCAAACTCTGCTTCTGCAATAAATAACAATTGATAAAAATATATGCTCAAAAAAAAACAGAGTCTACAATAGCAATCACAAATAATTAAGAAACAGTTATAAAGATAGGATTTTGGTTATAGAAATAATCCCAACTTCTCAAGATTTAGCAGAATATACATAAAGAGAGCAAAAAAAGCTCAAAAACCAACAAATGGTCAAATTAGAGGAGTTGCTTTGTACCTACATTTGGGTCTTTCTTCAACAAACAAGACATACCCACAAAGCTTTTTAGCATAAGATAGAGCTATAATGGCTCACTCACCAATTTTGCTTGCCAAAAATATCAAAACTTTGAAATAAAAAATTGATCTTTTTCCACAAATTTTCATCCTACAAGAAAAAGAATACAATAAAATTGATGTAGCAAGAGTATACCTTTGAGTGATGCTTTAGCAAAATCAGCTAAAATCAGCGAAAAGGGAAGAGGTAGTTCAGTTCAATGGAGGAAAGAGCTAAATTAGTGACAGTGTCCTGTTTGGGTTTTAGACAAAACCCTAGTTTTAAGAAATTCTCTAAATTCTAAATTCCATTATATTTATACTTATACATTTTTTTGTGAATTACTGTTAGACTCCACTCACCACTGTAATATCTTTGTGCTTCAAAAAAGATGGAGTAGGATTTTCTATTTCAATTTGGTTGTTTGGTATTACTCAATATTTCAAAATTGTTTATTACGTATATTAATTTTTTTATATTTTATATAATTTTTAAATATAGAAATTTTATTTTAAAGAAATTTAAATTTACATCAAATATTAATTAATTTAACTATCACATAAAATGAAACAAGAAAGTACCACTTCCTGTATTTTAATTTGTTTACTCCATTCATTTTTATTTAGTGATCTTCTTTGCTAAAAATAAATATTTTTAATACTTATCATTTCACAAAATCAAAACATAATTATTTTTTTATATTTTTATCCTTAGTTATAAATATGTGAAGTATCATTACAGTACAAAAAAAGATAATTTAGTCAATTTAACGTGTAATTGATTTTTTCTTAAGAAGAGTGAAAATAAAAATGATCACAACTATTTAGGAATGAACAGAGTATTTGATTTTACTTTAACATAAAATTTAGAAAAATAAAAAAACTATATAAAAATATATCAAAATAACTTTTTATCTTATATTACCTTATATATCATGCAAAAAGTTATGATTAAAGAATTTTAAAAAAAGAAAGGGATACTTATATTTTTTCTAAAATGGCTAAAAAGAGAATACTTACAACCAAATGGAAACAGAGGATTGATCATACTCCCTTCATCCAATTTGACATTCCACGTAGATTAAGAAACACAATTAATAATATGGTTATTTAGTATTCTATTAAATGATGTTTATATTTTAATTTGGAGAAAAACAATTAATACTAAGAGTTAAAAAAAAAAATTATCTTGTCTTGATTGATGAAAAATAACAAATAAAATTAAAAAATTTAGGACGAGTAATTACAATTCATTGACTAATTTATCCCATCTCAGAGATGAATAAAATAATTCCAAGCAGAATGACACAAGGTTGGATATCCCAAAATTAAATTTGAAATAAATATTTTATCGCATTTGGTAGACGATATAAAAATGCAATAAAAATCCTATAATCTCAAGTGCAATTCTGAAATATCTTATGTTGTCTCGTGTACCAAATGAGCATGCTCTTAAAAGGGATCATCTTTTTCTGTATTCGTTTTCTTTTTTGATTCTAAAGGATACCTCTGTTTGTTTTTCTGCAATTATTAGTTAGTGTTATTTCTCAACTCTTTGATACAAACGGAAGATCGCTTCAGGAATTGATTTCTACGTGTATATATATATATATATATCCACGATTCATTGTGCATGGATTTTAGTTTAAGGATATGTAAGTACGCTATGACACTAACTAGCTATCACTTATCAGTACTTTAAAAAGTACTTTTGGTCCAAGCCCAAGGCGAACATAGTAAAAATGTATCGAAGCAATTAGGAGTAAAAATATCATAAGGTGCAAGTATAGACGTACGCTCAAAACATTGACCAGTATCTTTAGTAACCTGCGTGGATATATTGGATTACTTCTGAAATCTTGTTATAATACATTATTCTGCTACACGTCTTATTTGTATTATTATACCATATGCTAGTGCTAGTACTAGTATATAACACCAATAAGAGCACTAGTTATTATTGGAAGATCCCACACCTAAAGAGATTTCCTCTACTTAATCTATTGTTCAGTGGCCAACTAATTTAAATTTGTGTCGACTAAGAGCTCATTCAGAAATAGCACTCCCTACCAAGAGATTAGCTAGTTTCAATAACGTTGCCTATAATTAGCCATGTGGAAATCCTGTTCGGGTTTGTCAACACCATCTTCACTCCTTAGCCAATAAGTCTGAGGAAGAGAAGCTGCACCATTTGGTATGTCATCCATCACTCTTTCTTGCCCTTTTGGAAAATATATTCCTGTTCGTGGATGTGGCACCCACCACGCACCCTTCTGTTCTATCTCCTCCTCCTCCTCTTCCTCCTTATCGGTCCAACTTGAGAACGTGCTCATCATTCTTTTAATTTGTTTCATTTTCTGTGACCTGCATCCAGCACTTTTAACATTTTAGCCATCAGTATAAATTTATACAGGTGCTAGACATGATTATATATTCTAAACTTTTGATATTTGCAAAAAAAAAATATATATATATTATAAGTTAAAAGACCATTCGAGAAATCAAAATATTTTTTGAATGATTTAAGACTTTTAAATCTAAGATTAGAAGTGAATATTTAATATTATTATCAGGAAAAAATTTTCCTACCTTAGGTTTGCATACATTCTACCTTCTATATACCCCGCGTTATACACTAAAACTAAGCAAACAAATTTAAAGAACAAGGAACAGCATTCTAATTACCTAATTAGTCGTAATCTCTGTGAAAACGTAGTGATTCCAGCTGCAGTGATAGGCATATATATAAAAAGCTTTGATTGATAAACCAAACAAGAAATTAGAAAGTGTAGTAGCAATACAACCTTTTGCTGATCGTTTTATATATACAGAAGAAGAATATATTCTTTTCTAAGGAATTAAGTTTGCAAATCTTAAAAACTTCAAAAAAAAAAGTGATGTTTCAGAAAAAGAAAGAACAAAGCAAAGCAACTTTTTATATGTGTAATCGCTCTCAATTTGTCCTTGTCAATAATAAAGAAGTTTAACGTGATCCTTGTCCTCTTAATCTTTCATTATTTTGTCATTTGAAAATCTCTAAATTCACTGCCACATATTCGATTAATTTCGTGGACGTAAGTCTTTTTACTTAAAAAGATATTGACAATGACAATTCAATTTTATTTGTACGTGGATAGATTATTAGGGTGTTCAAATTAAATTTAAACCCGTACGGGTGGATAGATAATTAAGGGGTGTTCAAATAAAATTGAACCCGTACCATATTGAAAAATGAAATCAAACACGACAAAAAAAGGGTTCAGGCATAATTTAGTACTAAGTACGAAAAAAAAGAAAATTGAATCAAACCGAAATATAAGTACATAACTTTTATAAAAAAAAACGTGTCAATTATTATATATATATATATTGTTTTGGAATGTTTATTCTTGAGTTAAGGGTCTATCGAAAACAACCTCATTGCTTAATTTTAAGATAGTAGTACAGCTGACGTGCATTTTACTCTCTCCGAACCTCACTATCTAAAGAATATGTCTTTTTTGTTATGATCTTGAAAGTTAATTAGAAAAAAACTGAAAGTGGATAGAAAATAAAGTAGGAAGCTTAATTATTCATAAGTCGTTTAAATTTGTAGAGCTACTTTGAGAATAATATAGTTTTAAAAATAATTCAAATCAAAAACACATTTTCTAATTAATTTAAGATTAAATGTACTGAAAGATAGCAAGAATCAAAATAAAAACTTATCAATAATTAAAAAAAATCACCTACTCCGCCAAACATTCTACTAAAAGAGTACTCTTACATCCCTGTTTATGATACCTTTCGAATCCCAAGAGTTACACAAATTCTTTTTAACCAAATTTTTTCTATGCATGTCTTTTAAATTTTAAATAATCTAAATTATTAACTACTGTAATTTATAATTTTTTATATAATTTTTAAATTTAGAAGCTCTACTTTGAAAAATCCTAAATCAAATTATATCTAAATTTACACTTAAGACTAAAAAAATTATTTCTTAAACTTAATCGGTGTCATATAAATTGAAAAAGCATAAGTTTAGCGAAGGTCTTTTAACTTACTTTTGGTACGCGGGATACCCAATGGCACCAAGAGAGGATGGATGGAGATTACAAGGATTTTGTTGTTCCTAAAAGAACAGAACATGTACTATTCTTTCACGATATGACTCTCTCGTACTAGGTAGAATCCATCAACCATTTCACACTTTATTATTTGTTATTCTCAATTCTCAAATACAAACAAAATATGTGACCGAATAAGTGAGATTTTATTATAAATTTTAAATAAAAATTTTGAATTTAAACTTTAGAAATAAAGATTTTAAGAATGATTTGGTAGAGTGCATTAAAAAAAATAATGCATATATTAATATTATGTATGTATTACTAGTACCTTATTTGTATTAATTATACACTTTATTTGATATTAATGTTTGTATAATTAATACCTCAAATCTACGATATTAGTAATACAATGAGTTCTAATACATGCATTAATACAGTTAAAGACACAGTGACCCTTCAAAAAAATTTTCACATCATTTTCATCATAGGTGTAGAGGGTATTTTTTTAAAAAAAATAAATACATTGTTTTAAAAGAAAAATCATGCAATGAATGTTATTTCTATTATATCAAATCGAACAATGCATAAGAAAAATCCCAGCATAATTAATACTAATATTATTAACACACTATAGTTTTTATTCTTAAAATAAGCAGCTTTTGAGCAACAAACATGAAAAGCACTTTTGATGTGCTGGAGCTTATTCTACATATAAGCAGTTATGTGTTTGGATAAAAATGCTGAAACTAAAAATAAGCAGCTGATGTGTTTGGTAAAAAATGCTGATAAGCAATTTTTTCTGTTAAAATGACATAAATATCTTTAACTATGAAAGTTCGTAAAATTGATCCTTGCAAAATGTTTAATTTCAATTGATTAAAATACAAGTTAATTTATATCTCAAGTTATTTTATATTTTAAATTAATTAGATAAAATTATTTTTTAATAATTTCAAATTGTTTATTGAAAACATTTATGAAACTGAAAAATAGCAAACAAAATTGTTTTTCGCTGCAAAGTAAAATTACTAATTACAACAAGAATAAAAAGAACTTTTTTTTCACGGAAAATTTAAATCAAAATGACATTTACCGTGATGGAAGAGAAACCTGCTTTGCTTCCACCCACAGATCTTTTCAAATAATATTTAATATTATTTTAATTAATATAATCTTTGAATAATAAAATTTGAATAATGAAATGAACTAATCAATCATAACATTACAAAGTCCAAAGGAAAGAAAAACATAAACTATGATAGAGAGCAGCAACAATGGAAGAGAGCAAAAAAAGGAAGAATAAGGAAGGATATTTTAGAAGTTTCAACAACATGAAATAGATAATAAAGTATTTTACTTGGTCAAACTTAGAATAGTTTTTAAGGTAAAAATAATAAATTGGGATAGATCAACTTATAACTTTTGACTTATTTTAGTTTAAAAATACTTATTTTTAAGCACTTTTATTATTTATCAAACATTCAAATAAGTTAAAAAATATTTTAAAGCTAATTTGACTAATTTTTAAGCCCATCCAATCACCCTTTGGACGAACCCTAGGTACAAATCTTAATGAATATGAATTGTAGAATTCGAAGACGAATGTTCTAATTGCAACAAAAGTACAAAGTCGTTACTTTTTGTACTAAAGAACCAATACCCCAACCTTAATTGTCCTTCTATATTAGTTTCAAATATCGACACCTATTCACATTCATGTGCAAGAAAGAATTAGTTACTAAAATTATTAAAAATTCATTTAGTTTGAAAAAATTATAAATACCTTAACTTTTATTAATTTAGATTAAAAGTTGATATACATTCTAAAATATCCTTCTTATCTCATTTTAACTCAATTAACTACGATTTCTTTCTAAATCAACGACGAAATTAATTGAATTCCTTAAAATTATTATCGTATAATTATATCTTTTAAAATGTGTCAAAATTTTATAAGTATTTGTCGATATTTTTAAAAGTTCAAATAACATAAATTAGTAGCAAAAAATGACTTAGAGATTACTACCGTAGGCCACAAAAAATATTTAGAGATTGAGAGATGCTCAATACGAATTCCTACTACAAATTTAATTAAAACTGCCACTATTATTTGTCTCTGCTTATACAATGATGTTTGTAGGTAGTTGAATACAAAATTTAAGGTATTAAATTAATTTTATATTTCAACAGACGAAAAAGATAAAAAATAATGATTTAAAGGGAAGTTTAACAAAGAAAATATCACGTTGAATTTTTTATTTTTATCAAACTATTGTAAATATTCTGAAATATTCCAAAATGAAAATAGTTGCCATATAATTTATAGCTGATAAATATACTCATTCATGAATTAGAAAGTTTTATACAGTGTCAAAGCTGAGAATATAATCATGACAAGGGCGAAAGGTTATATCTGTAATGGATCTTATCACGATAACAAAATATCTTCCCATTGACATAATGGTGTCTCTTCAATGGCGTATAAAATGAATGCCTAACATTTGGACCCATTTTTTTAAAAAATTAATTATTTTTGGGCTAAAATAATTTCATTAATGCTTGAAATATCATTCGTGAAATTTATATTCCGTAAAAAAGTTATTTTCCTTATTTTAAAGAGCTTATGTTTTTCAGAAATTTTAATTAACTAAACATAAAGAAATTTAAAAAATAATTTTCTCTCTATGAATAAAATGAAACTACAGAATATCACTTAAACAAGAGGTCTCAAATCTCTGAAGTACAATGGAATATTGGAATGTCATCACATTACAAGCCCAATAGTAAGATTTCATTACTGTTTCAGAAACATCTGTACCTATTAGGCAGCTAGTTACATATAAAATTGTAATTTTAATTATCCGATAAAATACTACCTAATTGCTAGTTGATTAAAAAAAAAGGTAATTTGTTAGTATGTAAAAGTTACATTAATCCCAACTTGGAGTGTTGGAAAATAAAATTTTCGAGGTCAAAAAATAATAAATAATTGAGATAAGAAAATATTGCAACAAACAATTTTATTGATTTCAACGCGAGCGTTACAATCTCTATGAATCATTTGATTCGTCTTTTCAAATATAAATTCAAGGGCTAATTAAAGTTTGATCTTGAATTTGAGCTTAATTTGATGGATTTGAAGGACTTGATCTTGACTTGTGCTTGAATTCAAGGAATTTTGAGCGTGTTCTTGAATATTGTTGTCTTGATCTTGAATCTTGATGAACTTGATTTGAATGCTTGAATTTTTTAGAGAAATTGCAGAGTTTGATCCACGGGCTTTCTCTTGCTACTTGTTAGAGTTCTGGGGGTTCGTTTTTCTGAAATTATGAGGCCCCTATTTATAGTTGTAGGAAAGGAAGAGTCCTGATGAATATGAATTTCCTTTGATCAATCAGATTTAAGTGGTGGCGCCTTTTATGGGCTTTTATTTCATGGACCTGCTGCATTAGTTTGACATGTGGCATGGTCCTATTGGCTCCTTCACTTGACTTGGCTACCACGTTATTTGACACGTGACGCTTATTTGGGCCTCTAGAATATGAAAATATTTTGGATTTAGTAAAGTAGGCCCATCATTTGTAACCCAAATTAATGGACTAACCCAATAAATATTGGGTCTTATTTAAATTCATACCTATTTGGACTTAAATAATTAATTCAATTATATTAATTCGTAATATTTATTCGAAACTAATATATTTTGAATTTAATATAATTCAAATTTTGTACGAATTTAAATTTAATGAAATTATATCGCCCATAAATACTCCTACTTCAAAACTTATCGAGACATTTAATATTTTAAAGACTAACCTTGAAGTACCAACTTGATATTTTAATTACACACAAAATAAAATTGTGTGCAAACAAAATTATGACGGACCATTTTTATACACAAAATGAACACTTTGAACATGCAGAATGATTCACGTGCAAGTGTAAAGAAACAAATGAATTTGTTCATCTTTGTTCTTTGACATTTAATGAATTTGTCCACTCGTGGAATATATATATATATATTATTTTATTTTTACATGGTCCCATGGACCCCTCTTTTTAATATTCAATCAAATAATCCAACAATATACCAATTTGATATCTTTTGGATTAATATGAACTGCCGCCGTCCTTTTTTTTCACATTAGGTAGGTCCCACGTCTCCTTTGCCTTTTTGAATTGAGATGCTGCTTTCCTTCCTATTGTTTTCTCTTAGAATTAGGACGTTGCCTCTCCAAATTTAAATTGATTTAGGAGTTTGCCACCGCCTAATTACTCTATAAATACACGCTATAAATTATACAATTCACAACAGTAATTTTGCTTGGTCCTTGTTGCAGATTTTATCCTGCATTGGTTCGGTCGTTGTGCATCATTGAAGTATTTTTGGTGAGTGGCCTTTTTTCTTATTTTGTTTACTATTATTTCATCTTTTTCCCTTTCTTTTGGCAGGATTGAAATAAATAGCAATATTGACCGGCTTAAGGTAGGAAGAGTTTAACTTCGTCTCTATCACCTTAAGACCGAAAGACTTACGCAATAATTGGCCGACTTAAGGTGGAAAGAGTTTAACTTTACCTCTATCACCTTAAGATCGAAAGACTTATGCAATAATTGGCCGGCTTAAGATGGTAAGAGTTTAACTTCGCCTCTGTCACCTTAAGACCGAAAGACTTTGCTTGAAGACGGCATGGTTTTCTTTAAATATGTGCCCTTTCACCGATACATTTATGCGATGATCTTCTCTAATTATGGGCTCTTTCATCGATGCACTTATGCAATGGTCTTCTTTAAGTATGAGCCCTTTCACTTGATGCACTTATGCAATGGTATCCTTTAAGTATGGGCCCTTTCCAATTGTTAGCTTAAGGTGCAAAAGGACAAATTTTTATCCACCTTAAGGCATGAAAATTTTGATATCCTTTCAAGTATAAATCTGCGAGAGGCCGGCTGAAGGTGCAAAGGGATAAATTTTGTCCACCTTAAGGCATGAAAATTTTTATATCCTTTTAAGGATAAACATGTAAATGGCTAGCTTAAGGTGCAAAAAGACAAATTTCGTCCACCTTAAGGCATGAAAATTTTTATATCCCTTTAAGGATAAACAAGTAAGAGGTCAGCTTAAGGTGCAAGGGACAAATTTCGTCCACCTTAAGGCATGAAAATTTTTATATCCTTTTAAGGATAAACACGTAAGAGGCCAGCTTAAGGTGCAAAAGGACAAATTTTGTCCACCTTAAGGCATGAAAATTTTGAGATCCTTTTAAGGATAAACCCACGAGAGGATAGCTTAAGGTGCAAAGGGATAAATTTTGTCCACCTTAAGGCATGGAACTTTTGAGATCCTTTTAAGGATAAATTCGCGAGAGGCTAACTTAAGGTGCAAAGGAACAAATCTTGTCTACCTTAAGGCATGGAAATTTCGATATTCTTTAAGGATAAACCCGTAAGAGGTCAGCTTAAGGTACAAAGGGACAAATCTTATCCACCTTAAGGCATGAAAATTTTAATATCCTTTAAGGATAAACTCGTTAGAGGCCCGCTTAAGGTGAAAAGGAACAAATCTTGTCCACCTTAAGGCATGTAAATTTTGAGATCCTTTTAGTTGTAGGCTTGGAGAACTTTGGCATTCCAAATCCCTTTGAAGGAAATTTCTTTCTTTTCGACGGGTTGCCCCCATTGAGTCACAAATATTTAGAATAAGTCCAAAATTTAATTAGAATAGTTTCATACTTGGTATCCATATGGTAGATATTGTATGAACATATTTTTTTTTACACTGGTGCAACTGAACTCAGAATGAAATTTCCAGCGTCTACGTACCTCAGTAAAGAGGATCAAGTCACAACGTAGTTCTGGGTGAGTGTTTTTTTTCTTGTGTCCTAACTTTTACCTAGGCCGCCTCTTTCGAGGTTTTCAACCTAGCGAACTTTCATTTTCTTTTTGAGCCATACACAGTTTATACTCTTGCGGGCCAGGAGTGGACATACAGTTTATACTCGTGCCTTAAGGAGTGTACATACAATTTATACTCGTGCCTTAAGGAGTGTACATGCAGTTTATACTCGTGCCTTAAGGAGTGTTATCTTCCTTTAAGGATAGTACTTCTTCAAGAACTTGGCGTTGATGGGACCAATCCTCACGCCATCTGCATCGACAAGCTTGTAAGCACCGTTTGAATATGCCTCTTGTATGACATATGGTCTATCCCACTTTGGGGTGAATTTACCCCCAGACTTATGAGAAGTGATAATGGGCCTTCTTACTGCAAGAACTTGATCTCCAATTTGGAAGCATCTCAAGCGAACCCTTTTGTTGAAAAAACGAGATAGCCGGGATTGATAGCATTCAAGATTTTGTTGAGCCTCCAGCCTCTTCTCATCAAGAACTTATAACTCCGCAAGACTCAACTTAGCATTTTCTTCATCGGTGAGCCCTTCTTGAATAGCCAGTCTCAAAGAATGTATTTGACGCTCAAGTGGCAGGACTACTTCAACTCCAAAAGCAAGTTAGTATGAGGTTGCTTGCGTTGGTGTACAATAAGTTGTCCTATACGCCCAAAAAGCTTATTCCATTCGCTCATGCCAGTCTCATTTGGATTTGGAGACGACTTTCTTCAACAAGTTGCATAAAGTCTTGTTGAAGGCTTCAGCTAGACCATTGGAGACAGCATGATACATTGAAGACTTGCACTGCTTAAAGCCAAAGAGGTCACAGATCTTGTTCATCAACTTGTTATCAAATGGCTTGCGGTTGTCGGTTATTATGTACTGAGGAATTCTAAAGCGGTAGATGATATTCACTCAGATGAAGTTTGCAATATTTTCTGTCACGCCTCAAATTCTATTGGGGCGGACTGGCACCCGTAACCGAGGAGGCTCGGGAGAACCAGCTCATAACCTTATACTTCCCATGCATACCTCTATGACAACCCAAAATTCGGACAACATCATGTCGCATATAAAAGGAAATAATAACCTGTATAAACTCGAGCACACATATATATGTATATACAATACTTGGCTGTTGGAGCCATCACGTCTATTAACAAAATACCACCTTAACTGTACATTAGGTCTACAAAGCCTCTATACAATACACAGAGTTTAACTAAGGTCGGGACACACCCCGCCATATAACTAACTTCTATATAATACCAAAAGTGACTGGATATGACACGGAAAGCCCCGAAGCAAACGGGAGCTCACCAAAAGCAGCTGGGTATCCTAGCTCCTACTTGTGCGGTGTATGAGCTGAGGTACCTGTGCCTGCAGTATGAAATGCAGGTCCCCCGTGGGGGACGTCAGTACAAAATATGTACTGAGTATGTAAAGCTGTAGATAATCACATATGATATAGGAGCTAATAGAAATCATAAACAAGTGATAAATCGTAATAGGAGTGGACCACACTTACTAGAACTTGTGACAACCTATACATTGTATTTATTCAATCACTTTACCTTCGTTCTTATCATCTTTGTAATCATTACTGTACTGTACTGTGACCATTAGGCTGCCTCCAGTACATATAAACTAGGATCGACCCATGCTAGGCTTATGCCCCTGGGATACCACCCATAAACACATAAATAGGGATCGACCCATGATCGGCTTATGCCCCTGGGATACCACCCGATAAGAGAGAACTTCCATCACTTAGTTCAATTAATCTTTGAGATTGTTATTTCGGTCGCCACCATATTTTTGATACTTTGAAACAATGATACATCAATAAGAGACATATAAATAGACCATCAATGCAATAACAATGAAGTAAGAACTCATTGACACATCAATAAAGTGTTTTAGAGTCATCAATGCCATAACAATGAAGTAGGAACTTATTGGTATATCAATGAAACGTTTTGGAGTCATTAATAGCACATGGATCTTGTTCGAGTAACCGGATACCTTCTGACATTTATTAGTGCAATAAATATGTAAGATTTGGAAAACAAGTAAGTATTGGAATGTCTTGACATCTTGTAGGGTGGAAACAAGTTCATTGGTAACATAGGACATCATACAAAATCATTATGGATCACATGTTACTGAATAACTTTGGAAACTTT
Organism: Capsicum annuum; assembly: GCF_002878395.1. Classification (NCBI taxonomy): domain Eukaryota; kingdom Viridiplantae; phylum Streptophyta; class Magnoliopsida; order Solanales; family Solanaceae; genus Capsicum; species Capsicum annuum. The sequence goes on from NC_061118.1 coordinate 164,746,505, forward strand.
CTTAATAGAACAATTGTTCACTTTCATGCCAAAGATATGGTATAGAGTATGCTTTACATACCTGACTGTCAACCTTCAATACTAATCTCAAATGGACTTCTCGTCTTTTTGGATTACTTATCTACAATGAACATATATAGCAATCTAGTATTAGCGACCAAACGTCACAATTCAATTATTTGAATTCACCAAACTAGTGGTTAAGTAGTAAGCCTTAATTACACCATAAAGGGTGTCACTTTAACCCTCTTATACTCCAATTACATTCACATGTCATGCATATTCATACAACATCCTCCAATATCAAGTTTAGATTCATTTATCCTTCCAACCAATCCATTAAACCAAATTGAGCCATAGACATAAATAATCATCAATTCAATAGTATATCACCAAATCCACCTTCCATAACTCAATTACCATATCCACCTTCCACAATTCAATACAACCAAACCATGCAAAATAGTCCATAACCCTATTTTCATCACTTTTCAATAACAACCAATACATATAATCCTCTATCACACATATACATATGGAAGAGAACAAAGAAAAACAATATTCATACCTTAGAATTCACCTCTTGATTATGCAATCCTGTTTGCATAAATAATAGGTGTCGTTCGAAGCTCTCGAGATGACAAACGCAGTTATCGGATTACTTTGGAGTTTCTACGGTTGAATCAAAAGTAATTTAAAGGTCAAATTTGGCTAGGGTTTGTTCTTTCTCAATGATTGATGATGAAAATGAGTTTTTGAACTCATATACATGTATATATACACATATTCCCGTCCATAATATCATAGGGAATGACCAAAGTGCCTTTAAAATTTAAATAATGTCAAATCTGTCCTTTGGTGGACTGTTTTGATAAGCTAAAGTAGATCGTCCATAACTCTTTGCTCCGATATTGGATTTGGGTGAAATTGGTATCGTTGGAAAGATAATTCAAAGGGCTTTCATTTCATATAAAGTAGGACACCCAGTTCGTCCTGTAAAAGGAGTTATGATCGTTTGAAGTTGACCCTAAAAATCTGTTTTGAGAGGCTGAAGTAAAACGAGTATAACTCCTTACTCAGACGTTGGATTTGGATGAAACCAATTGCATTGGAAAGAAGACTCAAAGATATTTCTTTTCATAGGTTGCAGCTCTCCCATTTCATTATATTAAGGGAGTTATGATCGTTCAAAGTTGACTCAAAAAATTGGCTGGCCTCAGTAGTTTGTGTGCAGGAAATTTTCCTGCACATTTACTATTCCCAATATTCCGGCCATCGTTTTATAGTTTCGAACGTGCTCGATTATATCCGAAACCTATTCATTTTTGGAAATCTTTATATCGTTGGAAAGCTTATTCAATAACCTTCGTATGGAACCATCGATGGGCAAATTTCGGTATAAATAAAATAAAATAAAATTAATTCCATATAAATAAGACCAATACACGTACTTGAATACGCCAATACACGTACTTGAATACGCGGTGTTACATTTTCCTTCTTTACTTTCTTGAGGGCAACAGTTTCGGCCTACTTTGAGAAGTAATTTGTTGTGGCCAAGATGTATAAGTGCCTACCAGAAGATTTTGGTAGTGGACCGACAACATCCATTCCCAAAGCATTGAATGGACAAGACGCTATAGTTGGATGTAGTACCTCTGGAGGTCGATGTATGAAATTTGCATGGAATTGACAAGCTTTGCATTTTCTAGCATAGTCCAAGCAATATTTCACCATCGTTGGCCAATAATATCACATCCTTTTAATGTGAAAATGGAGCTTCTTTCCAGATTGATATGTTCCACAAACTCCTGAATGTGTTTCTTACAAAGCTTGGATTGCTTCTTCCTCTCCCAAACACCATAAGAGTACTCCTTCAAATGATCTTCTATACAGTGTGTCCTTATAGTAGAGGAAGCGAGGTGCACGACGACGAATGTCAGTCTTTCTTTTTGGATCTTCTGGAAGTATCCAATAACATAAGTAATCAATGATAAGTTGTTGACAATCTTCTTTTTCAGTTTCAGATACGGCAACGAGGTATTTCACTTTATCTTCTTCATCATTTTTTATGGGGGTACTACCCATTCTTGGCGGACAGTAACTTGTGTTTGATTTGAAAGAGTCAGGGTTGAGGCCAAAACAGCTAGGGCATCAGCTTGCTTATTTTTCTTCCTTGGCACATGCTGTAGGGTTACTTCTCCAAGCCATCCCATCAAATTTTTTGCATATTCATGATATAGTCTTAACTCAGGCTTCTAGACTTCATAGCTTCCCAAATGCTGCTTTATCACCAATTGAGAGTCGCCAAAAATTTATAATTGTAGTTGCTTCATATCGACAGCTATCTCTAGTCCTACTATGAGCGCTTGATACTCAGCAACATTATTGGAGCAACGATTCGTCAAGGTAAAAGAGTAGGGGATGACCTCTTCTTGTGGAGTGACAAACACTATGCCAGCACCAGCTCCATCTTGATGTGCAGCACCATCAAAATATATCTTCCATAGGGATCTAACTTCAACAGCCATTGTATCTTCATCAGGGAGTTCATCGCTCAGCTCCCAATCATCAGGTATTGGGTGATCTGTCAAGAAGTCAGCCAGTGTTTGTCCTTTTACAGCTTTTTGGGGAACATACACAATCTCAAACTATTGAAATTGAAGGTACCATCTTGCAAGTCGGTCACTAAGGACTAGTTTCGACATTACAAACTTGATGGGATTTACCCTAGAGACTAGCCGGACAACATGAGCCTGAAAATAGTGCTTTATCTTTTGAATCAAGAAGACTAATGCCAAACATAACTTCTAAACTGGAGAATACTTTAGCCCATTCGGCGTCATCATTATGCTCAAATAGTAAAGAGAATTTTCCTTGCCTTCACTGTTTTCTTGAGCCAGTAGTGCTCCAACTGACCTCTCTTGTGCCGCAGTGTAGAGTATCAATGGTTTCCCAGGTATGGATACCGCAAGAACTGGTGGTTTCATTAAGTATGATTTGATACTCTCAAAGGCATTACTACAAGCTTGGTCCCATTCGAAGGAAGTGTCCTTCTTCATGAGACGACTAAATGGTTTACATTTTCCAGCCAGGTTTGAGATGAACCTTGTTAAATATGCTAGCCTTCCTTGAAGGCTTTTTAACTCATGAATATTTTGAGGCTCAGGCATCTTCAAAATTGCATCGACCTTGTCTTGATCAATTTCAATTCCTCGGTGTCGTACAATAAAGCCAAGAAACTTTCCAAAAGTAACTCCAAAGGTACACTTCAACGGATTCATCCTAAGTTGGTATCTTCGAAGTAACTCGAATACCATTCTTAGGTCTTTTAAGTGGTCGTCTCTCTTTCTTGACTTCACCACTAGATCATCCACATAGCATTCAATATTTTTATGGAGTAGGCCATCAAAGATGTTCTGCATAGCCCTTTGATAAGTGGTATTAGCGTTCTTCAAACCAAAAGGCATTACCTTATAGCAATAAATACCTTTGGGCGTACAAAATACAGTGAGTTCTTCATCTTTAAGTGCCATATGGATTTGATTGTAGATGGATGAACCATCCATGAAGGACATTGCCTCATAACTAGTAGTGGCATTAATCATCAACTCTAGTATAGGGATTGGAAAGTCATCTTTAGGGCAGACGTTGTTGAGATCCCGAAAGTCAACACAAACTCGAATTTGTCCGTTCTTTTTCCATACTGGAACAATACTTGAAATCCATGTGGGATATTTGACTTCATGAATAAAAACTGCTTCAATGAGTTTGTTAACTTTATTTTCAATCAAAAGAACCAACTCTGGCCTAAAGCGCCTTTGGGCTTGCTTAACAGGACGAGCACCATTCTTGATCGCCAATTGATGGACTGCTACTTTCGGATCTAAGCCAGGTATTTCCTTATAGCTCCAAGCGAAGACATCCATATATTCTTTGAGTATGTCCATATAAGCGGCTTCCTCCTCTACTTCTAGAAACGCACTAAGTAAGTTAGTCTTGGGTCTTCATTAGTTCCAAGATTAACTTCCTTTAGGGGATCTATTGTGGCCTTTACTCCTTCTTCAAGTTGAGATGGAGCATCTCCAGCATCTTCCTCCTCTTGAGGATCATCATCGTTGATGGATATGTGGTGACACCAGAAAGTATCTTCCATCTCTTTATCAACCTTTATTTGAGACGAGACCTCATTCTCATTTTGGATCGTAACATGATATGAGGAGCCAATACTTTCTTCATCTTCCTCATGTTCCTTGGTATACACCACCGTATGAGTTTTATCTTTTAACACCTCGTTGCATGAAACCACCAGTTCTGTCTGTCGCCTCATTCTGAAAGGGATCAAACTTTGGAAATCCTTCTGGATTTTAAATGAAGAGTGCATCATCATGCTTTGATGACTTCTTTGACGCTTGTTGCTTTTCTTCTTATTTAGAGGTCCCAACCTTTCGAACATGGAAGTTCTTGAAGTTGGTTCTCCAAGTCGATCAAAGACAGAGGGTCTTTTAGCAGCAGTGGATTCTTCTTCTATGGTGATGTAATTAATGACTGCCCTTTTTATGGAGATTCGAATTGGAGGTAGCTGTGTATATCCTTGGCCTTCACGTGCTTGCCTGGTTGTACCCTCTGATGGAAGTTTGCCTAACCTTGATGGCTCATTAGGATCGTATCCGGCCTTTATAAATAGCTTGTATGCATTTGGATCAAAGCCCTCTTTCGTACGCTTCATAGGGAGTGTCATATATTATGGTAGATTTTGAGCCACAGACTCTTCAAGAAGTCTTGAGGATGGATTTATTGCATCAATCTTCCTGATAGGTAAAGTTGACCCCTTTAGCATATTATCTTGGGAACCTGATGGGTGATCTTTTTCTTTCCTTACCTTTGGTACATAACGAAGAATGGGAGTTGCCTTCTTTTTCGTAGAAGTGACACCTTCTTTATTTAAAGTGGAGAGAGACTTTTTGGTGGTGAATTTTTCGACAGTCACCGCGACTTTCTTAGATGTAAGATCGTCACACTTGGTCTTGGTGACATCTTCAACCCTTTTCTCATCCACAACATGCTTCTTTAAGTAGAATTTTGCATCGGCAAAATGTGACTCAGCTTCAGTGAATGGTATGTCATCAGAAACTATCTTTATTTCCATTCTGCCTTCAAGGTACTTCAAACATTGATAGTAAGAGGACGAGATAATTTTGTTCCCATGCACCCAAGGCCTATCGAGCAATATATTGTATGAAGTTTTGGCATCAATCATATGCATCAATGGGTTTGATTGAAAATCATCCATACGAATCCCCAACTTGATACGTCCCATGGCCCTATGGCCCCCTTGGTTGAAGCCTTGGATCATTATATGGCTTTCATCTAATTCGCTAGTAGCGATGCCAAGCTCCTTCATCGTACGGATAGGCAGGATATTTACTCCAGATCCCTCATCTATTAAAATTCTATTGATCTTCTTTCCTAGAATTTGACCCACCATGTATAAGGGATGGTTATGTAGGGTCTCACCAAGCATAAGATCGTTATTTGTGAATGTAATTTTTGTATCACACAAATGTGCCTCTTCGCCAAGAGTTTCAGCAAGCTTTTCGGAAGGTGAAGAAACCTTCATGGGTAGATTCTCACCCTTTTCCCCCTCTTTGGTGGTATTAAAACAAGACACCTCAAGGTTGACTTGGGCAGTCTTATACGAAACCAACTCGGTAATAATTCCTCTAATGTCACCGGACGTTAAGGTTTTAGATGGTGAAGCTCCGTCACCCTCGTCTTTTTTTAGAATCCAACCAACTTCTGTTTCTTTGGTTTATTTACCATTCTCTTTCTAGTTGGCTGCTCATACGTCTCCTTTCGCAGACTCATCTTCTTGTGTCTGCATCTGGTCACCAGAGTCCAACCTTTATCATCGTCTTCGTCAACTGAAGACCTATTAAGCTCTAATATCTTCTCATTATGCTCTTTGACACAAATCTGAATTGGGTCGAGTGAGCTAAAAGTGATAGATATTTTATGAGAGCTGGCTGTCTCATCGTCGAAGAAGATTTTTTTTTCTTTTGCTAGTTGCATGACTTTATCTTTAAAGATAAAGCATTTCTCCAAAGGGTGACTTATGAGCCTATGATATTTGCAATAATTAGGATCATTGGTCTTTCCAGCTTCGTTGGGACGCTTCATCTCTGGGATTTCGATGAGCTTATGCTGAAGGAGTTCATCGAAAATCTTAGCAACATCAGAATCAAGGAAGGGATATTTCTTTTCTTGCATCTCCTTTAAAGTTTTTTGATTCAGACGCTCTCCAGAAGTCGTCTTCACACTTTGCTTCTATCTTACCTTTGTGGTGACCTTCACAGGAGATACATCAACATTCATGGATTCCTTGTTTTCATTTTTGGGAAGAAACTTGCCCCATATTTTGGGTTTTTGCTTTTTCTTTCTCCTTCGAGGATCATGAATAGGCACTCCTTCCTTTCCAGTAGAAGACATGCTCAACTCCATGTCGTGAGCACGAGTAGCTAACTCTTCAAAGGATTTTGGTTTAATTCCTTTCAAGATGTAGAGAAGCCCTCAGTGCATTTCTTGGATGCACATCTCTATTATAGAAGCTTCACTGAGCCTATCTTTCCAGTTTAGACTGGTATTTCTTCATCGATTGATGAAGTCGATGACTGGCTCATCCTTTCTTTACCGAGTATTTGTGAGCTCTATCATGCTCACTGTACGCCTTGTGCTATAAAACCGACTTAGGAACTCGTGTTCCAATTGCTCCCAACGGTCGATGGAGTTAGGATCGAGGTCTGTATACCAATCAAAGACGTTTCCCTTTAGGGAACGAACAAACTGTTTGACAAGATAGTCACCTTAAGTTTCAGCATTATTACATGTCTCGACAAAGTGTGCGACATGTTGTTTGTGGTTACCTTTGCCCTCAAATTGTTAAAATTTTGGGGGTTGATAGCCAACAGGTATTTTGAGGCTATCTATTCTTGCAGTGTAAGGCTTGGCATATGCAAGGGAAGACTTGGTGACAACATCATACTTGTCTTTGAGGGTCCCTTCAATAAATTCCCTCAATTGCCTAATCGGGATTATTCCCTCAGCAAAAACTTGCACCTCTTTAGTCGATGGTGTTTGTTTCACAGGATTTTCTATCTCATGAACCTCTAGAGCTTTTCCCAGTGCATAGCTAGATTCTCTATCTATCAAGCCTTCCACTCTATCCACTATCTTATCAATCCTAGCCTCTTCATTCTGAACATAGTTGGTCAGGCCTTCAATTGACTTTGTCAGATTCGCAAGCTGCTCCTCTATAGATGAGACATCAGTTACCATTGCTTGCATGATCACCGAAGATGTTGGAGAGTAACACGAATTATCACATAAGTTGATTTTTGAAGTACTTAGCTTATGTGGTGTAAGTGGAGATGACGCATTTGTTGAACGACCATCGCTCTTGGCTCCAGAGTATTTGAAACCAGAATGCTCAAGTAGAGCTAGAGTCTTTTTCAGTGATTCAGCCACACTGCTTCCTCCTTCTGAAGCACTTGCATTGGACTTCGTTCCTTTTGAGGTTGAAGATCTAAAAACTGGAACTGGAGCGGACGACACTGGATGTGTTTGTTGTCCTAGCAAGCCTGCCTTGCTTCTTGTGACAGCTCCCAGGCTTCCGAAAGTAACATATAGAATGCTTTCTACTTCAGCAGAGAACTTTGAATCTGTAGCCTTGGAAACAGTTCATTGAGAATTGGCCTTCTTGGAAGTCATTTCGTTGTTTTTAAACTTTAAAGTATGAAAAGTTGAGATGATAGGTAGGGATCGTCCCACTGGGCGTGCCAGAATTTGTTGGACAATAAAATTTTCGAGGCCAAAAAATAATAAATAATCGAGACAAAAATATATTGCAACAACCAATTTTATTCATTTCTATGCGAGTGTTACAATCTCTAGGAATCATCTGATTCGTCTTTTCAAATATAAATTCAAGGGCTAATTAAAGTTTGATCTTGAATTTGAACTTAATTTGATGGACTTGAGGACTTGGTCTTGACTTGTGCTTGAATTCAAGGGCTTTTGAGCTTGTTCTTGAATATTAATGTCTTGATCTTGAATCTTGGTGAACTTGGTTTGGATGCTTGAGCTTTTTAGAGAAATTGCGGAGTTTGATCTGCGAGCTTTCTCTTGCTACTTGTTAGAGTTCTGGGGGTCCGTTTTTCTGAATTATGAGGCCCTTATTTATAGTTGTAGGAAAGGAAGAGTCCTGATGAATATGAATTTCCTTTGACCAATCAGATTTAAGTGGTGGCATCTTTTATGGGCTTTTATTTCATGGGTCTGCTGCATCAGTTTGACATGTGGCACGGTCTTATTGGCTCCTTTACTTGACTTGGCATGCTACATCATTTGACACGTGGCGCTTATTTGGGCCTCTAGAATATGACAATATTTTGGGCTTAGTAAAGTGGGCTCATCATTTGTAACCCAAATTAATGGACTAACCCAATAAATATTGGGTCTTATTTAAATTCATACCTATTTGGACTTAAATAATTAATTCAATTATATTAATTCGTAATATTTATTCGAAACTAATATATTTTGAATTTAATATAATCCAAATTTTGTACGAATTTAAATTTAATAAAATTACATCGCCCACATGGAGCTAACTGATTTTATCCCAATTTTCTTTTTAAAATTATTTAAAATCCTACAAAGATATATCAATTTTTTCCCGGATACATCACTTAATTTATAAGAATACATTATATTATGGATACATCACTTGATTTTACAGTATACCTTACCAAAATTTTAAATAAAATTAGAAATTTATGTAATTATTTAAAAGAACTAATATTTTACATAATTATGATAAGTTAACTTGTGGTGTAATGTAATTTTTTCAATAAATATAAAAACTAAAAATTACACAAACTCACAACTTAAATTTCACTTATTACAAAAAGGTCCCATCTCTCCAAACATATTACAAAAATCTTATTTTCCTCTAAAAATACATATGCATAGCTTCTATGTATATGTCGGTCCTTTTATGTATATGAATCGGCTTTGTTATGTATATGTCGGCCTAGTTATGTATATGTCAGCCTTGTCATACTTGTTGTGTGTATGAATCGACCTTGTTATGTATATGTTGGCCTTGTATATAAGGTTTCTATGTATATGTCGGCCTTGTTATGTATATGAATCGGAAGAGAGAGTAAGGTAATTAAGAAAGTGGGAAAGGGTGTAAATAATTTTAATAAGGTCGAGATTTATGTTATTTTTACATATAAAAATATGGGTAAAATTCAGAAATAGCATACTTAACCCTTTAATTATGAGATTCATAGCAACACTTTCATAATTGCATATTATAGCAACTTTTGATATGTATTTTTGCAAAGTGTTGCTATAAAAATACAATTACAATTGTTTTTACTGCATTAATTATCTAATCTAAATATGGTAATAATTTCATAAATTAACAATTAAAGATTACAATCCCATTAAAAGCTCACTAATCACCCTTTTTCTGTTTCCTCCCAACAACCCTATTCAAATTCAAAAAAAAAAATTATATTATCCACTCGCTATATGTGTGATTCTTCTTCTTAAAAAAAAAATAATTCAATTTTCCAGTCGCTAAACGCATGATCCTTAAAAAAAAATCAATTCAAATTTTTGTTGAAGCTTCAAATTCGCTGTAATTGAACAATCAAATTCAATTGTACTTGTTGATGTTCAAAAAAAAATTCGTAAAGTTCAACTATCAACATTACCTTGTTCTCGATAACACTTTGGAATTCAATTATCTTCTACGAATTAGTGTTTAAGTGTTGTTTCAGGTATTACCGTATTTTTTTTTAGTATATTTTGTTTTTGCCGATCGTTTTTTCAATTACTCAATTTTTGATTCATCGTAGATTTATTTACTGATGCTCCTATCTAATTTTTTGTTGTCGCCGTTAAATTTTATATGAATAATTTCTAAACGAATTTTGAGTTATAAGCAATGAAGGAGTAAATTCAACATATATACAAAAACCTTCAGAATTCAACTATTTGTTGCCAAATTTCAATTTAGAAGTTGTTTCAGGTATTAAAATTTCACTATTCGACTATTTATTTGATGATCGTTTGTTGTTATTTTGATTGGTTTAACAATTGAACAAATTGTGAAACTTTCTAGAATTTCGATTATGAACATAATTTAAACAAATTTTGATTTCAATTTCATTCAATTATTTTCTGAAATCCTAGATCAATGAATGATCGAATTGAGCTGTTGAATGTGATGAATTCTATTGACACATATCAAAATACAAATTAGGTATGCTCCCAAATGTATTTTTGTGTGTTTAATGTTAAAACTGCATATGTATTTTTGCTATGCTTAGTGTTAACACTGCATATGTATTTTTGGTTTGTTTGTCGGAATTTCAGAATATAACTGTATATGTGAAAATATATGTTATACGTGTTTTACTTCTGTTCGATTCAGTAGTTTCTGTATTTGGTTGAAAACTTTTGTTGTGTTTGTATTTTACTTTAAATAAATTTTATTATGTATTTTTTGAACAAATTGTGAAGTTTTGTAGAATTTCAATTATGATCATAATTTAAACAAATTTCTATTTGAATTTTATTCAATTATTTTCTGAAATCCTAGATCAATGAATGATCGAATTTAGTTGTTGAATGTAATGAAATTCTATTGACCTATATCAAAATACAAATTAGGTATGCTCCCAGATGAATGAGACGTCTATAACAATTGTACTGCCACCATAGTACAAACGCCCAACAAGAAGACCTCCTGCAAAGAAGGATCGTGGAAAATCGGATCGAGATATGTTTGGAAAGAAGAACATCAGCTCATGCACTGGATGTGGGGCTAAGGGTCACAACAGACATTCTTGTAGGAAATATCATAAATGATACATTTTTTCTTCTGTATTATTTTTTAATACTTTCTTCTGCACTTTTTATAATAATGAACACATTTTTATGGTTCTAAACATTTATTTAGCATTTGCGATCTAAGCACTGTTTAATATGAATGTTGCATTTGTATATAATGCAAAATCTGAACACTGCTTATGTATTTTGAATCTACATATTATATGTATTTTGAATACTGTATATATATTTTTAGTACAAATTTAGTAACTTTGGTTAACCTCATATGAATGTTAGCTTTAGAATAAAGAAAAATTAAATAAATATGATGTAAATTGCATATGTATTTTTAATGCAGTTTCATATGATTTTAATAAAATTTTAAAATAAATTAATTTCATGCATTTTTCTAAATTAGTTAGTTTGAATCACCTCATATTTATTTTGAAACTATTGAACAAAGGATAAATACATATAATATATTCTGCATATATATTTATTTAATGCAAAATCTGAACATTGTATATGTATTTTTGATCTCTAAATCTCACAGTCAAAAAAATAAAACTGCATAAAATACTTAAATGAATTTCTTTCATTCAATTCACAAACTTAAAGTTGAATTCATCTCATATGTATTTTGAAAGTAAATGAACACAAATTAGAATATATATGAAGGTAAGTGCATATGTATTTGTATTGAAAATTTTAAGACTGCATATGTATTTCAGAGGTCAATCGTACTGCAACCAATATTATTGAACACTGGAGTAAGACACATAGTACAAAATTGTTGAAAACATATTCAACTTATACAACAGAAATGAATTACTTTCATTCACTTCAAAATAAGTAACATTTAAACACTTCAAAACATAAATAAGTTTGTACAAAAAAACAACAACATTCATACACCAGTTTGTCGACTATCCAATGTAATAAATTCAACAATCATCATAACTCTAAAACTTCAGTGACACTAGTTATTCGGCTTTGCCTGCCAGGCCTCAAGGGTGCTTCGACATCGCTATGAGCATTTGCTTCTTGTTTTCTCATGCCATATATAGCCCCACAATAGTGCAGAATAACATGTACGAAGTGTATTGGGGTTGAACTCAATCAAAGGAACTCTTTTACCATAAGAAAGACACTCTGCGTATATTACCATATACAAACCACAGTCCCTACAAAAAAAAAAATTGAATAGTAAAATTTAATTTCTACAAACGATATTGGTAAATGTATATTAAAGTACTTACAAGCTTTCACTTGATTGTTGAACCAATTCATCTGCAAATAACACATCAAAAAGATCTGACAAGCTTTTATCTTTGTATATTGGATGGTTATGAAGATCAATACCTTTCTTTTCGTAGAAATTACAAGCTTGGGATACAATAGGATAATCTCAGCTAATTTTTGTATCTCAACCAGAACAATTGCATAGTGACCAGAGAATTCATATGAATTATATAAGAATATGCACCTCTCGGAGAATGATAAAATTGCGAGAACCCAATGATGTTTCTCAAATTTAACAAAAAAAAAAATCTTGTAAAACTGTAAAAAAACAACAACACACATTAAAACTACACCTTAAACTGTACAAATCAACAAAATACAACCAACACATCCAAAAATACATATAACATGCATATGTATTTTTAACAGAACAAATCACCTCACTGCAATTCCTAAATACATATCAGGAGAAACATAAAATACATATTAACTCACTGAAAAAATACATATTACCCCAATTGATAAAGCTTTACAGAAATCCCTAAATATATAATAGTAAATAAAAATACATATACAACCAAAAAATACCTCTTCCTCCATGTCTTCTTCAGATTCATTAGCACAAAGAGTTCTCAACATCGTCATCAACATTGTTTGACTTTTCAATTTCTTTTGTTTTTCTTTTCTTCTCATATATTTTTTTTTTTGATTTATTCGCCTTTTGGAGAAGAAACTTTTTTCAACCACTTTTTTCTTCAAAATATCAGCTATCTTCAAAAAAAAATTCAACCAACAACAACAACAAATCAACCCAAAATCATCTACAATATTCATTCAACTCCGATTATCCTCCATTTATCGCAACAAAACAAAACCCAGTTCCAATTCTCATCCAAAATTTAATTTTTTCAACTATATCAACTCATAAAACATCAAATTTAACTGAAAAACAAACAAAACAAAATTCAGCAAATTCGATGACCTTGATTCTCCGTTAACAACTACAAAAATCAAAACCTTAAAGATGAAATGGAGAAATTGTTTACAGTACAAAATTAAAAAAAAAAATATATTGAAAAATTGATAACATGCAATAACTGAATTAATTATTACCTGAAATTGTGGAACAATAATCATGAAAAATACGTTAAGAAAGAAAATTTTTGAAAGAGAAAATCTAATAAGAAGCATGAAAAATGGTAAAGTATAAAGCAATTAAAGGAAAGAGAAAGTTTTAAGCGTAAATAATGGAAGCAGCTTTTAAGATGCAGTAATTGTGGTCCCCCACTGAAAATAATGCTACAAATGCTACACAAGTTAATTAGGAAAAAATGTTGCTATTTTTTGTAATTTAGTACTTAGGTATGCTATGTATATGTATTTTTCTCTAAAAAATATTCACATTGCCGGTGTTTATAACTTGAAACCGACAACTCGACATTTATGGGCTGATGCTGTAAAAGAGGCCCAGCCCATTTATTTATTTTTCGCATCATCCATTATGACCAATTTAGTAACCGAATTTAAGGAAGTCCAACTTGTTCATCTCTTTCCATTTCTTTCTGCTGCTTCTTCCTCCTCATTTCGTCGGTTCTTCCTAAAAAAGGTATCTCATTTTTTTTATTATCCTTTTCAATGGAACTTCCTATCTTTGATGATTTATTCTTTTTATATACATAAATATACTTCTCAGAGTATTTATTTATTTTTATAAACGGTAATGTCTGAACCAACTTGCACGCACATGACTAATTTTATTGCAGGGGGTAGAGTAGAAGAAACGGTGTCGTAATTGCATGACGAGTGCTTCAGAGCTATTCTTCACTAGGAGGTCTCGTTACGGTCGAAGCGATCTCGAATTAGGATCCAATTTATCGCCAAGTCGAATTTCTCACCACCACGGCGGTCACAATCGCCGCCACCACCACCAAAATATCCGCCGTGATCGTCTCGATGTGAACGATTGTGAGCCGTTGCGCCGCTCACCTCACCTTCATAGACGTTTCCCTCCTCCTCCTGTAAGAATTTTGGATTTGTGTATTTTATTTCTATGTGCAGAAGGGAGCCTTTGGAGTAACGTGTTCAAGCGGTGTAAACAGTCTCTTGCAGAAATATAAGATAAAGTTGCGTACAATTGACACTTGTGGCCCCGACTCTTCTCTAGACCATGCGTATAGACGGAGCTTAGTACACTGGGCTGCCCTTTTTTGTTTCTACATGTTGTAGAGTGATAACATTAAAAATGTTGAGTGCTGCTGTATCTATTGTGTTGCGCTGGCATATTATATTTGATTAGAGCATCTAATTTGCGTGTACAAAGACGAGATTTTGAGTCACATTGGTCTACATGCATATATTTAATACTAGAATTGCTAATTAGCTGAATCCAATTGTTATTTCAGCGAATTCTTTTCTATTTTATTCTCCAATTATTAGTTGTAATTTCTTGCCTCAGCGGTACTAAATGTATATAGTAATATGTAGTGGTTCACCCTCTTTTGTATAATAAGTATTATATTTTCTGACAGGAGACTGTCGGACCGTTGGGATCGTGCCACAATCAAATATGCACTTTTAATTGACATTCTGCTTTCTTTATTACTCTTCCTGCCTAGTGATGAATATATGGACAACGGACTCGTGAATTTGAGGATAAATTTTATTATTCTCGTTTATCACACCTGCATTGCCTTTATTTGACATTTCTAGTTGCAAATGTTAGAGCGGGAGGCCTGTTTATATATATATATATATATATTGTTCATCACTCTTATTGTTACACTTGCATACAAATCTCTAGTCATGCTAAAATGAATCATGGAAAACAGGGGACGTTCTGTAAATGTTACGATTACAATTAAGGTTAAGGTATTGTGCAATGATATGTTTATCTCTTTAATTTTTGTAAGCTTACCAAAAATAATACATCAACAATTAGGCTTGAATCCCAAATAAGTCTTATATGGATCTGTTGTTTCAATCTTTTGTTCTTTAGCTATCACAGACGAGATTTGCTCCTTTTCCAATTAATTCCTGCCATTGGTGGCAATATTTTGAAGCCACTATTGCCATTTGGTGTGCCATTTTGAGATTTACTCCCCTGTGGAATGAGTCGAGTAAATGTGATGTGACAGCTTACTTTAATTGCAAGCCTTGGTTTTGTTTAGCAGTATGAACTTCAGAGCTTTTCTTAGTGTAAATGATTGCCATTGTATTCTCGATTGGCCTGATTATATGGCGTTTGACCCGTGATTCTTGTAATATCTTAATGTAGTGCTGGCTGATGTACTTCTCTCTCTGTGCTACATCTTTAAGTCCCTCCCCTCCCCTCTTTAACAATTCATTCCTCAGCTTTTATGTTCGTTTATGAGATGGTAATTGTTGTAAGTATGTACTTGATGCTCTTGTAATTGATTGATAGATTATTTGGATTTAGTCATTCATTTTTGTTGTTGCATGAATATATTGCTGTTTTGTTTTGTGATATTGTGTATTTCAATGTTTGTGTTTTTTACAGTATATTGCTGATTTGTGATTAAAAGACTTGGTAGGAAGCTCCAAATTCTTACCACCTAATTTTTCTGATAGATTTCAATTCTTTGAAGGTAACTTGAAACATTGATGCTAATTACTTTGGTCTTTTTCACAAATTAGGATCGTGATTCTGTTTCGCTTGACTCTGGTAGTAGCCAGGCTGCATCAGGAGGCGCCAGTCATGCAACAAACCACGGCAACAGAATACGAGATAGGGTGGGAATCGCAGGTAGTGAGCGTCTCCCTGGTTCTGTACTACTTGCAAGGGAAAGACTTCTACAGAGGTTGAGAGGTGTATCTATATCTGGAAATAGGTTGGTATTTTCAATCCATGAAACCCTATAGTATGAGCTTTTCTTGGCAAACCACTGTAGTTTATGATATTATATATCCAAAATTCAACCTTTGATTAAACAAATACGGAGATGGGTAAGTGTACATTTCTAAGAGGATAAATTTCTGATAAAGCAGACATGAAGTTGCTTGGGTCTTGAGATGAACTTTGAGTTCTCTGATTCCTCAAATCAATTTGTTTGGGTCATTAAGAATATCGAAATGAGCATGTGTTAGATGAAAAAGACTGGAGATATTAGTTTCCTGTAGTGAATGGACTTTCATCATATGATTATCAAAATATTGCACCTAGACATTGTTGAGTGCTTAGTAAGGAGTTTAGCTGATTTTGCTGACCCTTCCTCCTCTATGGCTTTTGTCATTGTAGAAGTTAATGGACATGTTTTAGGACGTCAATTCACCAGCAGTCTTACAAGTATACGTTTTTTCCGTTCTGGTTGTCTTGTTGGGATGATTTCGCACTAGTGTTTGTAAGTTGCTCTGGTAGTTATTGCCATATGATTTAAATTCTGATAACACTGCCCCTTTGTATTTGACATGAGCAGTTTGGGCGTGATATCATTCAAAATTGATCTAGCTGTCTGTTTTAGGTGTTCTATGTTGGTTAAACTTGGTCCTTACATTCTGTGGTCACTTGAACCTTCTATGCTAACCCAAAGAGACTTTCAATTAATCTTCATTTTAAAATAGTGAAGTGCACTGTCAATTTAAGTGGAACTTCAAAGCTGTTGCATGTGATCTAGTTGATTGAAAGCTGATATTGGCTTCTGCTAGGGGAAGTTACCGGGTCCCAGTAAGCTCCCGTCACAACTTCACATTTGAGGATGATTTCAGACTTGCCGATGTCGGTGATTGGGAATCAGATTCTAGCCTGTGGACTGCTGGAACAACGCCCAGCCCTGATCTGATGTGGGTAGATGGAAACAAGAGGCCCCCAGGTCTGAGTCAGGAAGCCATGAATTTATTGCATATTGGGATTTTCAGCAATTCAGACAAGAAAGAGGAAGAAACACAGGCACGGGTGGTTCTCGACTGTAGCATTTGTCTTGATGCTTTCTTGGAGGGAGACAAGCTAGTATGTTTACCTTGTGGGCATAGGTTTCACCCTTGTTGCTTGGAACCGTGGGTAAGAACTTGTGGGGACTGCCCATATTGTCGAGCAGCTATACATGTAACTTCTTGTAGGGCGAAAGGAAGGCCATGAAGCCAACCATCAACTAGAGTGGTGGTCTCTTGTGAGTTCTTCTTTTCTGATAGACTTTGACCTTTTTGTTGTATGGATGATAGCTTTTTATAGAATGAGTAGAACGGGAATGTAGCCAAATATCTGTGCTGTAATCATGTTGGGACTGTAATCGATTATACTTGAGACTTGATAATTTTTTATATTTTTGGTCATTCTGAATGGAGTTTATCAAGGTTTAGATTTTGGCCAAAACAACGTAAACAAACAGAATTTGCGCAAGAACTGAAAGGGTGAGCTTGCAAACTCAAGTTGTTACAAATTTCAGAACAAAAGCCTGTAAGTTTCGTGTAAGCTAACAATGTCATTAATGTTGAATTAGTCAGATCCCTATATCAGTGTTTAGATACCCTTGAGTATTGAGTTGACAAAGTATCCCTACTTGGTTGAATTAATTGGGTTCTTTTCTACATGTATCACTAAGTAAGTTTATGAAAAGACTATAATAATTAACAAGTCTCGTCAAAAGTCCATGCCGTGGTGCTAGTGCTAGACAAAGTCTTGTAATGCACTTCGTTTTCTCTACATAGCTGGCAAATTATGTTTTCTCCAGAAATGTGGTAGACAAAACAGTGCAAGTAGATAACTTTCATGCATGCATCATCATGAGCTTCATTTATTGTATAAACCAAGCTAGCTAGCTAGGTGTTTTACATATTCTATGTGCATTTCAAAAGGCATTTATATGTTTGAGTTGTGCTGTTTCCTTTTCATATGTTCATATTAATTCTAGTTACATATTCGTATCAGATACAGTTGTGATTCAAATTATTATTGAGAAATCAGACGGTTTGAAAGGGAGTGGCTTCCTAAGAGACGTCCAGAATACCTTTATTCTGGTCAATAATAAATGAAAAAGGTGAGAAGATTTCATGTTCATACAGATCCCAATGTAGTATTCCAGCTATTTTGAAAAGCAAAGGTGCTAAATGACCAGGGGCGGATCTTAAGGGGTTCACGGGGTGACATGACACCTGCAAACTTCGATTGGATAACTGTGTGTATATATATATTGAATAAAACTGGTATATTATTTAAGTGTCACCCGGTGCAACAGTTGAGGAAGTAGTGTCAGTGGCAAACGCGTTGAAATTTTACGTAGTAGTGTCAGTGGCAAACGCGTTAAAATTTCACGTAGTATACCAGAGTTCAAGTCCAGATGCCAGCAGTATTTTGTTACTTTTTGTTCGTTATTCTATTTTCTATAAGTTTTTTTCATCTTAACTTAATTTTTGTTTAACTCCTTTTTTTGGGTAATCTTTGTTTAAGAATTTTTAACTTTAAGTGTAGAATATAATTGAAGATTCTTTCTTCGTTCAAATTTATAGTTAACCTCTTCTCATAAATCATAATAATGATGTTTGACATTATGTTATAATTTCTTAACAATAGAATTGGAAATATCCATTGAATGTTGACAACTATTTTGTACTTTCACGCTGACTGATAAGTTGAATTTAACTCTTGTTTACATAATTTATAGTAATAACAACAACAACGACAACAAATTCAGTGTATTCTCACATAGTGGGGTCCGAGGAGGGTAAAATGTATGCAGTCCATACACTACCTCCGGAGAAGTAGAAAGGTTGTTTTCGATAGTATTTATAAGAATAATCACATTTTTATGATTTGATCTATTTGTCTGTACAAATTGAAAAGACAAATAATCAAATCGAAACCCAAAGTCTATAAAATCGAAAAAATATTTATCTTATTTGGGACAGAGTAAATAGCAAAACGTAAAGCAAAAAATTAACTGATTTCCACTTGAATACGTAAAAATTAGGTTCTTCGATAATGTTTCAATGAAATTTTTCTTCAAAAATCTCAAACTAACAAGCGAAATTCCAGTGGGATGTCCATAAAAATTATCCTTTTTGAGTAATAGCTTTAATGTTAAAAGTGACATGGCACCCGCAATCTCGAAATCCTAGATCCGCCTCCGTAAAATGTTTTCTGAAAAATGTTTTCCTATTTTTCCTTGTTTGGTT
>NC_061118.1:164768776-164888782 GCF_002878395.1 Capsicum annuum
TTCCTTATAGAAGATCAATAAATAATATTACTTCTTCTAGTAAGTTATTTCTCTTTTCCAAAATTGATTAGTTCATCAGGTATAGCAGGGATCACAGATTTATTAAGTGAGGCTTCCAATTATAATATTGATTCGCACATGAATAAATTACCATATTACAATAAATTACAAATTATTCCACCAAAAATCTATAATTGCACTCCTCGATTTAATTTTGAAATCTACCATTACATCTTATTTAACTCCCCACGTTAGAATTACCGACACCAATTAATTAAATTAAATTTCTGAAAAATTTAACTCATTAATTAATTAAATCCTTTATTTACAATGTTTAACTTATTTCACATGACGGATACAAAATTCACCTGCAGTGTTTTCACGTTAAAACTTCTAAGCAACCATAAAGGGGTGTCTTTCATCTCAAGTCTGAGACATGGTTCTATCTACTAATTAATATTTCGCTAAGTGATTTGTCATCATCCAACCTATTAGGAATATGTTGACTCACAAAAGAGTCTCGCCTTTTAATAGATTAAAACGGCAAAACAAACCACATAGATCATAATAATTATATCAAGATTAAGAGTATAAGTACATGTAATGGATTAGAGAAATCGTTAATTAATAGGAAAAATTGCATATATAACGACATGTTTATCAGTATTTATCAAAAATCCCAACTATTTTCAAAATTTCATAAAATCCCCACTTTTATGCTCTGAAGATACATATAACATGTATTAGATACATCCTATAGATACAAGAAATAATTAAACGGATTAGCATGATTTATGGGATGTAACGACCTAAATAGCATTAATATAGCAATTACTCAAACTAATTATTGTTTAAACGGAATAATATCCCACAATATGAGAAAATTTGTTTGTTATCCCACAATAATAGCTAATATGCGTTAAAAAAGGCAAATAACATAAATCTTCATAATTGAGGAGTAAATCACTCTTCATTAGTTCAAAAATCCTTAGAAATCATAAATAATTTTAATGGGTTCATTCAAAAGAAAGGAAATTCATTATTCTTGAAAAAGAATTTGTTATCCCTTCTTCTTTGTTATTCGTTGTTGTTCTTCTTTTTTTTCGAAGATTCATAATAATGAATATCGCGTCTTATTAGTACATTTCAATATTTGGTTGTCTGATGTCAAGCTCGAAGAATATAAGATTGATGGTTGTGGTCGGAGATGTACCAATGTCGATCTCAGACGCTATCTCAAGAAAAGCCGATGAAGATTTTTCCTCACCAGTTGTTTCACTGTCGAATGTCAATAATGTATGCAATTTATCCGTCATGAATACAGATTAAAAAGTCAGATTATAATCAAGAGATGTACTCATGATTTGTTTGTCAACTCGTTTATAACCTGAATTTTAAGTTCCTTTTCTTAGAATTTTAAGTTTTAAGTTTGTGGGTCAAATTACTAGTTTTAAGTTGTCAAATTACTCATTTTAAGTTTATTGGATTATAGTCTGTCTATGCAATCATTGTTTCAATTTTAAAGCCAAACATTCTGATAAACAAAATTATGTATCTCTTGTTGATTGAATTTAGCCAAAAGTACAAAGTTGTTTTCATGTTTAAGTCAAAAATACAACACAGAACGATATATAGAAAAACTGTATGAACATAATATTATAGATACAAATAATACAAATATGTATCTTGGTTGAAATACATGTATCTATTGATATGCATAAATCAATAAATGTTAAACAATAAGAGATACATATAATTCATAAACAGTGAAGCAGTGATCCAAGATATGAGAAATGTATCTATAAGCTTGTAAACATGTATCTATTGTTGTGTTAATTTGAATAATAATTACAGAACATTAGAAACATATAAAAATAAAAAATGTATCTAATGAAAAATAAAAAATGTTCACATTAAGCAAATTTTAATAAATTTCTTATGTATTTGTGAATTTAATATTAATTATATTCAAAGTAACTAAATGATATAAAAAGATTTATCTGAACGTTCATTGATAAATTTCTTACATATTGCACAAGACTATCGTTACGTAATTAACAATTGATACAATCATTAAAAAATTGTATCTATTGAAAAATATATTTTGTGAACTGTATGAAGCGTATGAACAATTACGTTCAGCTCAAAGTTATTCAATTTAGAGACAAAATGTCTTGCAAAGAGAAAAAATTAAGAAAGAAAATTATGATTGAATATGAGATTTAATTGTACGATGTATCGTTATGTTGCACAATGTAATGTTGTGTTGGTTACTTTCATTACTAAACTTAGTTATATATGTTTCAATAAACTTGATACATATAGTTATAAATATGTATCTAATACAATGTGACAAAAAATGTTAAATATGATAACTTTGTAAAGTGTAACAAAAATGTACAATAAAATAATAATATATCATAATTTGGAATAGCCATATGACAATCATTGGTGATAAGGTAGAATCCACGATGTTGAAAAACATCTAAAAAAAACACTAACAACATGTACTAACATCATCAAACTATATAACAGTCAACTAGCCAACAAGTAAACAATTACTCAATATGCAAAGCACAGACTTTTTCTTTTGGTGTGAAGCTGCTCCTTTGCCTTGGTGGATCGTCATTTTCACTAAAGTATCCTTTCTCCGCCTTTATAGAGCCATACTTGCACAAAAAAGTGGCATATCTCATGCGATGGTATTGAGCATCAATACCCGATGAGAGAATGCCTAATTCCTTGCTCAGGTACTCGGCATAGACAGCTACAAATACACCACAATCCCTGCATAGCGATTACTAATTGAATTAAAAATGCATATATACTTGTTTAAGATAATGAAAACAATGAAAAAGGTAATGTAATACTTACAAACTTTCACTATCTTGTTGTGCTATCCCGGTAATATATTTCACTCGGAATGGATCCTAAAAAAATATCAAATTTAAAAAATAGTATTAGATGCAATAATTCTACAAGAACACAGAACAATATATAGAAAAACTGTATGAACATAATACTATAGATACAAGATAATACAAATATGTATCATGGTTGAAATACATGTATCTACTGATATGCTTAAATCAATAAATGTTAAATAATACGAGATACATACAATTCATAAACAGTGAAGTAGTGATACAAGATAAGAGAAAATATATCTATAAGCTTGTAAACATGTATTTATTGTTGAGTTAATTTGAATAATACTTACAAGACATTAGATACATATAAAAAATCAAAAATAAAGAAACAAATATACAAGAAATTGAAAAAAACGTATCACGCATATATAAATATGTATCACGGCCAATTATTTTTCAGATCTGAACATGCAAATACCTTTTGAAGTTCATCTCTTGAAATAACTTTAACCACTCTTCTTCTCTTAGCGGGAACATCAACTCCAACACTGTTAGATCCTCTTTTCTTCGAAACAAGAGCTTCTTTTTTCTTATCTGTTTTGACCTTCTTTTTTAGTAATTTCTTCATAGTATGAGGATCGTTTCTATGATTTGATCTATTTTCATTAAAATCATAAGATTCGTAGTCAAAACTATCAGGAGCGAAATTTACAACTTCTTTATATTGTTTGCTATTGTCTAATTGAGAGATTCCAAGACTGAATCTATTCATTATGTTAATTGAAAAAAATTTAGACGAAAAACACCAATAATCAAAGACTTTATTTCAAAAAATAGCCGAAAATTAGTTTGTAAAAATCAGTGCAAAAAAATTATTTTTGGAGAAATATTGTTCAGATAAGACTACAATAAGTTGAATATAATTTTTAGGGGGGGAAATTACCTTAAATCAAAAGTTTGAAATAGAGGAAGAAAATAGTTGAAATCGTCGCTGAAAAATTGGCGAAGAATGAAAAAAAAAAATGGTGTAAAATTGATAAAGTAAGTGGCTGATATTAAGGGGTTTAAATATGTATCTCAACTTTACCTAAAAGTGGTAAGTGTTGAAATTTTTGTAATATTTTTAAAGTGGGGGGATTTTTTTAAGTTTTGTAAGTAAAGTTGTTTTATTAGATAATTTTTTCTTATTAATATTTAGAACATAACTGAATATCTTTAATTGGTCCGTTCAATACATACGAAATGTACTAGCACAAGAAATTGGAATATTATCACTCCCATAATTAAGATCAAATTATATTTAATCTTGTGCTACAATCATCAAGAAGTTTGTCCTACCTCATCTTTGATTGTGAACGTTGATTTATTACTTATAAGAACCAACAATTTTAATCTTTCGTGCATGAGTTAAGATACTTCATATACAAAATTGTTTACTATATAAGTAAAGGACACACACGTTAACACAATAATCTATTCAAATAAAGATTTTATTAATATAATAAATAGCCTTTACATTGGATGAAAATATAATACTATAAACACAAACTACATGGTTAATAGTATATCCTAACATAGTCGACGCTATTTCAACTCTACATATTTATACTTTTCTTTTGTTTTTCTATATGTTTTTGATATAAACTTGCAATTTCAACTAAATTAAATTCGTATAATTTACATAAGCTTCATTTAAGAAAAACTTTAAATTAATTCTTTTTTTCATCTTCAAGGTCGAACTCAAGACCTAGGCTGAAAATAGATTGATCATATTCATTTCATCATAATCATCGATGGTGCCACGTGTTCATTCACTGATCTCCTAAACAGTATTATATGTACAGTCGGTCCAATTAAATGTAAAGTCATGCACCAAACACGCTACATATTTATACTAATATATTCTTCTCAGACCAACAATTAGTCGTTAATTTATTTGTCTATATATGTGAATGTGCACCTAAACGACCAATGAATTCTATATTTGAAGATTCCACAGAACAGAATTATGTTTGGTCTTGAAATGTTATTTGGGTCTAAATTAAACTAATCTAGATGGTACTACTGTTTTATTATATGCATTTTATTGTATCCCTTTCCTAATCCAAGGGGCAACAAGCTGTAACATGAGTTTACTGTAACTATATATTGTTTATTATTTAATTAACTCGTCGTCTTATTTCCGAAACATTTTATTTATTAATACTTTATTCATTTTATTCAAGATTAGTCATACTAACTTGAGTCACAATAAAAATTCGATAGATTGTTAGTAAATTCAAATATCCACGATATTGATGCAAATGTAGCAATTTTTTTTTGAAACTCTAGGAAAATTTGCAGCCGCTATAACTTTTTTTCACAGCCTCTGCCCTTTTTGATGAGCACTTTGTGCGCAATCGCTCGTAAATTATACAGGAGATGTAAACCGCAAAAATACAGCAAATTATAGATGACAAATGTACAAATATCCATTTCTTCTATTTCAATTTATTTTAGATATTCTAATCGAGCACGAATTCAAAATCTAAGACAAAACGAAAACTTTTAAAACATATAATATTGGCAGAATACATCGGCAGACCCCTTAAGTACGCACCATCTTTCACTAGGCACCTCAAGTGGACGTTACTCACTTTTGACACCTAAAGTAGTCATAAAGTGTGTCATTTTGGCACAATCAGCAAAGAAAGTGTATTACACTCGCTTTTAAGCGAGTTTGAGGGGTATTTTTATAATTTTTTATCTTTAATTTTTTAAAAAAATTATTGAAAATCTCACATTGTCCTCTCCACAACTTCTTTTTAGCTTAACCTCCATTAGTGGAGGTGAAATCAACGCTAAAAAAAAAATTTCACTCCATTAACAAAATACTCAATCCATTAACATGTCTACACAATAATACACACCATGAACACCAAATAATACCCCTTCCATTAATCAACGGAACACACCCAATTATAAGAAATTCAAGAGGAAAAGTAACGAAAATTTATAATCAAAATTTTCAGAAGATAATGAAGATATAATCATGATTGGAACTGAAAATTTTCAAAAGTACTGAAAATTAGAACTAAAATAGTGTGTATTATTTTCTTCTGCTAATTTATTTTCTTTCGTGTGTGTAGCTGTGTGTATGCCTACTTAGATGAAATGAAAGTTGTGTGTGCGTTTTCGATGGTGAAGTGGATGTCTCGATGCGGCGGCCAAACAAAAATGGTAGTTTGGGGGTGGGGGAGGTAGGAGGGGTGGGGAGAGGCTATGGAAAAAATGACTTAAGGGGTTTGGTGGGGTGGGGATGGGGATTGAATTTTATATTTTTTTTTATAATTATTTAAGTTAAAAAAAATTACCAAATGTCAATATTTGATTGGTGTTTTTTTTTAATTAAAAATAGTTATTTAACAATTAATTTGGAGAAAAATGACAAATGTCATAATATTATCAGTCACTTTATACGTCATCGGTGTGTGTAATACACGCACACGATATATTTTTGCTGATTCAGTAAAAGGTGTCAAAATGACACACTTTATGGCTATTTGAGGTGCTAGAAGTGAGCAAGGTCCACCTTGGAGTGCCAAAGTGAAAAATGATGCGTACTTAAGACTCTGACGATGTATTCTGCCTGTAATATTTGATATATCATAAACAACATGCATACGGCTATAAAACTTTTGATTATAGTGATCTTATTCGCTTGAAAGGAGAATAAAAGTTGTTAGGTAAATTATCTACTTTCCTTCCTACAATGGTTGGATTATTGGATACTTTGGATATTGGACGTAACTTTGATCAAGACATCATTAGTATTAAACACAAATTTTATTATGCAAATTATTTTATAATACAATTAAGTGGTTTGTTACCAAAAACCAACTGCCTTAGCTTGACTTGTGACTTTTTCTACTCATAAATGAAAACAAGCTCTTATAAATTACTTCCTCCTTTCTCATACTATTTGAATTATTGCAAAGTTAGAAAGAAATGAAGATTATTAATTAAAATTTATGGTCAAAACCAAACCTTAAACATTTGTTTCAGTTATAAAAGAAGAACTTTTGAGTTAAGTCGTTTCGAATTATAGTATTTTGATATTGTTTTAGAGCAAACTAAAAAAAAATTGTCACAAATTTAAAAAAAAAAGATAGTATTTAATTAATTATTAGATATTTTGAGTCATTTTTCTATTGCAGATTATTAGACATTAGTAACGTAAAGCTGGGGGAAAGAGAAGACTGACCAGAAATTTCAGCTCTAAGTAAACGACCACCTTTTTGAGTAAAGAAGAAAAAGATAAAATTAAACTCTTTTAACTTTCACATTTGGCAAAGTATTTCTATTTGAGTTTATAAGTTATGCATGTGGCTAGGGTAAGAAATTTCTATATCATCAAGAATTTTTAATATATTGTAATCAGTAATTTCCAGACTTCACTTGGTAGGAATGCACTGGATATGTTCTCATTATTGTTGTAATCAGTAATTTACTTTTAATACAAATGACATTCTATAACACTTTTTAAAATAAATAGTCCAAGTTTGATATCTTTTCAAAATGTGGCCAGTCGGGTATACTAATTTCACTTTATATCCATTTCCTAATTTGAGTTATTTTGGCCCATGTAATCCAGATACAGTCCATGTACGATACTGATACAGTTTTCAACTTGAGTCATTCGATCCTTTTAAAAATATTTCAGTTTTTTTTTGCTATAAAATTTTTAACTTGAAAAATATTTTGTTTTTTTTTATTGTTTAGAAATAATAATTAAGTATAATCTATATCTATATCTATAATATAATAATAATAATATATTAAAAGTGTGAAGGGCCTTAGAAATGTTGTTTGAACTTTTTGTCCTTCATTAAAAATCTTTGCTTTAGACAAAATCGTCTTTTCACTATTTTTTCCTATTATTTAAGAGTTAAAAATTATTAAATATATTTATGGTAAAACTTTTCCTTATTAGAAGTCATCTGAATTTAATATTTTTTCCTAATTTAAGAGTTGGAAATTATTAAACCTATTTGTGATAAAACCTTTCCTTATTCGAAGTATCTAAATTAATAACAATTAATAATTTTTTCTATTAATTTAAAAATTCTAAATCAACTAAATTTGATTTTAAAAGGGTTTAGAAAATTTAGAAATAAATATAAAACTATTAGAATAAGAAAAATTTGAGAAACACCACATTTTAAAAAGTTTTAAGTACGTAATAAGAATGTAATCAATGATTTTGTAAATATTTGACTTTAAAAATAAGAAAAATTTTCAAATATATATATATATATATATATATATATATAAACATAACACAAATATGATTAAAATTGATGTGTCTCTCTTGGCCTGTGACAACAAGAGAAAGATGTACCATATGACAAACACAAAAGTAATGATTAATCAACCAATTGAAACTTTTGATGGTAAAACATATTTGTGTATATGTTTATGCTTACATTATTATATGAAAGTGTAAAATATTTTTGAAAAGTGATTTGAACTTTTAGACTTTATTAAAAGTCTTTGCAATAGGCAAAATCATTTAATTTTAAATAATTAAACGTTACACGTGCAAGACACGTGCGGTTAAACTAGTTATGTAAAAACGATATAATTGTTATATAGAATATGATTTTACTTGTCTTTTTTCATTAATTAAGAAGAGACAATTTTTTTTTTTCATATTTTACCCTTTGCATTAATTATTTTTTCTTCAAATTAAAATGTAAACATCATTTAATAGGGGTACTATGGTAAACTAGGCATGTTATTAATTATTTTTCTTAATCAATGTGTTATCTCAATAAGGGACAGAAAATTTGAGACGGAGGGAGTATATAATTGTTGTATAAAATGCGTGGAAAAAAAAAGTACAATTATTGTATAAATTGTGTATCGAAACTGTATAATTTTCATATAGAATATTTATATGTATCAGATATGTATAAAAAATGTATAGAAGGTTTATAGAAACAGTGTAGAATAAGCCAACAAATTGAAATGGCTAGAAAGTGAAATTTAAATTTTATGACCATTTTCATGAAAATAGTTTAATTTGAAGTGCGGTTTATGTTATTTTCCTATAATGCAAGCTCTTCTTGAATGTCCATACTTATTTTAAAGGGATAATAAAATGTATTTAGTTTGTTATTTTAATGCTGAGTGTGATATCATTGAAAAAAAATAAGTATACTAATATACAGTTCTTTTTCTACAAAATAAATAAACTGTGTACATTAATAATGTATAAATTTATTTCATATTATTATTGACTTATAATAGTTTGCATAAAAGCTCTTCAACACAAGCTTTTGTAACTTAAAAAGCAAAAATAATAATCAATAAAGATTATGGTGAAGTTGTAAATGTTCTTCTCAAATTTGAGCCAGTTATTTAGTTATTTCGGATTAATTGGGGTTCAAGAATAGAACCTTGAAAAAAAAATAATAACCATTAAAGATTATGTTAAGTGGTAAACATTCTTCTAAAATTGAAATGAGTTATATTGAGTTAATTGGGGCTCAAGAATCAAATCTTCTAAAAAATAATGACCATTAAAGATTATGTTGAAGTGGTAACCATGCTTCTAAAATCTAAGTTATTTTGAGTTAATTGGGGCCCAAGAATCGATCCTTCAAAAAAAAAAAAAAGGAAAAAATGACAAATATACTCTTCAATTTTGTGATTTAGAACAATAAATGATGGAGAAATTATGTCCTTCCTCTGTCATTTTTTCTTTATTATGTTTCACTTTTCAAATGTCAAGCTTTGCGAACTTTGACAAATATTCTAAAATGTATTTTTTATCGAATTAATATGAAAAAGATTACAACTTTTAACAATTATATTTTATAATTTTTGAATATCTAAATTTAAAATTTTAAATATTAAATTAATCTAATTCAATTTACCGGTAATATACTTTGAGTGACCTAATAGAACAAAATTTCTTATACTAACAATGCATCAGTTTAAACTAATTTTGTATATCTCATATCTCATTTAACTACGGGCAAAAGAAAAAAAAAGTATGAGTTTGATCTCATGTAATCTCTTCTTGATTATCAACGAATTTATTTTGAAGGGAAAATTGAAATGTATTTAACTAGTTACAAGTTTATGCAACTTAAAAGCTAAAATTATAATCACTAAAGATTATGACGAAGCCGTAAGTATTTTTCTCGAATTTGAGCTAGTAAACTATTTCGAGTTAATTGAGGTTCAATACAAAAATTAACTCCGAAGAAAAGAAAAAAAAAAAGATAAAATAAAGAAAAAAAAGGACAAATATACTACTCAATTTTGTATTGGGTCAAAATCATTTTGCCTTCCCAATTTTGCCTTAAAAACCAAACTCCCTCTCAACTTTGAACAATAATCATACTCCCCCTTTATCTTAATTGATTTTTTAAAATTCTTATTTTACCCTTTATCATCAATTTTTTATTCTTTTTTTTAACTTCTTTAAAATCATCATATTTTCATTTAAAAAAAATTCATAGAACAAATTTTTCATAAAAACATAAACATTATTCATATAACAAAATTTTCATAAAAACATAAACATTATCTTCTAGAAAAAAAAAGTAAGAAATATATAAGCTAATGATGATCTTTATAAAGTAAATTGGCGTAATAAGAAAATTAGTTTTATTAATAATAATCAAAACTATAATATTTATTTTACAAGTGAAAATAATAAGTAATACTAATTTTATAAACATATTTCAATGCAGAAAATACAAACAATAAATGAAAGAGATAAGCCTCTAGTACCACCCCGAACTATGGTCAAAGTTGTTATGACATACTCCAACTTCCCAGGGTTCCTATTATTCCCTGAACTCAAAGTTAGCGTATTTTTGTCATTTTTTGTGCTAATGTGGCACCTTTATTGCATAAAATGGAACCCACATCAAAGGTGTCACGTCATCTAAAATGATTGACAAAAGGTATCACGTTAGTTAAAAAGATTGACAAAAATACGCTAAAATTTAGTTTAAGAGTTAATGAAACCCCGTGAAGTTGACGAGACGTAGCAAATTTGATCATAGTTCGGGGATACTAGATGTTTTTCTCGAATAAAAATAAGGTCAAATTTTAAAGATTATATTTATTTATATAAATTATAAAATATGTAATACTCTATTAATGACAATCACAACTTATTTACTGATATAGACAATAGATAATATCATTTCTTATCACTTGATCCTCATACTAAAAATAAATATTTTAATTTATCTATTCAATTTGTGAAATCAAGAGAATTGTATTATATTTTTTTCTACCCTTTAGTGTTAAATAACTATATAAAGTAACAGTATAGACAAATTTAAAGTTTCAAATTATCATTAATAAGGTTAATTTAACAAATATACCTCTAAGTAAAATTTTCTTAAGGATTGTGTTATATCAATAAAACGTTAAGTAATACGAAATAAATTTAGTAAGAGAATGATAAAACACGAAAATATTCGCACATGCATGTACATACATATGTATATATACACACTTAGGGGGTGGGTTGTTTGGAAACAAGTTATTCCGGGATTGGTTATTACAAAATAAGTTGTACTAACATGCATGTGTGATCACTTATCTCATCATTGTGGTATAAATGGTGCGACAAATAATTTTGAGACTACCCAATACATCTAATTAAATGCAGAATAAATAATCATGAACTTTATCTCTGAATTATTATAATTATAACTCACACCAAACGACTCTTTAATACATATAATACTAAAATAACGATCTTAAAAAATAACATTGAATTTTATGATAAATTTATAAAAAGTATTAATTTACATATAAAGTTAATAAATTTAAATAAAATGCTACAAATATCCATGTTAAAAAAATATTCATTACATATAATATAAAAAGATATTACATAAATATAAAATTAAAATTATAAGGATAAAATAAATATTGTATGAAATAAAAGGGGAATATAATTATTCTTCAATGTTGGGAGATAATGATTTTCACCCATTTTGTACTCCACATGGTTATTTATCATTCTTTTAAGGAGGAATATATTCGTTTCAAATAACACAGTCAGTAGGCATATCCCCTTTACCCATAAAATTAATGAAATTTATCAACCTCTTACAATTTGAATTAAACAAGAAAAAATACCTCTTCAAATATCTAATGTATGAAAACATTTCTTTTTATTAAAAAAATATAAAATTAAAATCAAATTGTAAAAGACTAAAAAAAACCCAAATAAATGATGTGCCGCACAAGGTTTAAAAATTATAGAGGCAAAATTCAGAAATAACATACTTATCCCCTTAATTATTAGTTTCATAATAATTATTTCATAATTACATAATATAACAAGTTGTATTTTGTATTTTTGTAAACTGTTGCTACAAAATTACAAATACCCTTATGATTGATATATATTTTGTATTTTTATAAATTGTTGCTATAAAAATATAAATATATCTGCTACAAAATATAATTTGATAAAAGTGTTGTTGTTTTTATACTTAGTATACTAGTTGTCCAAAATTATATATAAGGTGAATGGGAAAACAAAGAAAACATCCTAATCCTAATCGTTGTAGTACAAAACAAAAATGGCAAAGACGAAAGCCTACTTTTATCATTACTAGTAGAAGAAAACTAGATGTCTAGTTGAGTACTATATATATGTACACATAAAGAGAAACGCGTGACACAAGTATCTTTACCTCTTCTTCTACTTTTTCTCTCAACTGTATACAAATTGTTCTCTCTTTCTTTCTTTTTTGTAAAATTGTGGTTGGAAATTCTGATCAAAGAAGATTAGGATGATGATGCGATCGTGTTGTAGGCCATTAGAGAGGTGTTTTGGGAGAATAAACGGAGATGGACTATTATGGCATATGGATTTAAAGCCACATGCTTCTGGTGACTTTTCAATTGCTGTTGTTCAAGCTAATTCTTCTCTTGAAGATCAAAGTCAAGTGTTTACTTCTCCTTCTGCTACTTATGTTGGTGTTTATGATGGACATGGTGGTGCTGAAGCTTCCCGTTTTGTCAACGCACACCTCTTCTCTTATTTGCACAGTGCGTGTTTTTTCTTCTTTTGTTGACTTGATTTTTCAGTTTTTTTTTTTATTTGATGTATGGTTTTATGGGTCATGATTTGTTTCTGCAATTACTTGCGTAATGGGTGATTTTCTGCTGTTTTCGTTTTTGGTCTGATTTTTCAGTTTTGCGCGTGGTATACTTTTCTGGGTATTAGGGTAGAAGGATAGTAGGGTGGGAAAGTTGTCTTATTTTTCGAGAGTTTAGGCTTGTTGGTGTTCTAGCCATAGTCCTTGCTTGTGATATTAATTATCTTGTTTATTGTGTTTTATCACACTATTTTGTTGTTGTTCTTGTTTCATCCTTGTAGAATGGAATTTCACTGGGTATGTTGTTGTTGTACTGTTGTGGGTCACGATTTGTTTCAGCAATTGCTGCTCAAAGTTCTTTTTTAAAAAAAAAAAATAATCCAGGATTAAGCTACGTTTTCTGTTACTAATTTTTATGAGGGATTTTGGTTTTGAATTTGTAGAGTTTTCGA
This sequence comes from Capsicum annuum, assembly GCF_002878395.1. NCBI lineage: Eukaryota > Viridiplantae > Streptophyta > Magnoliopsida > Solanales > Solanaceae > Capsicum > Capsicum annuum. Next base: position 164,782,226 of record NC_061118.1, read on the forward strand.
AAGAGCAAGGGGGTTTATCATCAGATGTTATAAAGAGGGCATTTAGTGCTACAGAAGAAGATTTTATTCAATTGGTGAAAAGATCATTGCCTGTAATGCCACAAATTGCTTCTGTTGGATCATGCTGTTTGGTTGGTGCAATATCTGAAGGTGAATTGTACGTGGCTAATTTAGGAGATTCTAGGGCAGTTCTAGGACGCAGAAGTTTTGATGGGGAAAAAAGTTCAGTCATTGCAGAAAGGTTATCGACTGATCACAATGTTTCGTGTGAGCAAGTGAGGAAAGAAGTTGAATCACTTCATCCTGATGATCAGGCTGTGGTGGTATACATTCGAGGTGTTTGGAGAATTAAAGGCATAATTCAGGTGATCTTGCTTGTTTCTCAGTTGACGAATTGCCAAGTTTTTTATATCTGTGTTCTAAATGTGAGAATATGTATTATTTGGAGTAATGTTAAATTTGAACTTTCCAGGTGGGAATGATCTGAGTAGTCCAGGTTATACAATTCACGTTTTTTACTTTGCTTGGTGCTGACTTTATGTTCTTCCAACTAATCTGGAACTGTATCTTTAATGTTAAACTTGAACTCTCAGGTGGGAATGATGTTCTATCTGAATAGTCCAGGTTATACAATTCGCGCTTTTACTTTGCTCGGTGTTGACTTTATGTTGTTCCAACTAACATAGTAATATATATTTTGCAGGCCTCCTTTCACAACATTAGTTTCATCTTTATTTTGCATAATTCTTTTCTCTAACCTTAGATCGTTGTCCTGTTGGTTTGATGGTGGTTATGTTTTGCTCTCTTTCAGTCAGGTTCATTAGTGCTGAGCCCTGAATTTATGAGCTGTGTTGTGTATATTGTATGACTTGGGTAAGTTTAGGCTTCAGAGCATGAACTGTGGTAAATATGCTCTATTTTATTTTGTGTGCATACTGATAGGGAATTTCTGTTTATCTTTGTCTTGTGTGTTCTTAAGGTTTTATATCTTAATACTCTTCCAGGAATCCCACGCTATGCCTCTTGTTCCACTGTTTCATGCAGTTCAAGTTAGAGGAAGCCTGTGTTCCCTACATGAGATGGTCATGAAATTAGACCTAGATCTGTTTGTTTTCTGCTGATAAAAGCATGGACATTATCCTAAGAGAGTACAAGGAATGTTTGCACTCTATGTGTAGTCTTTTGTCCGTTCCTCTCCAGTCTTGTGTGATCGACTGGAGATCTTAGGACGTTTCTAACTTATACATCTTCATTTGCAGGTCTCAAGATCTATTGGAGATGCCTATTTGAAGAAACCTGAATTTAACAGGGATCCTATCTTCCAAAGATATGGGAATATTGTACCTCTGAAGCGGCCTGTACTGACAGCAGAGCCTTCAATCGTTACAAGAAGTATTAGGCCTCATGATTTATTCCTTATATTTGCTTCGGATGGCCTTTGGGAACAATTAAGTGATCAAGTAGCTGTGGAAATAGTATTTAAAAACCCAAGAGCTGTAAGTTTCAATTATTTCTTTCTTGTCTCCTGATGAACTTTTGAAAATCTGTGCATTTATGGATATTGGTGAGTTCAATTGAACTCCGCATTTTTTTTATCACTGAACATAGTTATATATGTTAAAAACTATTCAACTTTCACTGAAAAGTATATAATTAGTTTAGTGCTAAGAAACATAAAGGTTGAACGCGTCAAGTTTATATCCTAGATCCGCCTCTGGGTCGAAGTGTAGATGGCATTAAAAAGTAGTCAAGAGACATTTCATTCAGCATTCAAGTTACATACCTATGCTCAGCCGTCTCTACCGTCCTGGATGCAAGCTTGAGTGAGTATGTGTAACCTGGCTGGCATGGATTGGAATGGGTTTGCTACTTCTACTTTTGTATAGCTCGTCCTGTTTCGTGAACTATTTCCTTGATTTGTAGTTTTAGATATGAGACAATCCTGTTATGACTGATCCTGTTTATTTGGTTGATGTACTTGCAGGGAATAGCTAAGAGACTGGTGCGAGCGGCCCTTCAGGAGGCTGCTAAGAAGAGGGAGATGAGGTATAGGGACATAAAGAAGATTGAAAAGGGGATTAGGCGCCATTTCCATGATGATATAACAGTTATTGTGATCTACCTTGATCACCAGAAAGAATCCTTCCACTCCAAAGGCACTCTTGGCTCTATCACCGCACCTGTAGATGTTTTCTCATATAATTCAGATGATGCTGAGGAGAAACAATGTTTTCTCATATAATTCAGATGATGCTGAGGAGAAACAAGTTATTGGAGCTTTTTGAACAGCCAAAAACCGCAACAAGAGGGTGGTATATTCAGTACATAATGTTACATTATTGGGAAATAGCGACATACATGGCATTACATGGAGAGGATACAGGTTTGATGTAGATAAACCGGGTTTATGGGTGACTGCTTGGATGATTTGGGAGCAGAAATTCAGTTTAGGATCTGACCAAACCCATTGTTTTGTTCTTTTCAGAAGGATTGTGCTTTGAGATAAGTGGTGCAATAGAGGATTGCTGTTAATTTTGAGCTGACAATTTCTAGGTGGGGAAGTTTTCAAGAAACCCTTTCTGAAAATTCCCAGGTTTTGTTGTATTTTGCTTTCTTGCTGGGCAAAAAGTTGAATAATGTGAGAATCAGATTATATCTGTATCTTGCAGTTAAGTGTTATGTGGTCTTTCTATTCATAAACATACACAAATCGTCGATTTGAAATCCATTGGGTATTCTTCAAAATAAGTTAAACAAACTCTTAAACACTTATCCTTGTCGATATAATGCTAAATGTAACAACAATAATCAAGCTTTAATTCAACTAATGGGTCGTAACGATCCTTTGTTTCAATGTGATGTACTTTCTAACAAGGCTCTCCAAGATTGTAAATGTAATCCTTTATACATCAGTTAGCACATTGTTCATATTTTCGCGGTGTACATGTATAACAACAGGAAAAAGGAAGAGAATACAACAAAATGGTATTACTACTAAACTATAGTCCATAAAAAAAAGAAAACTCATTTCTTCATCAATCGCGCTGATAATCTAGTCTTTTCCTCCTTAGAAACGTGAGGATTAAGCTTACGGAGGTTGTTAATAAAAGCCAGAGCTTCATCTCTCCGATTGAGTTTACAATATGAGTCTATAATGGAGTTATATGTGCTATCATTCGGTTTACAACCTTGCTTGATCATGTAACGTACCACTTCAATGGCATCAATAAACATTGCGTCAGCTGCATACCTTGCAACAAAGGTATTATATGTGATCACATCAGGAACAATTCCAGATTCCTTCATTTCTGTAAAGATTCGTGAGGCATCTCTCATCCGCCCATTTCTGCAATAAGCATATATTACTGTGTTATACGAAATAACATCAGGCCTGACTCCTTTTGCTATAATTTCCATCAGTAGTTGCTCCGATTTCTCATAATTGCCAGACCGGCTGTACATGTACATCAAACTATTATACGTAGTCAAGCTAGGAGTGAAACCAGAATCACTCATGAAGTTCATGATCTCAGCTGCCTTTGTAACCATTTGCTTCCGACCATAGATGGAAAGCATGGCATTTAAGGTGGTTATGTCTGGTGAGAAACCTCTACTTCTTAACTCAGAAAAAGCTCGTTCAGTCTCCACTAAAAGATCACTTTTGCTGTAAACTAATACAAGGGTTTTCAGAAGCACAACATGAGGTTGGATTACGGAAGAGTAAATCTCCTCTGCAAGAGAATGAATCCTGTCAATCTCTTTCCCATTAGCATATGCATGGAGTAAGGAACTGTATGTTAGCTCATTGGGCTTACAACGACCATCTTTCATCTCTGCTAGTACTTTTTCAGACTGTTCCCACAGCCCTCCCCGAGCCAATGCTGCTAGAACAGCGTTATATGTGGAGAGATCCGGAGTGACCCCTGCATCTAGCATTCGCCTGTAAATGACCATAGCTTGATCAAAAGCTCCACAACGACTGTAAGCACCAATTAAGGTGTTGAAGGTGTCTCTCTCAGCTACAAACCCTGCTCTCTTCATTTCTTTGAACACTCCAGTGACTTCTGAATCCATTCCATTCTGGCCAAATACGGCTAGGAGCGTGTTCCAAGTGACAATATCCGGAGAACAACCAAACGTCCTGATATCATCGAAAACCTTCATCATTTCAGTGAATTTTCCTCTGTTACCATACATTTTAATAAGAGCATTGAAAGTACAGATGTTTGGCTTACAGCCTGCACTCGTCATTTCCTCAAAGATTCTCATCGCTGATTCATCCTTACCAGCCTTCTCATATCCAGAGAATAAGGTGGTATACGTAAAAACATCAGGCCTAATCACTTTTTCGGTCATCTGGGATTTCAGCTCCATCGCTTCCTCCATCAAACCATCCCTAGCATAAGCAGATACCAACGAATTATAAGTCACAATGCTTGGTGAAAACCCATGCACCTCCATCTCTCGTAAAACCTCCATAGCTTCTTTTGGCCTCCTAGACCTCCCATACACATCTAATAACGCATTATATGTAACCTTATCAGGCAAAAAACCTCCTAGCTTCATCTCCTCAAAAATCTGCCTAGCTTCCTCATGCAAAGATCCACGACGACAGCAAGTAATAAGAGTATTATAAGTATAAGCATCGGGAACAACTCCAGAATTCTTCATACTTTCAAACACACCCGAAATTCGACTCCAAGGCATACCCATTTTCCCATAAACATTCAAAATCACATTGTAAGTAATCAAAGTAGGTTGACACCCTTCCTCCTCCATTTTCTTGTAAGCCATCACCGCATCCCTATACCTCCCATTACGCGCAAATGCAGTAATCAACGAAGTATATGCATAAACATCAATACAAAATCCATCTTTATGCAAATTGTGCAGCAAATTTGAAGCAACCGAAATCTTCCCCTCTTTCCCTAACATACTTACAATCACAGCAATAACAGAACCATTCAACAAAACCCCAGAATTCGGCCGATTTCTCACCCATTCAAACACATTCAACGCTAAGTCACCTTTTTTATAATACCCTAAACCCTTAATAATACCCAAAATATCAAAACCCAAAGACTCTATATCCAATTCAGAACCTTCTACATAATGCTCTGTATACAAACTAACCAAATTTTGGTGAATATTTTGAACTTCAAATTCAGGGTTAATAAGTGTTTGCAGAATTTTTTCACCTTGAGGGGAAAGCCGATGAGGATTCCATGGTTTGCCTTTGTTGAAATCACTGTGTTTGCCAATACGACGTCGTGTTGTTCTCGGTATAGGAGAAGGGAAATTTGTAGATTGAGGAAAATGGGTTGATTGTGTTGAAGTAGAAGGGAAATTTTGATGGTGAAAAAGGTCATTTAAGAATGGTGCTAAAGGTTGATTGGAGGGAACAGTGAAGGGGGGTTTTGGGTCTTGGAATATGGATTTTGAAGGTGGAGGGTTTGGTAGTAGAAGAGGGAGACCTAATTTGTCCGCCATTAACAGAGTTCAGAGAGCTTCTGCTAGTAATATTGCGCAACAAAGATACTATCCCATAGTAGTAATAACTACAATTTCTCCTATCTTGTTTTTTTTCTTTTGGTACTACTAGTACCTCATTACTCACTAGACTTCCTATGGTGACCAGTTGTTTTGTATTCCTAAGATATTTTCTTTTTCATTTATTTCATCTTTTTTTTTTTTGTCTATTTTGTGATTTTCAACTCAGGTTACTCAATCTTGTTCTAAATTGGTGACTTATTTTGACTTGCAATTTTTTTTCTAAAAAATAAAATTATCATCTTAAACTAAAAATTTATCAAATATATATAAAAAAATCAAATTTTGCAATCTTAAAAGAGAGAAAAAAAAAAGTAACTCAGATAAATTGAAACGGAGTAAATATAAATAACCCTACAAAAATACTTTTTTCTTCTTTATCACAATTGGAATGGCAGATGGTTGAAAGGCAAATTTGTGTTTCCCCTTAACAACAAAATACAAAATATATTAAACGTTCCTTCTTGTGCAACCGAAAATTAACAGTATAGCCCGTATATCTTCCGCAAGCTTGCGAGGTGATATTTATGAAAGTAACAAACAAAATAGTATCATAATTAATATAATCGCCGAGGACAATATGAATCATGTTAGTCCTGCAAGTGAAGCGAATGGGATGATTTTCCGGAGGCGTAGCCAACCCTCAGGAGGTTGTCCGAACCATTTCGACGAAAAAACATTTAAGTTTTTTTTTTTTAATTATTGACCCCTTACTTGAAATAATTCAAAGAGAAGGAAAAGAGAACAACTACTTTAAATAAACGTTAAAAGAAAATTATTCATTGATCACACTCTCACAACATTTTCTTGCTTACAACTGCAAGACGAAGACACACAACCTTAGACTATTACACACACACATAATTCAGCTTAAAACAAACATTATTGACAAGGGACTTTCCAAAAAAACAGCTGATCTGCATGCACTTGTTTAACCAGAGATATCAATCGCCTTCACCTCAGGTTTCTTCTGCTCTTCTTTAGGAACAGTTACAGTGAGCACTCCATCCTCCATAGCTGCCTTAATTTCCCCCATCTTCGTATTCTCCGGCAGCCTAAATCTCCTTAAAAACTTGCCACTGCTCCTCTCCATACGGTGCCACTGATCATTCTTCTCCTCTTGTTCTCTGCTCCTCTCACCGCTTATCTGTAGTATCCTTCCTTCTTCAACTTCGACTTTCACTTCCTCTTTCTTGATCCCCGGCACGTCTACTTTGAAGATGTGATCTTGTGGGGTCTCTTTCCAATCGATTCTTGCATTTGCGAAAGCAGAGGTTTCACGAGCTGAGGAGGGGGTGTTAGCGATTGTGCTTGAAATTGGGAAGCCTTCGAATGGATCCCATAAGTCGAGGGAAAATGGGTCGAAGATGTTGCTCCTGCGACCATCGAAGAAGCTTGGAATCAGAGACATCTTGGGGAATTTGTTGTTTGAAGAAAGCAAAAGATTGTATTATGAAGCTTGAGTTTTTCTTTGATAGTAGTGTTTGATTTGCTGATATAAATTTGAGAAAATGTTGTGCTATTTATAGGCGATGAACCAAGAAACCTGTGTAATTCCAATATAATCAAGGATGTTCACCAGAGAATTCAACAATATTCTACAACTTCTTATCCAATTTGAGGCTAATCCAGGATGTTCTTTGGTTAATTTTTAATAGGAAAAATAAGAGGCTTCTACAATATTCCAGAGAATTTTTTTCTGAAGCGTTTAAGTCATAATTTCAGTAGTGCATACAAAGGTAAAATGACTCGGGAGGCTTTGTAATTGACTCTGTTTGTTAGCTGAATCCGTCCAACTCCCTCCACAATTGTCAATTGAACTCCTAAATCTAATAAAATCAAACAACAAATTAAAATAAAATAAAATACTCGATAATACATATATATATATATATATATATATATATATATATATATATATATATTAGTTTCATAAGGCTCGTGCTAAGTTCGGGCCCAAAGTCAAAATATAAACATAATAATGTAAATTTAAAAATATAATTTATATCATATATTTTTTTACTTTATAATTAGTATAATCAGATGGCATATTAAACATATCTTATTGATAAGTTTTCATAATTAGTAAAATACTGAATCACATAATTGGATAAATTTTTTTTAAATCTAATTTGTGAGGACGAAAATATTACCAGAGTATTATAATATATCAAAATGCTACAAGTAATTCGATATTTTATAAAATAATATGATTTAAAATATGTAATAATTAGGATTCAAAGAAGATCACAATAGAAAATATTGATATTTTTATAAATTTGTGGGTACGTAATTATTTAGTTATAGAAAGAAATAAATTATATTTATTGAGTTTTAGTTTCTCTCGTGTGTGATTTCAGTAGCAAGACTTTTGCAACATATTCTTTTTCATCTTATAGAATTATCTGAAATAAAATATTTCAATGACTTCAAGATTATATTATAACAATTATATCCTTAATTTAGAGTCATTATATAAATTAACTTAATAATGATCTATAAGAATATTAAACAATAATTAAACTAACATTAATAGATTACTCCATTTGGTCGATTTAGTTGTTATGTATATTTTTATATGCCCCTTAAAATAATACCTATTCACTCCATTTTAATTATTTCTTTATCTTTTTTCATATCCACCAAGAATTATATTATTTATTAAGTTATTTTATGTATTATATATGTCTGGAGGGTCGAATATAATATTAGAAAAATCTATAAGGTAATAGTTGAAATCATTATAAAATTTAATTTTATATTAAGTTATCTTGAATAATTTTTTTGAGTTAAAGATATTGTTGAATTAAGATAAAGGAAATTTTAATTAAAAGACAATCTAACAAGTGGCAAGAAGAAACCAATTACAAAATTTTAAATCTAATGATCTTAACAAGAAAAATAAGGGCAAAAATAAAAATATATTAAAAAAATCACCATCACTTGCTATGTGTAATAACCTTATTTGACCAAAAAAATAAAATATCAAAAATGCCCTTGTGAAGACTATCGAAAATTGATATCCTCTCTTATATATAGTATAGTAGAAAAATATATATATATATATATATATATATATATATATGAAGAAGCTTCAAGGTTTAAGTTGAAAATCACCAAAATAAAAAAATTGTATGGACTACAATAGATAAGAAAAATATCTTAGGAACACAAAATCAAGGACTCGTACCAATTACAAACAAGATAGGAGTAGTATTTGTTATATCTTGAGCATTACCAGCCGAAGCTATGGACTCAAAATCTATCACCCAAGACCCACATCGTCACTTCGTTTGTTTCCTCCGATCCAACATTTATATGTGATTAAGTTGCGTAGAGCGGCAGAGGTAAACCTTGCATGGACCCTTACACTTTGTTTGGATGGTGGTTTGCTATGATTTCATAATATACGCTACAGTATGAGATGGTATGGTATTGTACTTTGGATGGTTGGAATATACTAAAATATCCCTATGAAATTATTTTATTCAATCACTTATTCCAGGAACTAAGTAATATGAATACCAGCTACAAATTGTATATCTCAAAATTATTATCCTTATCTCACCAATCAAACAATCCAAATTTTTTTTTAACTTAACAATGCATATATATATTTTTTCAAAATTATTATCCTTATCCCACCAATCAAACAACCAACCCGAAGGTTTTCATAATTTGACAACGCATATATATATATATCTTTTGCGAGGTGACGATATGAAAGCAGTATTAGTCCTGTATGTAAAGTGAACGGGCTGATGATTTCAGAAACTTCATTTAAATAGAGAAATAATACCGGATATTTTCATACATATGCAAGGATAACAATTCCCAAAATTCTATAAAGTTCATTAAGTGTTGCAAGTCGAAATTGTTCTAAATATATCCCGTAACAAACTAACAATCCATTGGCTACTAATTTTACATCGAAAAACCGTCATATGTAAATCTCAATACCAAGATCAAAATTTTAGCAAAAGAGTGATCTCCATAGGTTAAGGCTCCTTCAAACAAAGTTCAGATTTACTAAATTAACAAAGCACTACTCTTCTTAGTGAAAAATCATCACCCAATCTAGAGACTAATTTTTTTAAAAAAGTTTTCCTTCTACGCTTGTCTTTAGATCATTTAAAAAAGTGAAAACTAATCAAATCAGTTATCTCAAGGAATCAACACGCTTCTTTCCATCAAAAATTGTCTTTTAACTTCTCATCACAAATTATCACCTTCTCGTTTTGACGACCCTACAAAGGTAACATATGGCTAAGTATCAACCCAACTATATATAGATAGATGGTAACCCCCATAAAGAAAGAACAAGTAGAAATGCACTTCAAACAGTGGAGTACAGTAGAAGAAAGCATGGCCACCCAACTATATATAGATAGATGGTAACCCCCATAAAGAAAGAACAAGTAGAAATGCACTTCAAACAGTGGAGTACAGTAGAAGAAAGCATGGCCGCCTTTTTACGTATCACCCAATACGAATTATAAGTGCAATGCAGAATATACGGTATTAGTAATACTTGCATTAGTAATGCTTATATTAATTAGTTATATTGATATTGTTTCTTATACATTATTTAATTTGACATGTTAAAAATAATATATCTTATATAATTTATATAAAAGAAATATTTATTTATAAAACTATCCTTCTTTGATTTATTACATTTTTTTCAACAAAATTCGTTTGCCATCTCAAACATAATTAGTGTTGTTGAACTAGTATATAGAGGTTTAGGATTAATTGCAAGACCGTCGTCTTTACGCATGAAATGTTATGCAGGCGGATTAACATAATCGAAACAAAAATAAAATACAAGATATAGAATAAAGGAATAGTCTCAATTTTTTTATTTAATTTTTTTAAAGACCCTCGAAGCAAAGCAAAGATGCAGTTATTTAAACCAACAATTCATTATTGGAAATTAAAATGGTGGAAAAAGATATTTTAATATGTTTTGAAAAGATTTACTGTTGCAAATTAAAATGGTGAAAAAAAAATTGTGAAATATTTTGAGAGAAAAATTGGATATATTAAGGTCATTTAATAGGTTAATGCATGTCTTTAAAGTTTTTGTATTACTAATACATAGGAAATGGTGTGTATTACTAATACACATCTCAATATACAATAGAATATATATCTAATGTTTGTATTAGTTATATATAGGCAAAAAGATGTACCAAACAAGGTACTAGTAACACACATTAACTAATGCATGCATTATATTTTCCAATATGCTCTACCGAACGATCCTGGTACAAAGAGAAGTTATCCATGATTAACAATACTGGAATTAGCAATGTAAAAATTGCAGTGCTGAAATTATTTTTCATCAAGTATTTGATTCATTATATTAAAAATTAGATATATCATGTATTGTATTTGAATTTAAAGTTGTACAAAATCTTCTTCAGATTTATATCCTTAAATTTCTGTAGAATTTTTTTACTTTATTTAACTAATGGAAAATGGTCAAAAGCCCTCCCCCAAACCTTTACCCCAAATCCCAACTACGCACTCAACTTTTAAATGTGACCTATTACCCCCGGAACTATTTTAAAGTAGAATTATTATCCCCTGAATTATTTTAAAGTGAAATTATTACCCCCCCCCCCCCCCCTTCCCCCCCCCCCTCCCCTCCCGAAAATTGACAACCAGTCATTTGAAATGTGATGTGATACACGCGCTGCCACGTCATTTTTTTATTTACTCTAAAAAAGTTAATTATTTAACTTTATTATTTTTTTTCTTCCCCATTTTTCATTTTGCTCCATTTTCTTCTTCAATCAATTTCATCTTCTTGGGTCAAATATAGAATTCTTGGGAAAAAAAATGACGGATTAATGAAGTTCTTGAATGACGGGTTAATGAAGTTCTTGAATGGGGTTTTAATGAAGTTCTTGAACCTAATTTCATCTCTTTTTGCTCAAGATCACCATTAGTGGCGAATTCTTCCCCATTGTGGAAATTCAAAGCTTTGAACTCGCCATTAATGATGGATCTTGAGTAAAAATAGAGAAAATCGAAAAAATGGGTTGAACATTATACGTGGGTTATGTTGGAAATTATGTATGGCATTGTGGAAATTCGAAGCTTTGAGCTTGCCATTAATGGTGATCTTGAGCAAAAAGAGAGGAAATCGAAGTTGAATTTTTTCAAGTTTTTTGAATCGGAGTTCCCCAACTTCTTCATTCAAGAATTCATTAATCGGAGAAATCTTATTGTTTCCTTAGTTCAAGTGTTTCTTGGTTTCGATTTCAGAGCAAAGAGAATTTCTTGATTTCGGAGAAATCCATTAATGAGGAAGATGAGAAACCCCATTAATGAGTTCTTAAATTTTTGTTTTAAAAAAGAAAAGAAGAAGACATGACGTGTCAATTAAAATTCATTAAGAAAAAGTAATAATTAAAATATTTATTATATTATTAAAAATAATGACGTGACAATAAAAAATAAAGAATTTAAAGTGAAATGGGGTCAACTGACGCGCCCATGGGCGAGTGTAGTCACGTCCAATGACAGGTCAGCAATTGGTGGTAATAAATTCGATAAAAATAATTTTAGGGGGATAATAGGTCACTTTTAAAGGTTGAGTGCGTAGTTAAGATTTCGACTAAAGGTTGGACGGTAATAGACCATTTTCTCTTTAACTAATCAAATTACTCACTTTTTATGCGATCTTATAAAAAAGTTAAAATATAAATAATAATTCTTACTCCGCTTAATTAATTATTTACTTATTTTTTAAAAAATTGGGCCTAGTTGATTTAAAAAAAATTTAAACAGTAAAAATATATTGTATAAGAACAACATGGATTATTGATAATGTAGTTTCATAATTTTAAATTATATATTTATTGACAATAATCTACTCGTTTTAAATCAGTCAGTCTATAAATTGAATAATTACAAATAGAATAAATGTTAGCTTACGTTTGAAGCTATCAATCAACATGAGAGAGAAAATGACATTTAGGTGCAAATTAAATATGGTATAACCATTAAATTTGAGGTTAGATTTAATATGAAAATAAAAGAAAGCTTTTATTAAAAAAGTAGTTAAATTATTTAATTCTCTTATTTATGTATTATTAAACAACGTATAAATAATTTTATGATTTTTAAAGTATAGATAATCTACTCTATAGTGTATAAGTGTGTATAAGTTATTCATGTATTAGCTGAAATTAAATTTAACTAGAACAATCAAATATTATATTAGCTGAAATTAAATTTGAATAGAACAATCAAATATTATATTGAGAAAATAGTCTATTACCTCCAACCTTTAGTCGAAATCCCAATTACATACTCAACCTTTTAAAGATACCTATTATCCCCTTAATCTATTTTTTTTTCTATATTTATTACTCCCTGACCTGTCAACATAAACCAAGTAATAAGACATTCATGTATTTCATGCGCCTGGCCCACACCTAAACATAACAAAATATCTTTTTTCACAATTTCATTTTCAATTTCCTCTCTCCTCTCTCTTCTCTCTAAACCTTTCATCTTCCTCTCTCCTCTATCTTCTCTCTAAACTGCGATTTCATCTATTTTTTTGGGGGAATTTTTGTTATAATTGAGATATTTTGGGTGTGAATTTTCAAAGAATCATCTTGTTGCTGTTACAAGGTGTTTTTTTTTTTCCGTAAACTGAAAAAAATTGAATTAGAATTTTTAGCTAATCTCCAAATTTACAAATTAATTGAGTGAAATTAACTGATTCTTACTGTTATGGCGTTGTCTCAGTGTTCGATTAACAACATAATTCGTTCGTAAGTACATGTTTTGTTGATTGTTTAAGTGAGTTTATTAGAAATTAGCGCTTTTCTTCGATTTGTTGTTAATGTGAAAACTTAAAAATTCAATTGTGTTTAATAGGAAGTGCGTGTTAATATGTTGTTAATTTGAGTGATTTTTTCCAAAATTGAGTTAAAATTAAATAGAGTTTTATGCTAATTCCCAAAATTTAAAATTAATTGAGTGACATTAAGCTGTGGTTTTTGCTATTATATTGTCTACGTGTTTGATTAACAACATATTACGTTTCTAATTACATCAAATTAGAATTTTTGTTGATTGTTTAAGTTGGTTTATTAGAAATTAGAGCTTTTGTCCGATTTGTTGTTAAAATGATAAAATTTCTCAAAATCAATTGCGTTTAATAGCATGTGTATGTTAATGTCCGAAACTATGACTCAGATAACTCAGCAGTGTGTAGAGCTATGTCGATCTGAAGATAATAAAATTTCAGAGCTAAAAAAAGACGTTGGTAAACTCCATAAAACCCATAACGTTTATTATTATTTTGGTTTTTAATTTTGTAGCATGTTCATGATTTTTTTTTCTTTTTCCATAATGTTTCTACTATGCTACTATGTCTTGTTTGATTCTTTATTGTGATCAGGTAAGACATGAATGATTTTACGTTGATAACTCTAAGATAGTACCATGGTGAGGTCTTACATTTTAGTAGGGGAAAACCAGTTTATAAGGGGGGGTTAGTAACAGAATTTTTGAATGTTGACGTAGATAAGATGTCATATTTTGAGTTGAAAGACTATATTAAAAATTGGGACATAGCATAACTTGCACTTTTAGTATTAAAGCATTTAACTATGGCATTTTGGTAGATGTTGATAATGATATGGATATTTTTGAGATGATGTGTTCCTTGCAAGATGGGGATGAAGTAGAGGTATTTGTCAACCATTTGTTGATGAGCCAGATGTAGTGGCCCCCCCTCCCCCAAACCTTTATTTTTAGAAAATGTCTGTCCTAGAAATTTAGAGGAATCTGGTGCATCTTTTAATACTAAGCCTAACTTTAGGGTAAGTGGGGACCATTTAAATGTGGAGGATCCTACTTCTTTTTTTCCAACCACACCTCCTTTCAATACCACACCTCTTTTCACTACTGCATTAAGTGTTGCTGTAACAACTAATGCTGCAGTAGATGATATAGATGTTGGTCTTGCTGGATTTGATTTTTTAGAAGAAGAAGTAGAGGCTTCTGATTATTCTACTGAGAATAATGTTGAGTCAGAAGGAGAATTAGTTGGAGATGATGATGAAGAGGAGTATGGTAATGATGTACCTGAGGAGGTTAGGGAGTTGAGAGTTGAAAAGAGAAAGTTTCAAAGGAGAAAAAGAAATGAGAGAGTACCAACTGACAATGCAGAGGTACCAGTAGGTGAAGTAGTACCAGATCTAGGTTTTGATGAAACTGAAACCGGTAGAGTAAGTTATGAAGGAAGGCTTGGAGGTGATGAGCCTTACTTTGCAAGTTCTGATGAGGATAGTTTTGTATTAGATGAAGATGATTGTTGTGATGATGATGAACATGAAATGGTTCATTCTGGTAGAGCAAGAACTATGAAGTTGTCAAAAAAGAGGACAACAAATCAAAAAATCATTCATGACCCAACTGCAAAGGAAGTTGTTTGCCAGTTACGTATGGTGTTTAAAGATATGAGTGAATTTAGAAAAGCAGTGACTAAATATGTAATAAGAAAAAGGGTTCTTGTAGAGAAGTGGGTTAATGAGCCAAAAAAGGTTAGAGTTAGGTGCAATGATGGCTGTCCATGGCTTTTATTTGCAGGTCTTGACAAGACAACAAATGATTTCATGATAAAAAACTTATATTCCAAAGCATACTTGCAATAAGACAACCAGAAATTACTTGTGCAATGCAAAGTTCTTAGCTGAAATCTTTAGAGAAAGAATAGTTGAGCAACCCAACATAAGAGTATTCAAGTTGCAAAAGTTGATTAGAAAAAAGTTCAAACTTTATGTTGGTAAGATCACTGTGAGAAAAGCAAGGTCTAAAGTCTTAAAGGAGATAATGGGTGATCATGTTGTAGAATTTGGAAGAATCCTTGACTACAAAGATGAACTGTTGAGGATAAATCCGGGGACCAGTTGCGTTGTCAAACTTGGTGAGGCTGATGAAGCAGGTAAACCAAAATTTCAGACTTTTTACATATGCTTTGATGTTTTGAAGAAGGCATGGGTACATTGTAGGAAGTGCATAGATTTATATGGTTGTTTTCGTAAGGATATTTGTAAAAGCCAATTGTTAGTTGTTGTTGCCAAGGATGGAAATAACTAGATGCTGCCACTTGCTTGGGCAATAGTTGAAAAACAGAATACAAACACCTGGACATGGTTTATTAGGTGCATTAGGGATGACCTAAGACTTGAAGAAGGTGAAAGTCTCACCCTGATTACAGATATGCAGAAGGTATGTACAGTATTTTATGTTTAACCTCATTTCTTTTTAATTTAACTTAGTACATGTAATTATGCCCTAACTTCACCCTTTTTTTGTTATGTATGTTTACTGAAAGGACTGTTTGTAGCAATTGAGGAGGTGTTACCTCAATCTGAACATAAAAGATGTGCAAGACACATCTTAGCTAATTGGGCTAAGGATTGGAGAGGTCTTCAAAGAAGACAACAATTTTGAAAGATAGCAAAAAGTACATTTGAGTCTCAAATGAGGAAGAACATACAGAAGATGAAGTTGCTTGGTCCTGGAAAAATGATGTAAGACTTAATGTACTGCAATATTAATTACTGGTGCAAGCTTTACTTCAACACAGAAGTAAAGTTTGATTCAGTGGATAACAACATGAGTAAGTGTTTTAATGCATCGATCTTGGCAGTTAGCAGAAGACCATCATTTTCCTGCTTGAAGAAATAAGAGTGAAGATGATGACAAGAATAGGCACTCTAAGGGAGTTTCCAAATACCTGGTGTAGTAGTTACTCACCAAGGTGTTTGAAGATTTTAGAGGAGAACATCAACAGGGCTCTGGATTGTACCATTAAGTTTAATGGAGTGACTGGTTTTGAAGTGAAAGAAGGGCTTTGTCAACACACAGTGGATATTATCAAGAGGACATATAGTTATAGGTTGTGGCAGTTAAAGGGCATACCATGTGCACATGGTGTGGCTGCACTATTGTTCAAGAAACATCCCTTGTATGACTATATTGACAGCTGCTACAGTAAGGAAACATATTTGAGGACTTATGCAAATGTTCTTAAACTATTAACAAACATGAAAATGTGGCCTGTTTCATCAAACATTACTGTTGCACCACCTGAAATTAGTACCTTGCCTAGCAGGCCATCTAAGTCTAGGAAGAAGGAAGCTGGAGAAACAAAAAAATCTGCAAAATTGCCTAGAACTGGACTTGCAATGACATGTAGGTTGTGTCATGTAGGTTGTGTCATGTTAGAGGCCACAACAAAAGAAGGTTCCCTCTAAGAGGACAATCAGCAGAACCAAGTGTTGCACTATCAGTAACACCTACTGGTTCAGGCATTGGAAGAGGCAGACCAAAGGTAAGTTTAACACTTAATTTAGTATATTACTTATCTTACTTCTAAAATTTCTTAACATTATTTTAATATGTAGAAAACTACACCAGAAACACCAAATGCACCTCCTTAAGTCAGTGTTGGTTCAGGCAGGGAAAGAGGCAGACCAAAGGTAATTTTACACTTGTACTAATTAGCTCAATAACTTTTATATAACTCTCTTTTTTTTATATGTATAGAAAACTCCATCAGAAATCATTAATGCATGTCAACAACAAAAAAAAGAAGAAGAAGGAGACCAAAAAAGGCAACACTAGCAGCACCTAGTGCATCTCCTCTACCTAAAACACCTTCTGCGCCTACTATTTTTCCAGCATCCTGTTCTGCACCTTCTGATTATTGTGCATCATCTTTAATGGCTGGTATTACTAAAAGGGGAAGGGGTAATGATAAGGAAAAAACACCTCCATTGAAAAGGTCAAAAGTAATGGGAATGGGTGTGTTCCAAGATGAAAATGGATTCAAAGTCCTAAATGTAAGTATCTAGCTTTGTTGTATCTTGTGTACATATGAGTCTTTAATGTATAAGTTTTTGAATAATTTTTATCCTTCACTGTAGCCTGGCATGCCTAGCAGTAAGATCTGCTCTATTGGTCATGCAAGGGTAACAAGATCAGCTGATATAACTGGTAACATTGGTTATACACCAAGTACTACTAATAAGCTGAAATTGAATGGCAAAGTAGCAATATGAACGAAAAAACTACAAGATATTAAAGAGAAGAAAAGAAAGAAGAATGTGCGAAGCAGTTCAAATAATTCAAGTCAAGAAAATACTTCTTCAAAGTCCAAGATGCCCTGAAAATTGTAGTAATGTTGATTATTTTAAGCACTGTTTTAAGTTAGACCAATTGAAATGAAAATAATTTTATTTTGGTGCTGAAAAATAATTTAAGCACTGTATATATATTTTGTTGATGAATGTTGCCTAATGGTTGGTATGAATGATGATGTTGTGCCTAATGGTTGGTATGAATGATGATGTTGTGTGAAGTCGAATATTTTGTTGATGAATGTTGTCATTAGGTATTATTGTTGTGTTAAATGATGGTAAAGTTGATATAATGTCAACACAACATTGTCATTACACGATTTAAGTGTAAAAACATAGCAGCAGCACGGTGCTTTGTCTAACAAGACACAACTTTGAAAGTGTAAACAATAACATAGCAACAACAAAAGACACAATAAGTGTAAACAATAACATAACAGTAATACACAACACAATTTTGTAAATGTAAACAACAACGTAGCAGGAGCACAACATAATTTTAAAAGTGAAAACAATAACATAGCAGCAACACAAATGCAAACAATAACATAGCAGCAGCAACACAAGTGCAAACAATAATATAGCAGCAACACAACAAACATCTGAAGTACGACTAAGCAAAAGACACCATAACAGAACATAATCTGATATATTTAGAGAGAGATATACAAAATTTACACCATAGTAGACAAGATCTAGCAACTAGTTTTAGTTCATTTGTTGCTGATGAACATAGCAACAACACAAATCAAAATAAATTAAAATATCTTCCTATTGAACCTACACCATCTCCATTTTCTATTAAGCTTTTTCTCCCACGTCAAGTTATCAATTTGGACTTGTTTAAGCCATACGTCTTCTTCCAACTCATTGATTTTTTTCACCAATCTTGGAAATATAAAATTTGATCTTGAATCCACTTTTTCTTTGTCCCTTTGTAGGAAAAAATTATATTTTTGAGACTAAAATTTTTTTTAGAAATCAGTACATTATCATAATTTGAATATAAATTGACGGCAAAATACAATGCAAAATACATATACCATAGTAGAGGCAAGACCAAAATCTTCTTCCCGGATTTAACTTCGACCATGAAGTTTGCAAGTTAAGAAAAATACCATGTTTGCATCTCACAACAACATTGACCATTGGATCTGATTCATCTACACAAAGTTTATTCAATTTCGAATTTGTCATTTCATGAATTTCGACAAAATTAATGATAAAATTACAAACCCTAAATTAATAGTTGAACCAAACTACAAAACAAAACTTCACGAATTGAAGTACAAATTGGGATTAAAAATTAAAACGTACGTTAAAGAAATAGAAAAAAAATGGAGAAACATGAAGGAAAATGATGGACAAGAACAAGGGTCTTATAAAGAAGAAGATGACCGTTGGAAGAGAGAGTATTTTTTCATCTTTATTTCATCAAATAATCAATTAATGATGTGTATATTATGTGGAAGGTTAAAATTTTAATTTTAGATGTGCTGGGGCTAAACCAACGCGTCTAGAGGGAGTGTTCTCACCTTCCTTGTCAGGTCAACATTTGGGGTAATAAATATAGAAAACAGGTCAGCATTTGAGGTAATAAATATAGGAAACAATAAATTAGAGGGTAATAGGTCATCTTTTGAAAATTAAGTGTGTAGTTAAATTTTGACTAAAGGTTGATATTAGCTGAACAAAATTTTAACCATAAACAATAGTCCTAAATAGAACAGGATTCATTCACACGACAACTTGCTTCTTGTATTGAAGAATTAGAAGAGGGGTTCTTAAGGATCATTCCTTACAAATAATTCTAAGAGAAAGAAAAGAGACGCAACTACTTTAAATAAATGATAAAAGGAAATTATTTATTAATCAAACTCATAACATTTTCTTGATTACAATTGTAAGACGAAGACCCACAACCTTAGACAAATTACAGACACACATCATTCAGATTGAAACAAACATTATTGACTGACAAAGGGAGTTCGACAAACAACAGTTGATTTGCAATTCTTCTTCAACCAAAGATGTCAATCGCCTTCACCTCATGTTTCTTCTCCTCTTCCTTCGGAACAGTCACAGTGAGCACTCTGTTCTCCATAGCTGCCTTAATTTCCCCTATTTTCGTATTCTCCGGCAGCCTAAATCTCCTCAAAAACTTGCCGTTGCTCCTCTCCATACCGTGCCACTGATCATTCTTCTCCTCTTGCTCTCTGCTTCTCTCACCACTTATCTGTAATATCCTTCCTTCTGCAACTTCGACTTTCACTTTTTCTTTCTTGATCCCCGGAACATCTGCTTTGAAGATATAAGCTTCTGGAGTTTTCTTCGAATCAATTCTTGCATTTACGAAAGTAGAAGTTTCACGAGAAGAGGAGGGGGTGTTGGTGATTGTGCTTGAAATTGGGAAGCCTTCGAACGGATCCCATAGGTCGAGGGAGAATGGGTCAAAGATGTTGCTCCTGCGACCACCGAAGAAGCTTGGAATCAGAGACATTTTCTGGGGACTTTGTTGTTTGAAGAAGACAAAAGATGTACTGTTACAGAGCTTGAATTTTTCTTTGATTGTAGCGTTTGATAATTTGTTGTTGATGAATGAGAGGAGATGCCGTGATATTTATAGGCGATGAACCATGAAACTTAAGTAATTGGAGTGTAATCTAGGATGTTCTCAGAGTATTCGACGATATTCTTCAATAAGCTATCCAATTCGAGGCTAATCTTCGATGTTCTTCGGTTTAACTTTCATTAATAGAAGAAATAAGAAGCTTCTACAGTATTCGAGGGAATTTTTCTAAAAGGGTCATGCACATTATTGTTCGTCAAGTCATAATTTCAAGGGTAAGGTATAATGGGTAAATAATTTTGAAATAAAATGAAGAGTAAATACATAATAATTACCCACTGATGTTGGTCGAGATTTTTAAAAAGACACTTAAACTTTGAATTCGACCCATTATCCTATGATTCTTACTTAATTTATTGCAAACACACTATTTTTCGCTGAATTTTAGTCACAACAAGGAGAGTGAAATACATGCGTCAATCAGATGCCACCACATGTCAAATATGTTTAATTTATATTTTTATTATTATTTTAATAAAATTTTATTTTTTATTTAATTTAATACCCCACCCCACCCCTTCTTCCCCCACCCCACCCCATCCAACAACTCCCCCAGCAGCTCTCCTCCACTCCCCACCCCCATTCAGCACCCCTACCCCTGTCCAATACCCCCACCCCATCAGCATCTCCCCCAAACACTCCAGCCCCCTCCTCCGTCACCATTCTCTCTCCCCGTCTACTTTTTTTCAAATCAATTCAAAAAATAATTTTATAATTAAATTGAGAGTTTTATGATTGAATTTAGTTTTAAAGATAGTTAAATGATATGATTTAACTGAAAAATTGAGCTTTAATGATATGATTTTAATAAAAAAAAAGCTTCAATGGAGGAACTTTAATGATGATATTGTGTTGAAGAGCTTTAATGGTGTTGAAGAAGATATTATGTTGAAGAAGAAATGGTGGATAGTTAAATGATATGATTTAATTGTAAAATGGAGCTTTAATGAATGATTTAAAAAAATTATGAAAAGTTTCAATGGAAGCTTTAATGGTGAGTTGAGTTAAAGAAGAAAGAGTGGGTGGTTGGAGGGCGGAGAGGGGGTAGGGATAATTTTTAAAAATAAATAAATATTATTTTTTTTTAAAAAATATAAATTATATATTAAATTATTTTACACATGACAGCTTTTAATTGGTCAAAAATGTCAAATTCAAGCCATTTCACGCGCCTGTGGTGCATGTATACACGTAGAGGGTCAAAATGGTGTGTTTGCAACGAAATAAAGAAGAATCATGGGGTAATTAATCGAAGTTAAAGTTTAGGTATCTTTTTGTAAATCTCGGACAAGAGAAGGAGGTAATTATGTATTTACTCTAAAATGAAAGATTAATACATCCTTGACTACATATCTACATGTTTCATTATTTACATATTGAAAATGATGGTGTTTGTAACTTTTCACAACATCATTTAGCAAAAAGTACCTGCACAGTACCAAATGATTAATATTTGTCTCATAAAGAGGAAAGAAAAAGCAAGGGCATATTGATAGATGAGATTTCCGACAAATAAGAAACCAAATCATTACTATCACATGAACCTTAAGTTGTTGCAATTAAGAGTTCGGAACTAAAGTATGCCATGCAACTAAAAAAAGAATCATTCTATGTCATATAAAAAAAGTATTAAAATAGGTTTTGTGCACTTATTAAGTGCACAATGCCTTTCTATTTTAACGGTAAATCCATTCACAGTATCAGAGAAAGTCAAACTTAGTCATTTTTTATGAATTGTGCACTTATTAAGTGCACAATTCATTTTTTTATGAATTATGCACTAAATAAGTGCACAATTCTTATTAAAATAGATTGTGCACTTATTAAGTGCACAATGTTTTTTAAATAAACTGTACACTTATTAAGTGCACAATGTTTATTCACTTTTTACGCATGACATTTTCATTTAATTTGTTTATTTATTTATTTATTTATTTATTTTTTGATTGTGCACTTTTTTAGTGCACAATTCATTTATTTATATTGTTCACTTTTTTGTACAATCAATGGATTGTTGTGATTTTGGACTTGTTGAAGAAGATTAACAAACAACAAAAGGAGCTGAAGGCCAAAAGGATCTTAAAGCTAATTTTAAGCATTAGTGTGATATGTAATCTGATGATGTTCATTTACCTTTTGTGCCATTGAAAGAGAATTGTCTATGTATGATGTTTTATTTTGACGAATATAATAGTATTTCTCTGTTAAAGTACAAATACTCTTAACACGAAAATTTTTATGGTAGATGAGGTGCGCCATGTCATATTTATGTGAGGCTTTTCATTATTTGACAAGTGCACATTGTGGGTCCCGTGTAATTATTATCCTTTTCACTTTTTATTGAAATGTCATGCTTTTTTATTTTTTAATTTATTTACACAAAATCAAATAACATGAATAAAATAGGGTGAAAAAATTATCATACAATTTTTTCTTTTTTATTAATATAAATTATCTAACTTTAAAGTTTATCACACATAAATTATTATTTTTTTTATTTTTCATATAAAAAATCATCCATTTTAAAATTATCACAGTAATCTTTTTTTCTAATTTTTAAATGGCAATGAAATGATATAATAAAATTATTTATCATTATTTTATTCAATAAAATTATTTAGATTAATAGATTTATCTCACGAAGTAACAATAGAATTAAAACCCACACTTAGAAAATAGGATAGTTTGTAATTAGCATCCTTAATATATGTGCATTTTTTTTAATTACACTTTATTTTATTTTTAATGTCTTGGCCCTTAAAATCTCATTAAATTCCTACAAAATTATAATTAATCTCATTTTAATTGTTACAAAGACAAAAAAAAAAGGAAAAAATAGAATTAAGAAGAAAAAATAATAATAGCCTTTCAATATTGATTCATACCTCCAGTGAATTTATCTTGAATGACTTTCAAGCCGTCTTTGCTTCTTTAAATAATCAAATTTAATATTTCAAAAGTATATTTATTGAAATTATTTATTAGTTTAGTTTGGTTTATATTAAAATCATGTGTTTTATTTTTGTTTTTTCATCCGGTGTCCGATACCCGCATTGGAGTACGACTAATGCTGATTCGCGCCGCGTAGGGTCCCATTCGGGGGGAAGCGCACCTTACCAAGAATTTTTTCATACCTAGGGCTCAAACCCGAGACCTCTGGTTAAAGGAGGAGCAGCCCCATCCGCTGTATCACATCATTTGGTGGTATTAAAATATGTGGTTGTATTATGGTGAAACTGTTTAGTTTGAAAGCTTATAACAATTATTATTATTATTATTATTATTATTATTATTATTTATGCTTTTTATTTTATTTTATGTTTTTAAAGGGTAATTTATTTTATTATTATTATTATTATTGTATTTTAAATAGATTGCCCTTTTAAAATATAAAATAAAATAAAAACTATATATGCTTATAACAAATTATCGTATTCATACTATAATTTTTTTACATACAAATACATATTTATAATAATAAACATTTTAAATGTCAGCCGTAAAAAGTGAATAGAGATTGTGCACTTAATAAGTGCACAATCTATTTAAAAAATGTTGTGCACAATCTATTTTAAAAAAAATTGTGCACTTTAGTGCACAATTCATAAAAAAAAATGAATTATGCACTTAATAAGTGCACAATCCATTAAAAAATGGATTGTGCACTTAAAAATTGCACAATCTAAGCATGACCTTCTCTGACGCCGCGAATGGATTTGCTGTTAAAATAAAAAGGCATTGTGCACTTAATAAGTGCACAAAGCCTATTTTAGTATTTTTTTTTATATGACATAAAATAATACTTTTTTTAGTTGTAGGACATATTTGGTTTCGGACTCTGCACTTAACTATATTTCATTCTTTTATATCAAATACCTTCGTAGTATTTATTGGAAGAGTTCGTTGTGATGGGAAAAATACTTTCATAGTAAGAAAATCTAGAAAGTACAAACATGTACTCAAACTAACTTAAATAAAGTAGAAACAATTAGATTAGCTAAATTAGAATATCATGTAATGTTGAAAACATACTGAAAGACATTCGAGAAGCTAACATCGACAAGGAATTAAGCCACTTTTACGTCCAAAACTCTCATGTTCTCGATCTTTCTATTGCAGAAAATCAACCTGAAAAATTTAAAAGTAAATTATTATTATTATTATTATTATTATTTATTATTATTATTATTATTATTATTATTATTATTATTTCATTTCTAATTCTTTATTCCATTTTTGAGAAGAGAAAAACTAAATTATAAAGTTGAAGGTTGTTGCCCTTCAAATTAAATAATCTATAGCCAATATAATCTGGAAAACCTCTATTTAGAAAGGGAAAAAAATGAACATTGATATACATTTAATAAAGCAATGGAAAGTTGGACATTAACCTCCTAGAAATACTCACTGCATCTTTTAAAAACCTTAAATCAGAAACTATCAAATCTTTGTTTTTATTAACAACAGGGACTTCCCCCAATTCTTGTAGAAAACTTGAGACACATAAAATGTGATTCTAATGCTTATTCATCTCTTGATTTTTCCATCATTATTTAAATATCTACAACAATAATATACTGGTATAATTTTATTGGTGGGGTTTAGGGAGAGTAAAGTGTACACAGATCTTACCCCTATAATTCGTAAAGATAAGAGAAGTTGTTTCTGATAGACCCTCAGCTGAAGTGAAGTATCTCAAAGCAATTTGAAAAGGGAAATATGGAAATAGAAATAGTAACATCAACACTATATATGAATGCATGGAGCGGAATTTACCTTACTGTTTGCCTTTGCATACGCAATCAGCTGCTAAGTGTCTGACTCAAGAATGCCATCAACTATAGTAGCCACGCCTCTAATGATTGCTTGTTTAAGAGCAGATATGGAGGATGCAACAACATTGCATTGAGTTAAGAAATTAACGATCAGACAGATTGTCTTTCAAGAGATGACGGAGGGCTTGTCACACTACCAACCTTCTGAAAGATACAAAGCTTATAAATACATCAGTAGTGGGATGTGCAACACAGCCAGCTTCAACTCTGTATAACAGGACGGACAACATTAGTTCATATATCGTTTTGGACACACAACCAATAGACATACATGGACAAATTGATTTATAATTAAGCCCTATGTGCTATAATGTTGAGTCAAGATGCTCCGCCTTTTCTATAGAAGCAGTCAACTGAGTTCTAAACGAATTAGCTTCTGGCCATATTACGCCTGTTGGGTTCAATATGTATGGAAGAAGTGTGAATAGAAAATGGAGAGAAAAAGGATGGAGGGAAGGAAACACTAATTTAGAAAGTGTACTCTCAAATTGAAAAGTTCACTAAATCTCCCACATTGGTGGGAGAAGAGAACTTTGGAGTATTTTTAATAAAGAATACTTACTCTACATAGATAGTGAGGCAAGAACAAGGTGGTGCTTCGTGTTGTTGTCGTCGCTTGGCTCGACTTTGAATTTGGATTGATGGAATCTATTATTTTGGACAAAATTTATTTGATCAAAATCTGATCCGAATATTCTAAAGGAAAAATGACAGAAATGCAGAAAATTTTTTTGTGTTTTATCCTCCATTTATATGCATGTATACAGTGAACTGATGCATTATTTCGAACTGAACTGATGCAATGTTATGAACTGATGCTTCAAAAAGATGCAACCATTCAGTAAAAATGATACACTGATTCATGGAAAGGTATGCTTGTTCGGAAAAGATACACTGTTTGGACGAATAGACATGATTTTTCAGGAAAGGTTACACCTTTTTAAATAAACCATTGCCACTTTTCAGAAGAGGCCAGTTATGACTATATAAACCTGCTTTCATCCATAGGTTTAGACATGAAAATTTTTTTGAAACAAAAACTCTTCTTGTTTTCAAATATTTTGTGTGATCAATCAAACTGTTGAGTGAGTTCGTAGAATCCGTCAATTTGAGGTACCGTTATTGTTCGGATTGAAGTCCATTTTATCCTGGGAGGAAGATTCCATAACCTCGGGTACAGTGAGGAGAATTATTCCATAAGGACATTCCATGAAGTCGGGGGACTTGATCTAAATTTCTGTTTCATCTTTTTCTGAATATTAACACACTTCTAAGATAGATTATTCATAATCTAGTGTTGAAGGTGTGAAGAAACTTCATAAGTTCTTGTCTTGAACTTGAACTTTCCTTGAAGTTTCTGTTGCTTATATATAGATTCTTGTACCCGAATACATACAAAATAACAATCTTAAGGAATAATTCAGAATCTGTATTACTTGTTTTTGAAGATTAAATCTTTAAACTTTCTACTCCGTTTGAATTTAACTAGTGATTAGAAGACATAAAATCTTTATCACAAGTTTAAAATTCACTCGGTTGACAATTGGAAGTCATTAAAACTTCATTGTTAACTAGAAACAAGAAGAAGAGTTTAAGTTGCTTAACTTTATAAGTAGTATTCTGAAAATACTAAATATTATTGTCTTGTGGTGACAGGAAAAATAACTAATGAAAGCCAAATGCAAGATGCGGCTACGACTGTGGGGGCAACTAGCATTGCTTCAACAAGTCGAGCAAATGCTCCGCAACCAATGGCACCTGCGGAGAAGCCTGGAAAATTTACGGGCGTTGACTTTAAGCGATGACAGCAAAAAATGTTCTTTTACCTCACCACTCTATGCCTTTAAAGGTTCACTAGTGAAGATGCTCCTGAGGTGCTCGAGGGAACCTCGGACAAAGAGCATTTCATGATTGTAGAAGCTTGAAAATACTCAGACTTTCTTTGTAGGAATTATATATTAAGTGGTCTCCAAGACGACCTCTACAATGTTTACAGTGGAACTAAGACACCGAAGAAATTGTGGGGGGCACTAGATCGAAAATACAAGACATAGGATGCGGAAATTAAGAAATTCTTTGTTGCAAGGTTCTTGGACTTTAAAATGATAGAGAGCAAATCGGTTGTCTCTCAAGTGTAGGAATTGCAAGTAATCATCCATGATCTTCTAGTGGAAGGTTTGATTGTGAATGATGCTTTCCAAGTAGGATCGATAATTGAGAAGCTACCACCAATGTGGAAGACTTCAAAAACTGCTTGAAGCATAAAAGCAAGGAGATGACTGTTGAAGATCTTATTAACCGACTGCGTATTGAAGAGGATAATAAAGCTACCGAGAGAAGGTCAAAAGGGAATTCTGCAATTAATGGAGCACATATTATGGAAGATGACCAAAATAATTCTGAGAAAAGGAAGAAAGTTGAACAAGGAAGCAATCAACCGAAGAAGAAATTCAAGGAAAAATGCTTCAATTGTGGCAAGATTGGCCATAAGTCCACGGATTGTCGAACCCCAAAGAAAGGCAAGAAAAAGGATCAAGCAAATATGATTGAATCCAACAAAGAATGCGATGATCTGTGTGCTATGTTTTCAGAATACAACTTGGTGGGAAATCCTCGCGAATGATGGATGGATTCTGGTGCCACCCGCCATGTATGTGCAACAAAGAGTTGTTTTCGTCATTTGTTCTGGCTCAAGTAGAAGAAATAATCTACATGGCTAACTTCGCTACTGCTAAGGTAGAAGGAACAGGAAAAATGTGCTTGAAAATGACTTCAGGAAAAGTTTTGACACTTAACAATGTCTTGTATGTTTCAGAGTTACGTAGAAATTTAATTTCTGTTTCACTTCTAGACAAGAACGGATTCAAATGTGTAACCGTTTCTAGTAAAATTATAATTAGCAAAGGAGAAATGTATGTAGGAAAATGCTATCTCACCGAGGGCCTTTATAAGATGAATGTAATGAATGTTGAAATAAATAAAAGTTCAAATTCTTCTTATTTTCTTGAGTCTTATGATTTATGGCATGAACATTTAGGCAATGTTAATTATAAAACGCTACAAAAACTGATTAACTTAGAAGTTCTGCCGAACTTTGAGTGCAATAAATCAAAGTGTCAACATGTGTGGAATCAAAGTATGCAAAACATCCTTATAAGTCTGTTGAAAGGAATTTCAATCCCTTAGACTTAGTACACACTGACATTTGAGATATGAAGTCAACACCATCACGTGGTGGAAAAAAGTATTTCATAACTTTTTTTGACAATTGCACTAGATATTGTTATGTCTATTTGCTAAATAGTAAGGATGAAGAAATGGGTACGTTTAGGAAATACAAAATTGAAGTTGAAAATCAGTTAGATAAAAAGATAAAAATAATAAGAAGTGATAGGGGCAGAGAATATAAATCTCCTTTCGCCGAAATATGTGTAGAGAATGGAATTGTCCATCAAACTACGGCCCCGTATTCACCTCAATCTAATGGAATTGCGGAAAGGAAGAAACAAATTTTGAAGGAAATGATGAATGCCTTGCTTATAAGTTTTGGTTTACCGTAAAACTTGTGGGAGGAGACTATCCTTACAGTCAATCGTATACTCAATACAGTTCCCCATAGTAAGACACAGTCAATTTCTTATGAAAAATGGAAAGGAAGGAAACCCAACTTGAAATATTTCAAAGTGTGGGGTTGTCTAGCAAAGGTCCAAGTTTCTATGCCTAAGAGGGTTAAGATAGAACCTAAACTGTGGACTGTGTGCTCATAGGATATGCTAAAAGCAGTAAAGCATGTCGATTTTTGGTTCATAAATCCGAACATCCGGATATAAATAAAAATACGGTAATTGAATCAGATAATGTTGAATTCTTTGAAAATATTTACCTGTATAAAACTAGACATGAACATTCTAGTGGAGGGTCTAAATAACCTCGAGATGAACCAAGTGAGAATATGCATAATGAAGAGAATCCAAGATGTAGTACACGTCGAAGAACTTCTACTACGTTTGGATCAGATTTTGTAACTTTTCTCTTAGAAAATGAGCCTCAAACATTTAAATAAGCGGTGTCGACATCAGACTCATCCTTTTGGAAAGAGGCAGTCAATAGTAAGATTAATTCAATCTTAAGCAATCATACTTGAAAATTGGTTGATTTTCCTCCCGAAAATAAATATTTAGGTTCTAAATAGATCTTCAAAAGGAAGATGAAAGCGGATGGTACTATTGACAAATACAAGGCAAAACTTGTAGTAAAAGGCTTCAAACAAAAAGAAGGTCTTGATTACTTTGATATATACTTGCCAGAAACAAGGATAAAATCAATTCGAATGTTAATTGCCTTAGCTGCGGTATTTGATCTTGAAATTCATCAAATGGATGTGAAAATCGCTTGCCTAAATGGAGAATTGGAGGAAGAAATTTACATGGAACAACCTGAGGATTTTATGGTTCCAGGAAAGGAAAACAAGGTGTGTAAACTTATTAAGTCATTGTATGGACTAAAGCAAGCACCAAAATAATGGCATGCGAAGTTTGACCAAACCATGTTGGCAAACAGATTTAAAATAAATGAATGTGATAAATGTGTTTATATTAAAGACACTCCAAATCACCAAGTCATTGTATGTTTATATGTGGATGATATGTTGATCATCAGCAGAGACATTTCTGACATAAATGCAGTTAAATGAATGCTCGAGAGCAAGTTTGATATGAAAGAACTTGGAGTTGCAGATGTGATCTTAGGTATAAGAATCCATCGAACTCCATAAGGGTTGGCATTGTCACAGTCTTATTATATCAAAAATATACTTGACAAGTTCAAGTATATGGAATTCGGTATTGCCAAGACTCCATTGGATGTGAGCTTTGTACTTCGAAAGAATGAAGGTGAAAGTGACTCACAATTGGAGTACGCAAGAGTATTGGGATGTTTATTGTATACAATGAATTGTACACGATCAAACATAGCATGCGCTATTAGTAAATTGAGTCGGTACACAAGTAATCCCAACAAAACTCATTGGATGGAAATGAAAAGAGTGTTGGGGTATCTTAAATACACTCAAGATTATGCCTTGCATTATAATAAATATCCTGCGGTACTTGAAGAATATAGTGATGGAAATTGGATCACTGGATCGGATGAAGTAAAATCCATAAGTGGATATTTATTTACTATCGGAGGAGGAGTAGTCTCTTGGAAATCATCCAAACAGACTTGTATTGCTCGTTCTACAATGGAATCTGAATTTATCACATTGGATAAAGCCGGTGAAGAAGCAAAATGGCTTCGAAATTTCTTGGAAGACATTCCGTATTAGCCCAAATCAGTGGCACCAGTATGTATACACTGTGATAGCCAAGCGACAATAGGTAGTGTAGGGAGTATGATGTATAACGATAAATCTCGTCAAATACGAGGGAGACATAATACCGTTAGAGAACTTCTCTCTAGTGGAATTATCATTATTGACTACGTAAAGTCAAAGGATAATGTTTTGGATTGACTTACGAAAGGTCTATCTAGAGAAGGAGTGGAAAGGACATCCAAGGGAATGGGTTTAAAGCCTAGGACAAGTCAGCATGGCGGTAACTCTACCTAGCAGACTGGAGATCCCAAGAGCTAGGTTAAAGGAGATCAAACAAAGTTGTGTCTGACAGGTTCAACATTGTCAATTACCCAACCCATTCTCATGATGTAGACAATGTTTAGTAAACAAGGATAAGACTTAAGGTTAAAAGTCTTTTAATGATTATCTAAATTTGGCAGATTTGACCAAATAGTTTAATCTATAGGATTGAACATTTAGAAATCACCTAAGTAAGGACGAAGTGGAAGCTGCTTCAAAGAGAATGTTAGTAAAGGCCCATTCTCTAAGCTCTCATGAAACTGGGACGTGTTCATGGCTGAAAAAAATAAAACTGTGAGAACCATAAACGGTAAAAGGCTGGTTATGTGACACGTGTTGTCTAGGTGTACATTAAAGCTCGATGGTTCAAAGATATCAAATTTGCTAATTGACCGAGTGCATCCGATGCATGTTCACTACGGAAAGGTCAAAGAAAAACCAACTTATGCAGATGCAATCAGTCTTTACTTGATGATCACATACTTGTCCGTAAAAATTTTATGAAAAATAGCCATTCCTCATTCATGTGGGGAATTGTTGGGTTCAATATGTATGAAAGAAGTGTGAATGGAAAATGGAGAGAAAAATGATGGAGGGAAGGAGACACTAATTTAGAAAGTGTACTCCCAAATTGGAAAGTTCACTAAATCTGCCATATTGGTGGGAGAAGAAAACTTTGGAGTGTTTTTAATAATGAATACTTACTCCACATGGATAGTGAGGCAAGAAAAAGGTGGTGCCTCGCGCCGTCGTCGACGTCGCTCGCTCGGCTCGGCTTCAGCTTCGGCCTCAACTTTGGCGTCGGATTTGGATTTGGATTTGGATGAAAATGGAGAGAAAAATGGTGGAGGGAAGGAGACACTAATTTACAAAGTGTACTCCCAAATTGAAAAGTTCACTAAATCTCTCACATTGGTGGGAGAAGAGAACTTTGGAGTGTTTTTAATAATGAATACTTACTCCACATGGATAGTGAGGCAAGAACAAGGTGGTGCCTCGAGCTGTCGTCGTCGCTCGCTCGGCTCGACTTCGGCTTCGACTTTGGATTTGTCAAATGATCGATCAATGAGATCTATCTAATCTTTTTGGACAAAATTTATTTTATCAAAATCTGATCCGAATATACCAAAGAAAAAATGACAGAAACGCAGAAAATTTTTCTGTGTGATCAATCAAACTGTTGAGTGATTTCGTAGAGTCCATCAATTTGAGGTACCGCTATTGTTCGGATTGAAGGCCATTTTATCCTGGGAGAAAGATTCCATAACCTCGGGTACAGTGAGGGGAATTATTCCTTAAGAACACTTCGTGAAGTCGGAGGACTTGGTATAAATTTTTGTTTCATCTTTTTCTGAATATTAAAACACTTCTAAGATAGATTGTTCATAATCTAGTGTTGAAGGTGTTAAGAAACTTCATAAGTTCTTGTCTTGAACTTGAACTTTCTTTGAAGTTTCTGTTGCTTATATATAGATTCTTGTACCCAAATACATACAAAATAACAATGCCTACCACTCCCTTCTCTTTACCTGATACAAGGCAGTCGAAGTACGCACCACCCTGTAGATATGAATGGCGCGAAGGAAAGGTGCAAATTATCATCTGATGCATTTGCTAGACATCAAAAAAGGAATTAACTTATACTATCGTGTAAAAGTTGTTTATACTATTAGACGTAATTTAACCTGTTATAACAAATTACCTACTTTATTTTACAGGTCACTACTTCCATTTACTATGTGAAGTTACATATTGCTATCTTTTAGGTGTGTAATACTATTAATGCATATGAGTTAATTAAAGAAAAGGTCATATAAGCTAACGAAATACTTTTTACACTGATGCAATTCAATCGATTGTAGTAGGTTTCATCACCGTAATATTTAGGTTATCATATTAGACTTGATACGAAGAGTTACCAATTATTGCGAATTATGGTGTTCAGACACTTCAAAAAGGTAGTCACACCCGCGTCGGATCCTCCAAAATACATTATTTTTGGAGGATTTAAAAAGCACATTTTGATGTTTTTAAAGATTCCAAGCAACATAAGTTGTAATTCAATAGTATCTAATGGTCTAAAAAAAGCATACGTAGTCAGTGCACAAAACTTAAGCTCGGAGAATAAAATGACTTACTTCATTTGCTTGGTTTGGACAAGCTTGCCAGCAGTAGAAATATCAGCATCAAGTTCTTCATTTTGGTAGAAAAGTTTAGGATCATTTACCATATCCAATTTTCTCTTCTTGTAAGCAGCAACACAAACTTGCAATAACCTAGTAAAAGGGCTACCAGCAGGATCCAAATTTCTATACAAAGGGTATCCAAATATGAACACAACAATTGAAATAAGCATAGCAATTATTGGTACAACAAATCCAATGCTCCATCCAATATTATCTTGAATGTAAACAATTATCGTGACAGCAACAAGCATTGAAAATCCCATTGGCCTGATTTTGCTTCTTTTTCATTGAAAATCCCATTGGCTTGATTTTGCTTCTTTTTTCATGAGCTATTTACTCATTCTTCTTTTACTCTGAGTTTGAAATTGTTATTTTATGGTGTTTTCGGGTACAAGAATCTGTATTTAGGCACAACTTCAACACTAGTTCAAATTTAAAACAAGAACCCTATAAAGTACAAAAACACCCTCAACACAAGATCGAAGTGATCTTTCTAAGAAGTGTGTTTTAGTTTTTCAGAAATTAAGATGAAATAGAAATATAAAGCCAAGTCCCCCGACTTCATGGAGTGTCCTTAAGAAATAATTTTCCTCACTGTATCCGAGGTTTTGGAATCTTCCTCCAAGGATAAAATGACTTTCAATCCAACTATAGTGGTACCTCAAATAATTGAATTTGTCGAACTCACCCAACGATTTGATTGATCACAAAGAATGTTTTGAATACAAGAAGAGTTTTTATTCCATAAAATTTTTCATTCATTTCTAAACCTGTAGATGAAAGCAGGTTTATACAACCAACAAATACCTTTTCTGAAAGATAACAATGGTTTACTTAAAAGGTGTATCCTTTGGAAGAGTCATGTTTGTTCATTTGAAACATTGTATCTTTTTCTGAACAGACACAATTATCTGAACAGTCACACCTTTTTCAAAATAAGATATCTTTTGCTCAAAGGTTGTGTCCCTCTATTTTCCATTCACACCAATTAAACCAAACAATCCCCCATATGAATGGGGAATGACTATTCTTTGTAAAACTTTACAAAAAAGTATGTGATCATCGAACAAAGATTGATTGCGTCTGGATAAGTGGGTTTTCCTTTGAACTTTTCGTAGTGAACATGCATCGGATGCACTCGGTCAATAGGTAGATTTGATATCTTTGAGCCGTCGAGCTTTAATGTACACCTAGACAACACATGTCACACAGCCTTTTACCATTTATGGTTCTCATGGTTTTGTTTTTTTCAGCCATGAACACGTCTTGCTTTCATGAGATCTTAGAGAATAGACCTTTACTAACATTCTCCTTGAAGCGGCTACCACTTTGCCCTCACATAGGTGATTTCTAAACGTTCAATCCTATAGATTAAACTATTTGAACAAATATTCCAAATTTAGATAATCATTAAAAGAATTTTCACTTTAAGTCTTATCCTTATTTACTAAACATTATCTACATCATGAGAATGGATTGGATAATTGACAATGTTGAACCTGTCTGACACAACTTTGTTTGATCTCATTGAACTTAGCTCTTGGAATCTCCAGTTTACTAGGTAGAGTCACCGCCATGCTGACTTGTCCTAGGACTTAAACCCATTCCTTTGGATGTGCTTTCCACTCCTTCTCTAGATGGGTCTTTTGTAAGTGGATCCGACACATTATCCTTTGACTTTACATAGTCAACAGTGATAATTCTACTAGAGAGAAGTTCCCTAACGGTATTATGTCTCCGTCGTATGTGACAAGATTTACCGTTGTACATTATGATTCCTGCCCTACCTATTGCCGCTTGGCTATCATAGTGTATACATACTAGTGTCACTGGTTTGGGAAAATAACAAATATCTTCCAAGAAATTCTGGAGCCATTCTGCTTCTTCAACGGTTTTATCCAATGCGATAAATTCAGATTCTATGTAGAGCGAGTAATACAAGTCTGTTTGGATGAGTTCCAAGAGACCGCTCCTCCACCGATAGTAAATACATATCCACTTGTGGATTTTACTTCGTTCGATCCGGTGATTCAATTTGCATCACTATATCCTTTGAGTACCGCGGGATATTTATTATAATGCAAGGCATAGTCTTGAGTGTATTTAAGATACCCCAAAACTCTTTTCATTGCCACCCAACGAGTTTTGTTGGGATTACTCATTTACCGACTCAATTTACTAATAACGCATGCTATATCTGGTTATGTACAGTTCATAGTATACATTGAACATCCCAATATTCTTGTATACTCCAATTGTGAGTCACTTTTACCTTTATTCTTTCGAAGTGCAAAGCTCACATCCAATGGAGTCTTGGCAGTACCGAATTCCATATACTTGAATTTGTCAAGTACCTTTTAGATATAATGAGACTGTGACAATGCCAACCCTTGTGGAGTTCTATGGATTCTTATACCTAAGATCACATCCGTAACTCCAAGGTCTTTCATATCGAACTTGCTCTAGAGCATTCGTTTCGTTGCATTTATGTCAGAAATGTCTCTACTGATAATCAACATATCATCTACATATAAACACACAATGACTTGATGATTTGGAGTTTCTTTAATATAAACACATTTATCACATTCACTTATTTTGAACCCGTTTGCCAACATGGTTTAGTCAAACTTCGCATGTCATTGTTTAGGTGCTTGCTTTAGTCCATACAATGAATTAATAAGTTTACAAACCTTATTCTCCTTTCCTGGAACCACAAAACCCTCAGGTTGTTTCATGTAAATTTGTTCCTCCAATTCTCCATTTAGAAATACGTTTTCACATCCATTTGATGGATTTCAAGACCATATACTGTTGCCAAGGCAATTAACATTCGAATCGATGTTATCCTTGTTACTGTCGAGTATGTATCAAAGTAATCAAGACCTTCTTTTTTCTTGAAGCCTTTTACTACAAGTCTTGCCTTGAATTTGTCAATAGTACCATCCGCTTTTATTTTCCTTTTAAAGATCCATTAGAACCTAAAGGTTTATTTTCTGAAGGAAGATCAACCAATTCCCACATATGTTTGCTTAAGATTGAATCAATCTCACTAGTGACTATCTTTTTCTAAAAGGATGAGTTTGACGACGACATCACTTCTTTAAATGTTTGAGACTTATTTTTTAAGAAAAATATTACAAAATCTGATCCAAATGTAGTAGAAGTTCTTTGATGTGTACTACGTCTTGGATTCTCTTCATTATGTATATTCTCACTTGGTTCATATCGAGGTCGTTTAGACCCTCCACAAGACTGTTCATGTCTAGTTTTATACGGGTAAATGTTTTCAAAGAATTCAACATTATCTTATTCAATTACTGTATTTTCATTTATATCCTGATGTTTGAATTTATGAACCAAAAACCGACATGCTTTACTGCTTTTAGCATATCCTATGAATACGCAGTCCATAGTCTTAGGTCCTATCTTAACCCTCTTAGGCATAGGAGCTTTAACCTTTTCTAGACACCTCTACACGTTGAAATATTTCAAGTTGAGTTTTCTTCCTTTCCATTTTCATAAGGAATTGATTGTGTCTTGCTATGAAGAACTCTATTGAGTATATGGCTGTAAGGATAGCCTTCCCCCACAAGTTTTGTGGTAAACCAAAACATATAAGCAAGACATTCATCATTTCTTTTAAAGTTTGATTTTTTCCGCAATTTTGTTAGATTGAGGTGAATACAGGGCCTTAGTTTGATGGAAAATTCCATTCTCTACACATATTTTGGCGAAGGGAGATACATATTCTCCGCCCCTATCACTTCTTATCATTTTTATCTTTTTCTCTAACTGATTTTCTACTTCAGTTTTGTATTGCCTAAATGCATATATTGCTTCATACTTACTATTTAGCAAATAGACATAACAATATCTAGTGCAATTGTCAATAAAAGTTATGAAATACTTTTTCTCACCACATGATGGTGTGACTTCATATCACAAATGTCAGTGTGTACTAAGTCTAAAGGATTGAAATTCCTTTCAACGGACTTATAAGGATGCTTTGCATACTTTGATTCCACACACGTTTGACACTTTGATTTATTGCACTCAAAGTTTCGCAAAACTTCTGAGTTAATCAACTTTTGTAACATTTTTTAATTAACATGACCTAGACGTTCATACCATAAATTATAAGACTCAAGCAAGTAAGAAGAATTTGAACTTTTATTTATTTCAACATTCATTACATTCATCTTATAAAGGCCCTCGGTGAGATAGTCTTTTCCTACATACACTTCTCCTTTTCTAATTACAGTTTTTTCTGAAACGATTACACATTTGAATCCGTTCTTTTCTAGAAGTGAAACAAAAATTAAGTTCCTATGTAATTTCAAAATGTACAAAACATTGTTAATTGTCAACACCTTTTCTGAAGTCATTTTCAAGCCCACTTTTCCTGTTCCTTCTACCTTAGCCGTAGTGGAGTTAGCCAGGTAGATTATTTCTTCCACTTGAGCCAGAGCAAATGACGAAAATAACTCTTTGTTGGCACAAACATGGCGGGTGGTACCAAAATCCATCCACCACTTGGGAGGATTCCCCACCAAGTTGCATTCTGAAAGCATAGCACACAGATTATCACATTCTTTGTTGGAATCAATCATATTTGCTTGGTCCTTTTTCTTGCCTTTCTTAGGGGCACGATAATTTGTGGACTTATGGCCAATCTTGCCACAGTTGAAACACTTTCTCTTGAATTTCTTCTTGGGTTGATGGCTTCCTTGTTCAACTTTCTTCCTTTTCTTAGAATTGTTTTGGTCATCTTCTACAATATGTGCCCCATTAATTGTAGAATTCTCTTTTGACCTTCTCTCGGCAGCCTTGTTATCCTCTTCAATACGTAGTCGGACAATATGATCTTCGATATCCATATTCTTGCGTTTGTGCTTTAAGTAGTTTTTGAAGTCTTTCCATATAGGTGGTAGCTTCTTAATGATCGTTGCTACTTGAAATGCATCATTCACAATCAAACCTACAAAACAGTTTATGTGAGTACTAAGAACATTTTCAATTTGTTTAACTAAGGTATTTTTCAAAGATATACCTTCTGCTAGGAGATCGTGAATGATTACTTGCAATTCCTGCACTTGAGAGACAACCAATTTGCTATCTATCATTTTAAAGCCTAACAACCTTACAACAAAGAATTTCTTAATTCCCGCATCCTCTGTCTTATATTTTCATTCTAGTGACCCCCACAATTCGTTTAATGTCTTAGTTCCACTATAAATATTATAGAGGTCGTCTTGGAGACCACTCAATATATAATTCCTGCAATGGAAGTCTGAGTGTTTCCAAGATTCTACAATCATGAAATGCTCTTTGTCTGAGGTTTCCTCGGGCACCTCAGGAGCATCCTTAGTAGTGAACCTTTAAAGGCATAGATTGGTGAGGTAAAAGAACATCTTTTGCTGCCATCGCTTAAAGTCAATGCCCAAAAATTTTCTGGACTTCTCCGCAGGTGCCATTGGCTGCAGAGCATTTGCTTGACTTGTTGAAGCAATGCTAGTTACCCCCACAGTCGTAGCCGCATCTTGCATTTGACTTTCGTTAGTCATTTTATTGTCACCACAAGACAATAAAATTTAGTATTTTCATAATACTATTTATAAAGTTAAGCAACTTTAAACTTTTCTTCTTGTTTCTAGTTAATGATGAAGTTTTTATGACTTCCAATCGTCAACCGAATGATCTTTAACTTGTGATGAAGATTTTCTGTCTTCGAATTACTAGTTAAGTTCAAATGGAGTACAAAGCTTAAAGCTTTAATCTCTAAAAACAAGCAATACAGATTCTGCAAAAAATTATTTCTTAAGATTGTTATTTTATGGTGTTTTCAAGTACGGGAATTTGTATTTAGGCACAACAACTTCAACACTAGTTCAAGTTTAAAACAAGAACACTATGAAGTACAAAAACACAAGATCAAAGTGATCTTTCGAAGAAGTGTGTTTTATTTTTTCAGAAATTAAGATGAAACAGAAATATAAAGCCAAGTCCCCCGACTTCACGGAGTGTCCTTAAGAAATAATTTCCCTCATTGTACGCGAGGTTTTGGAATCTTCATCCCAGGATAAAATGACTTTCAATCCAACTATAGTGGTACCTCAAATAATTGGATTTGTCGAACTCACTCAACGATTTGATTGATCACAATGAATGTTTTGAAGACAAGAAGAGTTTTTATTCAAGAAAATTTTTCATTCATTTCTAAACCTGTAGATGAAAGCAGGTTTATATAGCCATCAGATGCCTCTTCTGAAAGGTGGCAATGATTCACTTAAAAGGTGTATCCTTTGGAAGAGTCATATCTATTCATTCAAAACATTATGTCTTTTTCTGAACAGACACAACTATCTGAATAATCACACCTTTTCCATACATAATATATTTTTTGCTCAAAGGTTGTGTCCCTCCATTTTCCATTCACACCAATTAAACCCAACAGAAACAAATGAAATCTCACCATCTTAGTGTGACTGCATGTTGTTGAAGAGTTTTTCATTGAATGAAAAAACGGATAGGTGACCTCATCTTATGGCCTTGGATAACCTTAACCTTCTGAGCTAACTTTTGGAGTTAAGATAACTTTAAGATCTACTATTTCTTTTTCGAATAATGCCAACCAACTCGACCAAGACATTTATATGAAAAAGATAAAAAAAAAAAAGATGTGTTAAGTTAGTGTTTTCCCAGCCGACTCGCACACCACCATCTTTTTTTAGATTGAAGAAGTATCAAGAGAAGGTCCACCTCATCTAATATTTATCGATAAGTGGGCTTCCCATATCAACTTATTCACTCTCCAAATATCCAACCATGAGTAAGATCTATTTCTTAATACTGGCAACAAGTATCGATTGACTTTTACTTTAATCATAAGATTAGATTCAGTGCCAGACTCTATGCATTGTGTTACCACTTAGCAGAGTGCTGTGTTTTTAATGAACGATCGATCGCTACCCCCTGAGTCGCAATTGACCATTTCAATAGACATATAGGCAAGGAAACTTCAGTATGTATACTTTTCTGTTGAACATGAGACAACTTGCTTGGGTGTCGAAGAAAGAGAGCCAAAGGGCTAGATAAAGAGAGGAGAGGGTACTCAATGCTCACCATTGGCTCTTCACTCCTGTTTTCAATTAGCAAAATTAAGAGAGACATATCAACAATTTCAATACTGTAAAATAGTTCAAAATCCTGAATTTTGCACTGCATGTAAAAAAGAAATTCAAAAATTTAATCAGTACAATGAGGTCGGAAAAAAAATCTCAACAATGGTTGATCTAAAAGTTAATGAACAAAGGAAAAGAGACATGGCAAAACAATAATAGCAATTTGCCTGAATTGTACTGGAATAGAAAAATTGAAAAGAGGGGAAGAGTCTTAAAACAAAAGAACTTTATTATGCATTCTAACGCTATATTCAAATATTCTTCCTTCTAATTAAAATAGTTGAAGGATGAAATTAACAAACAATGAGAAAACTCAGAAAGAAAGCAGACCAAGAATTTGAAATATGAAAAAGAATCAAAAACATGCAAAATTAAACTGACCGGACGCTAGAAGCCTAAAACCAAGCAATCCTAGTAGCAGGTTTGAGCAAACAATTGATTAAATGATAGGAAGATCCAGCAAAATTGTTTGAGCAAAAAACAAAGAAAAAGGAGAGCAACCAAATGAACAGATGGAGATCAGATCGGTGAAAGGATGGATGGTATGGATAAACGTGGTAAATTTAGTGCAGGTTGAATGACACATAAGGAAAGTAGAGGTGAAGACGAAAATGCCCTTAGTGCTTAAACAGGCATGTTGAAACATAGCCTTTCCTAATATAGTAGTAATAATAATAATCAATGGCGGATGTAGAGTAGAAGGTGTGGGTTCCCGGGAACCCACACCCGCTACCGTAAGACTTAAAATTACATAAAAAAATCAAAAGTTATAAATATTAATAGGTGGGAACCCATAACTAAACCAAGGGATAACTTAGTGACAGGAAAGGAGCCCTTGTGAACCCACAAGTTTATAATTCTGGATCCGCCTCTGATAATAATTGAGGAGCTCCTAGGTTGAAAATCACCAAAACAAAAAATAGTATTTACTACTTACCATAAACGAAGAAAAGGATAAATATATCCTCATAACTATAGTAGGTATAGGTCATTTGTTATATTTTGAGTACATATATATTCTTATCATTAATAAAATAGTATGTATATGTTCCTCAGATTAATGTCAAAGGCATATATGTATCCAAAGTATGACGGTGATCATATGCATATCATGTACCATAGTTCAATGGTATATTTATCTCCTTTTCGTTTTAATTTTTGTAACCCCAATAATTAACGGAAACCTACTATCCAACTCAATAGAATCACTATCCGATCTTGTCTCAATTAAAATTAAAGGAACACCTAACATATGCATTTTTCTCACTCTTGTAACAATATATACACATAAGCCAGTAACACGCACTACTATCAATTTTAAAAAAGAAATCATTAAC
This sequence comes from Capsicum annuum, assembly GCF_002878395.1. Lineage (NCBI taxonomy): Eukaryota > Viridiplantae > Streptophyta > Magnoliopsida > Solanales > Solanaceae > Capsicum > Capsicum annuum. Next base: position 164,823,761 of record NC_061118.1, read on the forward strand.
TTGTAACACCTAAAAACAACATCCAATAAATTCATGTCTCAATTTTTCAGCGAAATTTCATCGAAAAAATGCAATCCACCACCGGTCAGCACCATATAGCCACCGTCTATGTCGAATAAAAAAACATGCATTGGCGAACCACATCACACCGCTAGCTCCAACCACCTTCGACCTAATCTCCACTCCCTCCAACCCGCAAACACCAACTAATAGCATTGATCAATCACTGTAATTTGATTGTGCTTCAAGTTTAAAAGAAAAATAGAGAGAGTATTGAATTTGAAACAAAAATAGAAATTGGATCGAGTTGGTCTGCAAAGGTTCAATGGGTTTATTGAGTTGAATAGGGAGTTTGAATTAATTATTTTAAATAAAAAATTAAACGAAAAAGAAACAAATATATCCCAGAATTATGATAAATAATACGTATAAATAATACGTATATACTCTACATTATACTTTGTGTACACATATGTTCCTACCGTTAGTGTCAGAGATATACATATAATTTCATTAACGAATATATACGTATCATTTATTATAATTCCAATATATATTTACTCTTTTTCCGTACAATAAATAAGGAACACAAACTAACCGTCCACCCTGGAAAGTCTACCAAGGTACTACTACCAATTACTAACAAGATAAGGAGTGGTATTTGTTATAGTTTGAGGCTTAGCTTTACTAGCCGAAGCTCCTGGACTCAAAATCTATCTTCCAAGACCCACATCCTCATTTCGTTGTCTCCGTCAATCAGCCATTAGCGTATGTAATTAATTTGCGTAGTGGCATGTTCGTATCAGTGGTGAAACCGAGATATTTACTAAGGAGTTCATAAGTGAACAAATGAATTAACCAAAGATGGTCAACATCTAATATATATACATAAAATTTAATTTTAATCATGTATATATAGCATAACTTTTTGCCGATCCGAATTCCCTCGGCAAAAGGTAGATCCGCCACTGGTTCGTATATTTTACGCGGACCCTTAATGAGTCTAAGATTAGATATTTGGTTTCATCAACACATTCTTCGTACAGACTGCAAATAAAGAAAAACGGAGAATGAAATTGGCAAGCTTGTGACGTGACTATATGAAAGCAGTAATGGTCCTGCAAGTGAAGTGATGAAGCGGATGATTTCATAAACTTCAAAAGAAAAAAAGACAGAGAAATAATACTGGATAATGTCATTACATAAGCACGGGAAACAATCCCTAAGATCGAATACATTTGATTATATCAGAGTTCAGTAAGTGCTGAAGCCAAGTTGAAATTATATGCCCCGTATTGCATAAAGCATATAAAGCTGAAATGCGTTTAAGATATACAATCCACTTGCTGCTAATCTTACATCCAAAACCTTTATGTAGATTTGAATACCAAAATCAAAACTTCCAAAACCTTTATGTAGATTTGACCATAAAAGAATAATCTTCATAGGTTAAGATTCCTTTTTAGAAGTTTTGATAAAATAAAGAAAAAAACCGCACTCTCCCTTAGGAGCGGAGCCAACCTCAGAAAAATATATTATTTATACGTGATTAAAATTTATTTTTATATGATTATAGTAAATGTTAAACTCCCTTTAACTAAGTTTTCTTTCAAAACCCTTAGTTAAAATCTTAATTTTTTTATTTTTTTTTTTGAATATGAATCTCCTTCATTGAAATCCTGATTCCGCCTCTGCTCTCCCTAGTTAAAAAACATCACCCAATCTAGAGCCTAATTACAAAAAAAATAGTGTTCTTCTATGCTTCCCTTTAGATCTACGCTTCCCTTCAGATTATTTAAGAAAGTGAGGACTAATCAAATCAATTATCTCAAGGAACTCAACACGCTTCTTTCCATCAAAAATCTCATCACAAATTATGACCTCCTTGTTTTGAGGATCCTATAAAGGCCCGTAAAAGAAAGAGTCGGCAGCGCAAAGAGTGGAGATACGCTATCAGAAAGCATTCCCTTCTTTTCACCAACCTCTCGGATAAACCATAGAGAGCATCATGTTAGATATCAACACTAGAAAGCTAAAGCCAGATTACACACCCAACACAATGCAACAAAAGATTTGACATACTAATTACAGTACTACATAGACCGGTAGAAGACAGCAGTCCAAATGCGCTAAGCATTCCAAAACTTCCAATAGATACTTAAGATGGCATCTAGGTAGACAAAGGTAGCAAATCAGAAGCATGCAAAAAGCCAGCAATTGTGGCAAAGAACATAGATTAGAACCAGTATATTCTTTCTCAACATATATACCACTAGATAAAATTTCCGGTGTTAAAGTAAGCATATCGAATGAAAATAACAAATTTACATCTTTGTTCATAGAAGAGACGAAATGAAGCTCAACCCACGAAAACATTAAAGATCAATCGAACAACTACAAACATGTAAAAGAAAAAACTGCATCAATAGCCATTTCAGATAAGAGTGAGCAACTACTTCAGTCAAATGTTAAAATTTATGCCACATGGAAAGGATGTTGCAACAAGGTTTCACCGGGATTCGCTTTAAAGGAGAGTGAAAATTAGGGGCCAGAAAAACTCAAGACATACTAATTCAAGGGAAGGAAAAGAGAACCAGAAATCTTAAATAAATGTAAAGGAAATTATTCATTAATCAAGCTCATACAACAATTTCTTGTTTACAACTACAAAGCCAAGACCCACAACTTAGATAATTACACACACACAATTCAGATTACACCAAACACAATAGACAAAGGACTTTCAACAAAAACAGCTGATCTGCATGCACTTGTTTAACCAGATATGTCAATTGCCTTGACCTCAGGTTTCTTCTCCTCTTCTTTCGGAACAGTTACAGTGAGCACTCCATCCTCCATAGCTGCCTTAATTTCCCCTGTTTTCGTATTCTCCGGCAGCCTAAATCTCCTCAAAAACTTGCCACTGCTCCTCTCCATACGGTGCCACTGATCATTCTTCTCCTCTTGCTCTCTGCTCCTCTCACCGCTTATCTGTAGTATCCTTCCTTCTTCAACTTCGACTTTCACTTCCTCTCTCTTGATCCCCGGAACGTCTACTTTGAAGATGTGCGCTTGTGGGGTCTCTTTCCAATCGATTCTTGCATTTGCGAAAGCAGAGGTTTCACGAGCAGAGGAGGGGGTGTTGGCGATTGTGCTTGAAATTGGGAAGCCTTCGAACGGATCCCATAAGTCGAGGGAGAATGGGTCGAAGATGTTGCTCCTGCGACCACCGAAGAAGCTTGGAATCAGAGACATTTTTTGGGGACTTTGTCGTTTGAAGAAGACAAAAGATGAACTATTACAGAGCTTGAATTTTTCTTTGATTGTAGCGTTTAATAATTTGCTGATGACCAATGAGAGAAGATGTCGTGATATTTATAGGCGATGATGAACCAAGAAACTTAATGTAATTGGAGTGTAATCTAGGATGTTCTCAGAGTATTCGACGATATTCCCCACAAAGCTATCAAATTCGAGGCTAATCTAGGATGTTCGTCGGTTGATTTTTGATAAGAGAAATAAGAAGCTTCTACACTATTCCAGATATTTTTTCTGAAGGGTCACTGCACATTTTTGCTCGTGAAGTCATAAGGTCGATTGTATTCGTCTTAAATTAAAAATGGAACGAAAGAAATATATAATGACTTGACGCTCTTACTATATTCGGACTTGTTTCGTCAATTTGGATCCTTCTATTCATTACATTGCCAATTCAATTCTTAAATTCAACAAAATCACATATGTAAGCAAATTAAAATAAAGAGATTAATTTTAGGAAAAATTACAGAAATTAGTATCCTTAAGATTATAATTACAATAAATAGCAACACTTTTTTAAAATTATAACTAGCAAAAGTAGCAATATTTTACTTATTTCATAGTAATAGAACAATATGTATTTTTCAATTGTGCATATATATTTATGAGTAATATATATATATTTGTATATGTATTTATATAGCAACATTTTACTTAAATACAAATACAATTTACTATTTTTCGTAATTATAAAACTGTTGCTATAAAAGTTATAATTAAGGTTACAGAGTTACTATTTCTGAAACTTTTCCATTATAGGAGCTCTTAGATTGAGTTGAAAATCACCAAAACAATCTGGCAGCTCATAATCGATATGTCTATTTCATTTAATTCAATCATACTTTTATTATATTATTTTTAATTAATTATTATAAATTATTTATATATTCAAAATTAATAATATTTAATGAAAAAATAAAATAGACATATATAACATATTTGTTTCTTCAATTGTAATTTTATTATATCACTCCTAACTAAGTATTATAAGTCATCTATATATTAAAAAATAATAATATTTTATAAAATATAAAATAAACATAAAATAATAAATTAATGTTTGATGTTTTAAATTAAATTGACGTCTTATATTGAATCCACTTAAATTTTTTTCACAAGTATTTAATTTTTTTTATATCATTTGTAACTAATTATTATAATAATTTAAAACATATCTAATTCGCTGCTTTAATCGTGATTTTACTATATCATCCCCTAATTAATTATTATAAATTATTTAAGTATTAAAAAATTAATATAATTTCATAGAAAAAGTAAAATATACACAAAATAAAAGTTAACTCTTAATATCTTAAATTAACGTGTCGACTTAAATAAGATTCATTTAATTTTTTTTATAAATATTTTTTATAATAGTTTTTTATATTACTTTTAATTAGTTATTATAATTCAATTAAATATTAAAAAATAAATACTAATATTTAATAACTGACACAAAATAGATATAAAATACTCCCTCCATTTTATTTTACGTGTCATAATTTGACTAAGGATGGAGTCTAAAAAATAAAAAAAGACTATGATTTTTTTATCAAATTGTCTTCTATTAAAAAAAATGTACTACTAGTATCTTTAATTAAGTGGAACCTCATAAGTTGTACCAATAAAGATAAAAGTGAAATTGTATCTTTAAATAATTATTAAATAAGAAAATATGCATTCTTTTTTATATAGACCCAAAAAAAAAATAACGAAACATAAAATAGGATGGAAGGAGTAACAAATTAAAAATGATTGAATGAAGTATTTTGCAACGGTAATATCTGTGTCAAAAACGACTTACTAATATCTAAATGATTAAATTTAAACAAAATATTAAATACATAGTTGCGAATTAAGAACTGAATTATCAAAATTTATTTTTTATTAGACATAAATGAAGCATAAAATACGTAAATAAGGGAATTAATTTTTTGTTACTATTTTATCATTTCAATTCACTTGACAACATTTAATCAAGCATGGAGTAGAAAAATAAAATGCTTTTGAAATTCGTAAATAAATAAACGTTAAATTTTTTACGATCATAAAATATTTTATCAAAAAATAAAACAAAAATTGTAAAAATAAATTGTTTCTTCTCATCACTCACTACATGCCACTATTTACTTACAATAAATAGAAATTATGTTAGGAACACAAAATAACCGTCCACCATGAGAAGTCCAACAAGGTACTACAACCAAATACCGAACAAATAGGAGTAGTATTTGTTATAGCTCTCGAGGCTTGAGCATTTCTAGCTGAAGCTCCTGGACTCAAAATCTACCTTCCTAGACCCACATCCTCATTTCGCGGTCTCCGATTTTGTGATCCAAATTTAGTTAATTCGATTCTGAAAAGATCGCGGTGCAACTCACGGTTGAAATTTTTTAAGGAATCTATGATGGTAGTGTATTATAGAAGTGCGACTTAAAGGGTTGATTTTAATATAATGATTCTCGTGTGTTATTAAGAACTTTTACTCCTCCCACTCTTCGATATAATGAATTCCTCCTCCTCTCTATGATTTTTCTCATCAAAGATTTTCACTTAAATCTATGTGTATTCATCTTATCTATGCATGTTCGTATATTTTACACGGACCCTTCATGAGTCTTGAGATTTGGATATCTTCAAACAAACAGACACTGCAATAGAGAAAAACGGAGAATGAATGACATTTGGCAAGCTAGTAACGTGACTATATGAAAGCAGTATTAGACCTGCAAGAAAAGTGAAGGAGCTGATGATTCCACAAACTTCATAAAAACAAAGAAATAATACTGAATAGATTCACTACATTTGGCCATGTCAGAGCTGCAGCCAAGTAGAAGTTGTACTAAATATGCCCCACAACAACTCACTTGGCTACTAATTCTGCAATCCAAAAACCGTCACACATATAAATCCGATTACCAAAATCAAAACTTTAACAGGAAAGTAATCCTATAGGTTAAGGCTCCTTCAAAGAAGTTCAGATAAACTTATTGTCTTTCACAAGAATATGTAATTTAACACAGTAACTTTAATATTAATTCAAGTTTAAAACAATAACATTATAGAGTTAATCTTTTTAAGAAGTATATATTTTTTTCAGAAATTTAGATGAAATAAAAATGTAAAGCCAAATCCCCCAACTTCACAGAACGTCCTTAAAAAATAATTCCCTTTCATTTTACCCAAAATTTTAGAATCTTCCTTAAAATGACTTTCAATTCACTGTACCCAAAGTTTTAGAATCTTCCAACTATAATGGTACCTCAGATAATTAAATTCGTCAAACTCAGCGATTTGATTGATCGCAAAAAATATTTTAAAGACAAAAAGTTTGTATTTCAGAAAAAAAATTCCTACCAAAAGCTGTTGATAAATGTAGATTTATATAATCATCAAATGCCCCTTCCAAAAAATGACAATGATTCATCAAACAATGTGTATCCTTTAAAAAATCATATGTCGGTTCATTCAAAATATCTTTTTTTGAACAGGTTCATTCAAAATATCTTTTTTTGAACAGACAACTATCTGAACAATCATTCTTTTACAAAAGAATTGTGTCCCTTTATTTTTTATTCACACCAATTAAACCCAACAAAATCAACAAAACTAAATTAACAAAGCACCCTTCACCCAAGTAAATATTATCAGCCAATTTAGAGCCTAATTTAGAAAAAAAAAAAAAAAAAGAGGAAGGTGCTCCTGCAACGCTTCCCTTTAGATTCGTCCCTTTAGATCATTTTAAGGAAGTAAGGACTAATCAAACTTATCAACCCAACAATATATAGATAGGTGTTAACCCCATAATAAAAGAAAAAGTAGGATAATGCAATTAGAAAGAGTTGGCAACGCAAACAGTGGAGATGCACCAGCAGAAAGCATTCCCTTCTTTTCACTGACCTCCCCAGATAAATTATAGAGATAACATCATGTTAAATAAATATCAACACTAGAAAGCTAAAGCCAGATTACACACCCAATACAAAGCTACAAAAGATTTGACATACTAATTACACTAAATAGACCGATAGAAGACAGCAGACCAAATGCACCAAGCATTCCAAACTTCCAATGGATGCTTAAGATGGCATGGCATCTAGGTAGACAAAGGCAGCAAATCAGAAGCACGCTAAAAGTCAGCAATTGTAGCATAGAATAGATTATATTCTCTCTCGACATACTACTAGATAAAATATCTATCAAATTAAAAGAACAGTCCAGCGTACTAGTAAATATATCAACTATAACTTACAAAATCATAAAAGTCGCACAATAATTTCATTGAAGCTTGATACTTCGTAAGTGAATGAAATTAGACAAACATATATCTTTGTTTATAGAAGAGAGAGAGTATGAAATGAAGCTCAACACACAAACATAACAAAGATCAATCGAACAACTACAAACATGTGGAGAGTGAGCAACAACTTTAGTCAAAAACATACAAATGCAAGGAAGGAAAAAGAGAAACAACAATTTAAAATAAATGCTAAAAGGAAATTATTCATTAATCAAACTCTCACAACATTTTCTTGTTTACAACTCCAAAGCCAAGACCCACAACTTAGACAATTACACAGACACATAATTCAGATTACACCAAACATAACTTACTAAGGACTTTAAAACAACAGTTGATCTGCATGGACTTGTTTAACCAGAGATATCAATTGCCTTCACCTCAGATCTCTTCTCCTCTTCTTTAGGAACAGTTACAGTGAGCACTCCATTCTCCATAGCTGCTTTAATTTCCCCCATCTTCGTATTCTCCGGCAGCCTAAATCTCCTCAAAAACTTGCCACTGCTCCTCTCCATACGGTGCCACTGATCATTCTTCTCCTCCTGCTCTCTGCTCCTCTCACCGCTTATCTGTAATATCCTTCCTTCTTCAACTTCGACTTTCACTTCCTCTTTCTTGATCCCCGGCACGTCTACTTTGAAGATGTGAGCTTGTGGGGTCTCCTTCCAATCGATTCTTGCATTTGCGAAAGCAGAGGTTTCACGAGCAGAGGAGGGGGTGTTAGCGATTGTGCTTGAAATTGGGAAGCCCTCGAACGGATCCCATAGGTCGAGGGAGACTGGGTCGAAGATGTTGCTCCTGCGACCACCGAAGAAGCTTGGAATCAGAGACATTTTTTGGGGCTTTGTTGTTTGAAGGAAACAGAAGAACGTTTAATAAAAAGCTTGAACGAATATTTCCTTGATTGTAGCGTTTGATATGCTTGAAAATTACTTGGTGAAGACGAATTAGAGGTGGTGTCGTGGTCTTTATAGGCAATGAATGGAGAGATTTATGCGATGGGAGTGTAAAAAAGTTAGATGTTCTCCAGAGAATTCAATAATATTCCAGAAAAACGTATCCAATTCGAGGGTAATCTGGGATGTTCTTTGGTTAACTTTTAATAAGAAAATTGCGAGGCTTCTACTATATTCTAGATAATCTTTTTGAATGAGTGATTTTTGTTAGTTTTCTAAGAGAGTACATGTCATTACTTAAAATTAACGATTATAATTTAATTAATTAAAATAAATTTTAATCATAATTAAGATACTAAATATTTTATATTTTTACTTTCAAATTTTTGGATAATATCTCAGTTATAGGTAGACTATTTTATAGTAAATATATTTTTTTAAATGAATCTCGCTCTTTCTACCTTTTCTTTTTTGGATTTGCGCTGGGTTTCTAATTTGTGGATAATATCTCAATTATAGGTAGACTATTTTATAGTAAATATATTTTTTTAAATGAATCTCGCTCTTTCTACTTTTTCTTTTTTGAATTCGCGTCGGGTAGGATTTTATTTGAGGTTTTTCCAAATTCGCACTATGTAGGGCTCCATTTGAGAGATAGCGCTTCCAACAGAATTTTCTTTATGTCCAAAATCAAACTCTCGACCTCTGATTAAGGGTGAAGTAGCTCCATCCGCTGCACCACAACCAATGTTGACGACCTTCTCTTTTCCGAAGCTTCTTGTTTTCCTATACTTCTTCAGTATATATTTTCCAATTTCACTTTGGTTACTTTTGATTTTATTTTAATCATTAGACACTTTCTCTAAATTAATGATATTTCAATGTTTTCAATAAACAGGTCCTTTTCTAATTATATTAATTGATATTTTTTATGATAACACTGATGATGTTGAATTATGTTGTTATAATAATTTGATAAAATTATATATTTATATTTTTAAAAATAGAATCTTTTTGCTGTTATGATTATTTTTGGTGTTGTAGATTTTTTTTATTTATTGTTGTGGTACCAAAAAAGAAAAAAGAATAGGCTAAGTTTTTTCCTATCCTATATTCAATTAAAATTAAAAGTAACTCACATAAATCCCTGATAATTTCAGCAATATTACATAAAATCTTGTTTATTTTGCTAATTACATCTTATCCCAAAATTTTAAATTGATGATACATATGTTAAGCAGTGATACATATCTAAAAGTGATACATATGTAGCAGATCAGGTAATTATTTTAGGAAGCACCGATTTTTTGAGATTTTAATAACATAAATCTCGCCTAAACTGCTACAAGCGGTGAAAACGCAATTCCTTTTGTTAATTGTTCAACATTGAAGCAAACCACATTAGAATCTCAATTTTTTTCAAACTTTGGAACAAAAAATTCAATATTCAATTTTTTTTTTCTGAATTTCTTCAATGGATCTCGTCACTGTGTTGTTGCGTCATTCTGGGGAATGGATTTTTGAAACAAGATACGATAACTATCTGGTTGACGAGATTGTAATTCATAAAAAAACGTCGTACCACGATTTAATGGACGCTATAGCAACTCAATTGAAAATTGACGTATCTCTGAAAAGAATTAATGTTAAATACGTTGTTCAAGGCAATTCATCAGTGTTGGAGATTCATAATGATATGGCTGTGAAACTTTTTCTTCAGATTTTGAAAGCTGAATCTATATTCGGGAAGTATCCGCTGTGAATTACAACAAGTGATATAGTAATTGACAGTGATGGTGTTGACACAGATAATATGATGATTGAGTGTTATGATTTTGTTGAGCCGTCTGATCTTGCACTTGGTGTAGTTCGTAACGTTGAATCTCTGGCAATTGTTAATGTGGGTGGTGAAGAACTAATAAGTGATTGCTATAATAGTGTTGTTAAGGTGAAGCAAAAGTATATAAACAAAGATACACTTGTCTCGGTAATGCGTAACTATTCAATCAAGCATAGGTTCAATTGCAGAGCTGCAAGATCTGACAAGCAGAGGTGCATTTTTTAATTTTTTAATGACAATTATTGATTTATTTCACAATTTGATTCATATAACTAGTTATTCATATAAGTGAAGCAAATGAATATCTAGAAGCTGTAGTGATACATTTGTATATCTGGAAGCTGTAGTTATTCATATAAGTGAAACAAATTTGATTCATTTCCATTTTTTAATGACAATTATTAATTTATTTTGCAATTTAATGACAATTATATCTGAAAACCGTAGTGATACATTTGTATATTAGTTTATGTAAATATTGTGGCAAATAACAAGTGATTCATATAACTAGTTATTCATATAAGTGAAATAAATATCTAATTGTTATTGAAGTTGATATTTATATATATGGTGATTCCTATTGGTCATTAATATAATTGATTATTAATCATGTTAATGGATATTCATATGAATGGCGATTCATCTTGATGATTCATATAAACTAATTGAAAATACATGTTATTCATATTACTGGTGATTCATTTAACTGGTGATGCATGTAACTGATTTTTAATTTTGTTGATTTATGTAAATGGTGATTCATATACCTGGTTTTTTATGTTGGTGCTAAATCTAACATAAGTTTCAAATAACCAGTGATTCATATAACCGGTGATTCATATAAGTTTTAAATAACTCTGGTGATTCATATAAGTTTTGAATAACTCTGGTGATTCAAGTGATTTATATAATTAATTAGTTTTGAATAACTCTGGTGATTCATATAAATGTAACATAACTAATGGTGATTCATATATGTAGTTTTTTATGTTGGTGATAAATGTAACATAAGTTTCAAATAACCAGTGATTCATATAACTGGTGATTCATATAAGTTTTGAATAACTCTGGTGATTCATATAAGTTTTGAATAACTCTGATGATTCAAGTGATTCACATAACTAATTATTCATATAGGTGACACAAATAACTAATTTGTATTGTAAGTGGATTTTTATGTATATGGTGATTCATATTTGTGATTAATATAATTGAATATTCATATAATTGGTGATTTCTATTGGTGAATCATATAAACAGGTTATTCATATAAATGGTGATTCATATAACTGTTGAATTATATAATACAAAAGAATAACAGATTAAGTTCATATTAGCGATATGTGTTAACTGTTTATTCATTGGTTAATTGACTCATTTTTTTATTGAATTAGTGATTCATATGGTATATGGTGATTCATATATAAATAAATTAACGTAACTTCATATTTGCGACTTTTTTTTTGACATATATTTCAGTTATATCTTGTTGTGCAAATCGCCGGAATGTAGTTGGGTATTCAAGGCGTCCTGTAAGCATGGTACTGATACATTTATAGTACGTACCTTCAACGATGAACACACCTGCTCAATAATGGACAAAGTGTTTGAGCAACAACATGCAACCATTGCCTTTGTAGCAGGAATAACAGCTCCAAAGTTAGTGAACTACAAAAGAATAATCACCCCAAGTGACATTATTGAAGATATAAAAAGGAAACTTGGTTTGGACATAAATTATATGAAGGCGTGGCGTGCTAAAGAACGTGCTTTAAAAATGTTGAGAGGGCGACCAGCTGACGGATATAAGAAAATACCTACCTACGTATACATGTTGAATTCGATTTATCCCAATTCACATATAAGGATGCATAAGTCTCCTGATAATCAGTTCATGTATCTATTCGTAGCACTACAACCTTTCATTAGGGATTTGGGTATTGTAGGCCTGTTGTGGTAGTAGACGGTAGTCACATGAAAGGACCATATCAAGGAACATTCGTTTCAGCTAGCACTCTTGATGGAGCAGGTATTGCATGTAGTGGTTTTTTTTTTCTTACAAATGATGGTAATTGTTATATAAGTTAGACATAATCATTGTGTAATTTTATGTATCAGGACATATATTGCCGATTGCGTATGGGGTTGTAGATTCTGAGAATGATTCATCCTGGACGTGGTTTTTCCAGCAATTCAAGTGTGCTTTCGGTGAGCGTGATAATATGTGCGTAGTCTCTGATAGACATGAAAGCATAATCAAGGCGGTTAGTATGATCTATCCATGTATACCACATTTTTCTTGTATTTGGCGTCTTTGGAATAATGTCTGCACGAATTATAGAAAGAGTAAGGACAAACTGAGCGACGAGTTTTTTGCCATGGCTAAAGCGTACAAGTTGGATGTATTTGATGAGCTTATGTGTAAAGTGGGAAAGATTGACAATAGAGTTAAGGTATATTTGGAAAATGTTGGATTTGAAAAGTGGTCACGAGTTCATGCTCCAATAAATAGGGGGGGAGGATAATGGCTTTCAATATTGCAGAATGTACCAACCCTCGTTTTGTTGTGGCTCGTGAACTACCAATTTTAGATTTTCTTGAACAGGTCAGAATCTTATTTGGTGTGTGGAACCGAAAAAATATAGACCGATCTAACTTTCCTTCTAAAAATTCATTGGGAGGTTGATTTCAATAAATTCTTCAATTGAACGAGGCAAAGTCATCACGTATGATGGTAAGTTAAATAACAATATGTATACTTTAACTAAGGTAGTTTGCATTTTTTTTAACATTCTGATAACAGATGTACCAAAGTGATACATCTAGGAGTCATATGTATCATTTTGATACATATGATGAAATATGCTTCTACTTGAAATTGTGTTCTTTATATTTAATTAATCTGCGGCTTTTATGGTTCATATATTATGTTGACTTACATAAAACTTTATGGAATTATATTTTCAGATTAGGGAATCAACTAACTACATATACGGTGTGTATGAAGAAGGAAGAAAATACATTGTTCGGTTGGATATTAGAACTTGCAACTGTGGTAGATTTCAGCTTGATGAGATACCATGCACGCACGTTATTGGTGTTTTGAAAAGCAAATATGTAAAGGAAATGAAGCCATACTGCTCAGATTACTACAAGAAGGAGGCATTGGTGAAGACTTATGAAATGCCGCTTTGTCCAATGCCCGATAAACGAGACTAGCACGTACCATCAGAGGTTTTAGAAGATGTAGTTTTGCCTCCAAAATATAAATGCCCACCAGGAAGACCCAAGAAAGGTAGAAAAGAGAAAAGTAGTGAAAAGTTTTCATCAACATCAAATCGTTGTGGCAAGTGTGGGTATGAAGGCCACAACAGACGCAGTTGCAACTACTTTCCAAAAGAGATACTTGTCTTTAAAGTTTAATCAGACATGTTTACTTAGTTCAAAGTTTTGAATTCAGTAATTAGAGTTAATTATTCAAAAATTCGTTGCTTGATATATTTTGTTTATAATTGGAAAAGATATGAGTTTGTAAGATTATCATTTATAATTCATTATTACTATTATCTTATGCAGATATGTTAAGAGGTACTGAGGAAAGCTAGTGATGCATTCCGTAAATGAAATTATAAAGTGATAAATACTACTATTTAATGTCAACAGGTTAATTATTGTTAAAAGTTAATCATATTGTTTTCAATTGATACATATTAAAAAACTTAATATTGTTATGTGATTCATATAAACCATTCGTGTAAAATTAGTTGTTTCATATTAGAAATTAACATTGACATGTTAATTGGTGATACATTTTCAACATATTAGTTAAATTTTATTCATTTCTAATGTCTTTTAACTGGTGATTTATTTTAATAATATAAATGGTTATTCCTGAAACTAGAGATTCATTTTAACTGGTGATTCATTTTAATAATATAATTGGTTACAGTTTATTCAGGTCTAATCATTTCTAACTGGTGATTCATTTTAACCATTTGAAAAATGATGATTCACATAATTAGTTATTTATTTAACTGATTATTCATGAAAGGGGAGATTCATATGATTACATATCATAAATGGTGATAACAAAATTCAACTATAAAGTTGTATTTGGTGATTTATTTAAAAACTGGTTAGTAATATAAATAGTGATTCATATGGTATTTAGTGATACATATTATATCACTTCTGTTTGTTAACAAAATATTGATGATACATATCAATAGATAAAACTAAAAATTTGTGATAGATTATGTAAACCCACAGAAGTACTAATACCATATATGCTTCTAAGTTAAAATGTCATGACACTTCATACAAAAAAACCACAGTTCATGATATATCCAGAAATCCCCAAACATAAGAAAAATTGAAAAACAAGAATTCCACAAATATAAGAAACCAATTTCCTTTTGTCACACAATAAATGCTAGAGAACTACGGTTCAACATCAATCATCTTTGTATCCTCAGATCGAATGAAGGTGCGTTTAGGCTACGCGAATCTTGGTTCTCACTAACATATCCAGTGCACGCCTTGGTCACACCATATTCCCATAACAAGGATGCGTATCTTGTACGATGCTTTTTCGAATTAAACTCTGAAGATGGTATTTGATGCCGGTCACTTAAAAATTCAGCATATGCTGCAACAAACAAGCCACAGTCCCTGGAAAACAGTAAAGTAGGTATTTTATGTGTTGTCGCAAGCTCTTACTTAAAATAATATATTCAAAAGAATAAATGATACTTACAACGTTCCGCTTGATTGTTGCACAATTCCATCAACAATGTGAACATTGAATGCATGCTGGTCCGTCTTTTCCTTGTATGCGTCTAGAAGTGACCAGTCTGTGCGATCTTTTTTCTCAAAAAAATCAGATATTATCAAATAAGTTGACAACATTTTAGCAAGCTCCTTTATCTCATCAGCATGACCTCTATGACCTTTTATCGAGTCGTAAACACGAATGGATCTTTCCTTGAGTACTATGACTGTCAACACCCAGTGAAACGGACCTTTACAATTTATTGGCACATAAACCTCGTCAATCAAATGCCATGGAATACCAGCTGATATGCATATTCCTTGCATAATCTCACAAATTGATCTCTCCACCGAAGTCACTTTCAATGAGCGAATGTTTTTGACATGCGAGCTAAGATCAATCTCAGAATGACTTCTGTGATAATGAGTGTATGTATCATGGATGTAGTTCATGAAAATGCAATTCACGGTGGTATATCTATATTCACTGGTTGTATCTATTTTTGCTTTCTTTCTAACATAATAGAATACCACATCGATATGTTGTAATAAAAAATTATGATTTGTAAGAATAGGTGATTCATATAACCAGTGATTCATATAACTGTTGATTCATATAAGTGTAGATTCATATAGTTGGCTAGTACAAATAATCAACATTTAATTACTTCAATCATTAACAAATATAATAATCAGTTGTTCATATGATGACACTAACTCATGCTTCCTTATTAAATTTTAAAATTAAATTCAAGTTAGACAGTGATACATATGATACCCAGATGTATCACTATTGTAAAATCAGATTGTGCTTTAATAATAAAAAGGTTAATTGTTATATCTATATATATATATATATATATATATCTTTGAGGTTTTTCTCATCATTCCAACAATTACTTGATTGCGTCATGTAATAAAATTAACTTTTTTTCACCGGGTGTGCAACTACAAAATCAAGAGTTGATTTTAGATCAGCATGTTTGGCCGTGTAGTACTCATCCTTTCCTTTTCTGAAATCAAAGTATAATTCATATAAGTATTGAAAGTAGTACATATATATGATATTGTGAAAAGTGATTCATCAATCTTACTTAGTAGCATGTGGATTGTACAGTCCAGCTGACATCCAAACAGAGAACTTTGAGAAGAGATCTTCAGCATATGGTCCATTAATGTTGTGACCTTCAAACGGATATTTTAACTTTTTATGCGTCTGGATGACTTCTTTATCTTTTGACCCAGAATCAAACACACTGACAAATGGTGACTGATATACTTTTGATGGCTGCCTATTTCTCTTGGAAGTAAGCTTTCTTACATATTTTAGATTAGTCTTGCACACAAGGACCTGAGAAATAGCTGCAATATCGTTGTTGCTAATATAACACTGACTATCAATGTTGTCTTACCGATCACATGTGTCAATAGTTGCAGCATCTTCATAATTGATCCCTGTTGGATAGGTAGCAAGTGATGGTGGTACGTAAAAGGTAATAACTTTAGAAAAATCTTCATCTGTATTATGAAGGGCTTTTTCAAATTCCTGTGTGACGTATTTAAAATGAAAAGTTAGTGTTATAATGAAGTTTAGAATTGAAGTTCCTAAATTATGTGTATGTATCATAATGATACATATGGATCATTATGTATCACTATGATACATCTGAAAAATTTACATAACAAATCACCAACTTCATAAATTTTATTTATTAGGCATCTATAATAAGATTAAAACATTGTTACTGAAATTTTTTTATGCCACATAGAAACTTAAAATAAGGTTGTGATCTTCATAAAGAACTACTTCAAATTATAAAATAAAATTCGTTATAAGTAAATTGATATTACCCTTACGCGTTCTTTCATTATAGCTTCAACTATTTCAGCAACTATAATATACCTATCATCTTCTTGCAGCTTGTCTGCGTACGAACTCTCAGCTTCCTATTAGTAATTAAACGTAACATGTTAATATAAAACAATTGAAAACATATGATGAATCAATCACTGAAAGTTTGTTTAAATTGTCTATAAGCATCAAAGTGATACATATGATGTCAGATGTATCACAGTGATTCATATGAGTAACTTAATAAATACATACACACCATTATATTAACAGTTTGAGCAATTAAGAAAATAACATCTAAACTATTAGAAGGTAATATTTTTGAGCAAGTTGCAACAAAATGATAATATAATTAAGTCAATTTAACTGCCTTCATGGATTCCTCAGTTTCTCCTTCATTGACACCTAATTTAGATGATTGACCAGCAGCATCTACAACATTATAACTTTTAGCATCCGTTGTGCGCTCATTAACGGATTGAAGAGGATCCACTTCTATATTCGGGTTGCCTTTTTCACTTTCATGCATTGGATATTGAGCAACCTGCAAGATAAGAAATTAAAATAATACAGTAACATAGTGATACTAGTGATAAACTATGAATAGTTTGCCAAATGAAGCAAAACCTTCTTTCACAACTCCCAAAAGTCCTGTATACTGATCGACCATCAACTTTTGGAGATTATTGAATTTCATGTCAACCTACATTGTGAATAACATTTTGGACTTCATGTTAACCTATAATATGTTTTAACATTAACAGAACAAAAACAACAAAATTTTATACTTACATAAGTCCTAACATAAGACTTTATCTCGTCCAAATCAGACTTGAATAGTGATAGCTTTTCCTCTGAAGCAGCAGGTGCTTTATCAGCATCCCTCATCTCAATATTAGGCATAACTTTGTCTTTATCCAATGAAACTTGGGGCTCCGAACGATCAATTGAAGAATCTGCCAAATTTTTATCTTTGGACAACTTGTCTGACTGTTTTTTGGACTTTGCTGCTCGTGATCAAACCTTTTCTGACACCTCAACTATTTTTTGTTTATTCGCAGGAGGATATGAAGATTGACCAGTAGCAAGCCTCATCTTTTTTAGAAGGCCTACACTAGGAGGTGTACTAAAATCATCAAATTCAGTCAGAGCAGTCCTCTCAGATTGTTGTTGTACAACTACTGTATGTGCTACATTTCCAGCATCATTTGTTGAACTAAACATCAAAGGATTTGGCAAATCAAGATGGTTCAATTTTTGTATACAAGCTGCAAAAAAAAAGTAAGACAAAAGACCAAAAATTATAAGTACCTTAAAAATTAAAAATAGACATACAAAAGTATAACGGTGAAATAAACACTACCTTACTAAACATATTGTCCATAAGATCCTCGTATCTAGGCTTGGGTTTTACCACTTTCAATTCACCATTCTTGGAATTAAATTGTGAACACGAACGGCAAGTGATTCATCAACTTTGGCACAACATTCGTACCACCAAATCTGAAGTGCGTATGGAAGGCCACTTAGATGGTAAAACTTTTGGACCTCATTCATCGACCGGCTAATAGAAGCCATCAATTTCTCAAAAGTTACTTTTCTCCATGAAAAACGACTATAACTTCCATCATCCACCATGTGGAAGTCTCGGATAGGGATATTAATTTTATCTAATTGGGAGAACACAAATGTGTGTATAAAGTACAATATTCCAATTTTCACCGCATCTTTCATATTTTCCCCCCATTTTTTAGTCAAGAAAAGATCGACCAACTCACCTCTTTTCACACATGATGGCGAATTTGAAAAATATTTTTTTTGCAGTCGACATGGTGGAAGCTCTGAATACTCAAAATCATCAACATTGCCTTGGAATTTCAAGCCGGTAACGATAGCAAACTCATACAATGAAAATCTTAGAATTGTATTGTTGACCAACACCCTTTGTTGATCTTTACATGAGTATTGGACTTCTAAGGTCATCAAACACCTTGCTATCGATCCTTGAAAATTACAATTGGGTAGGTCCAGAAATAACCCAAAACAAGTGCTTCAGAACATTCAAATTCCTTCATCATTCAGGACTTCGTTAAGCTTATCTACCACATTGATATTATGTGTACTACCAATCCTTACATTGTGGGAAGATCGTTTTTTCACAAGCAAACTAACATTCTGTCAACAACACAAAGCAGCAGATGATTCATAAGTCAACTGAATCACATATTTATAAATTACAACAACAAAAAAATGAGTAAGTGCTATCATTTGCTGATTTACTTATATGAGTAAATATGTATAAACAAAAAAAGTTATCCACAGAGAATAAAAGTCACAAGCATATGAATCACCCATATGAATCAACTGTTAAAAGTAACAAGCATATGAATCACCCATATGTATAATGTGTCACACATATGAATCACCGTATGAATCAACAAATAAATATGAATCACAAAATAACCAATTATTCTGTATGAATCACAAATAAATATGCAGTTATATGAAGCACCCTTATGAATCACTAGTTAAAAGAATCAGTTATATTAATCAATATCTATGAATCACTATCACCATATATGTATCACCAAATAAATATGAATCACAAAATATCGAGTTAATCTGTTAATATGCAGTTATATGAAACACCGTTATGAATCACTAGTTAAAAGAATCAGTTATATTAATCAATATGTATGAATAACCATCACCATATATGTATCACTAATTAAATATGAATCACAAAATAACCAGTTAATTTGTTAATATGCAGTTATATGAAGCACTCATACGAATCACTAGTTAAAAGAATCAGTTATATTAATCAATATCTATGAATCACCATCACCATATATAAATCACCAAAAAGATTTGAATCACCAAGTAACAAGTTAATCTGTTAATCAACAATTATATAAATCACCCATATGAATCATCATTTAAAAGAACCCAGTTATTAGTTGCGAAAATAAACCTGCTTCGACAAAAATTTGGGGATTTGTTCAATTTCATATCGATCTTCCATTTGCATGTGGGAAACTTGATTTTTTGCAGCAAAAACTTCTCTTAAAATCTTTAATTTTTCAGGATCATTCCGCTGTTTTGATTGGTTTTCACTAAAACCTAATTTGGTGCAATCAAAACTGTCCGGAGTAAAACCCATGATCTGATTACTATCATGAACAGTTTTTTGTGTTTCAATTTGTGAAATCCCCAAGCTGAATGAGGGTGAATCTTCATTAGCCATTGAAGATAAAACAAATTAACACAAAAGGATTTTAAAGCATAAACAATAAGCTAACCTCTTTGAAGAAGTTGTCACTTTCTGAAATTAAAGGATGAACGGTTGGAATCAGTTGAATTATTGAAGAATAAAGTTGACTCAAAAACTATTAAAATGGGAGAGCTTTTACGGGAATAATTTGTGGTAAAAAAAAAAAGATACGCGTAAAAAGAAAGAGATATATGGCGTGAAAAGAGGAGATGTAAAAAGAAAGAGAGAGATGACGTGAAAAGAGGAGAAAAAATAGGGTAGGTAAGGTATATCATATGTATCACTAGTAAATATGAAAATAGGGATTTTATGTAATTTTTAAAATATTAAGGGATATTATGTAATATGGCGGCTTAGATCAGGGATTTATGTAATTTTTCCTAAAATTAACATGGTATTTAACCCTTTAAAGTAACAATGCCATGGGTAAAACCATCCAAACACTCTGTTAGGAACACAATAACTGGCCCCCATGGAAAGTCTAACAAGTACTACAAATTACAAACAAGATAGGAATAGTATTTGCTATTATAGCTTTGAGCATTGCTTGCAGAAACTCTGGAATCGATCAATGGCGGATAAGTTAGGTCTCCCTCTTCTACTACTATAAATCCTCCACCTTCAAAATCCTTCTTCCAGGACCCTCCGATCAACATTCAGTGTATGTGATAACTTTGCAAGGTGTGATGTTCCTATTTTTTAAACGGACCCTTGATGAGACCAGCTATTGGTTTCATCAATTTTTTCTAGAACAGAAACTGCACATACAAAAAAAATAAAGAAAAGCAGAATTTGAACGACAATAGAATTTGAACGACAATTGATTTGGATGGTCGTTTGATTGGTTGGATGGGATATAATAATAATACGGATGCCTATTGCAAAACTATATCTTAAAATTATTATCCCGATCCCACCAATCAAACAACCCAAAGATTTTTATTAACTAAGCAACGCAACTAGATCTTTTGCAAGCACGGGAGATGACAGATATGAAAGCATTATTAATCCTGCAGGCAAAGTGAAGGGGCTGATTGTTGAAAAAAACAAACATACTAATATGAATGGGCTGATGATTTCACAAACTTTAATACTGGATATTGTCATACATATGTAAGGAAGAAAATCCCTAATATTCAGTAAGTGCAGCAGCCAAAGCCAAAACTTGTTCTACATATGCCGCGTACATAACATACAGCTGCAATACGTTTAAGATTGACGATGCACTGGCTACTAATCTTGCATCGGAATACCTTCACGAGTAGATCTGAAGACCAAAATCAAAACTTTGACAGAAGAGTGATCATATGTGTTAACGGTCCTTCAGAGAAGATCAGATAAACTAAATTAATAAAGCAGCACTCCTAGTAAATACCATCACCCAATCTAGAGCCTAATTTACAAAAAAGAGTTTTCCTTCTAAGCTTCCCTTTAGATCATTTAAGAAAGTGAGGACTAATCAAACCAGCAATCTCAAGGAACCCAACACGCTCCTTCCCATCAAAAATTGTCTTCAATTTCTCATCGCAAATTATGACCTTCTTGTTTTGAGGATCCTACAAAGGTAACATCATTAAGCATCTAACCAACAAAATATAGATAGCTGTTAACTACATAAAAGGATAATGCACTTCGGAAGAGTTGGCAACACAAACAGTGGTGATCACTAGCAGAAAGTATTGCCTTCTTTTCACTGTCTTTCCCACGTAAAATATAGAGATAAAACATCACGTTAAATGACAGTAATAGAGAGCTAAAAACAGATTGTATATCGCACAATACAACGCTACGAAAGTATAACGCACTAATTACACTAAATAGACTAACATCAAGCCCACGTGATATAGATTAGAACCAGTATGTTCTCTCTCAGCATACTTCTAGGAAAAAAAATATAAGGTGGGAAAGTAACCATATCAATCAAAACTTCAAAAAATGATTAAAAATCACTAAAGTTCCACAGTAAGTTCATTGAATTTTGATGCATTATAAGTGAATGAAATTCGACAGATATACATCTTTGATCATAAAAGAGATGAAACAACGTCCAACCAACAAACAAATCAAAGATTGATCAAAACAATTAACATGTAAAGTAATAGATGCATTGACAGCCAGTTTGCAAATTAGAAATTTTGGATCTTTCTCAAACTAAAATATATAAGTCCTACATCTTCTCCATTATGCATCCTGATGAGAGTTTGACAACCAAACATGAAAAGGATACTGCATCAAAGTTTCACCGCGATTGGTTTTAAAGGGGAGTCAAATTCAACTAACAGCTCAAAAACATAGATCATCAGCTTGATACTTTTGCCCATAATGCAAGAACATGAAAGAGTTCAGCGGCATCTTGCTTAGTTCTTAGTTTGGCCGCCACACCAAATGCATATCAATAACCAGAAACTATAACAATGATTCAGATGCTTCAGAAGTCGGAACCATACTACTACACAGAAATACATTCTAGTTTTCTCAATCACCCCTTTTCATTAGACATGATTTCTTGCAAGACCAGCAAATGAAGATAAGTTTTTCGAACTGACTTTCTATAGATTTCCACTTTTGCATCAGTTGACCAGTTTTGATCCCACAGAAAATGTGAAAAGCGTGCAGCCGAATCCTCAACAACAGATGAGGACAAAGATTTATGTTGCGTTTTAAAAGACTATACCATAATATGGGAAATGGAGGTACCCCAATTTAACATTGACATGCAAAGACAAATTAGGAATTTAGCATATAACCAGAAAAAGCTCAGCAACAGCCATGTATGCACATCAGCTAAGATTTACTACATACTAGTATAATACTACACATCTAATAGTGCTAAGATTTACTACATACTAGTATAATACTACACATCTAATAGTGCTAAGATTTACTACATACTAGTATAATACTACATATCTAATTACTAAGAAAGTTAAAGTAAAAACCCATGATTTAGAAAACCAAATAAATCATAAAACAAATTTCACTACAACACAACATAGAAAATTACCAATGAATACACACAACATAAACCTATAATCAGGAAGAAACCCCACACTCAACCTTAAAACAATTGACAAGTTAACATAATCAGACAAACTCCACTCATTCTAGAGCTAACACAACTAACGAGCAGCCCAATAGACTAACGCTCCCGCTATGCACGGGCCGGACCACAAGGAACTAATGTCAGTAGCCTTACCGTTTCAACTTCTTGAACCCGTGACCTCCCAATTATATGGCAGCAACTTTAACAGATACTTCTGAAGGTCATTTCAGCTAACATAATTAAACCGCACAAGTATGTAAACACGTACCAGTACTAAACAGGCAAAATTCCCCATAGCGTCATAATAACATATTCGTTAAGCTTATAAGGGATAATTGGTGGAGCGTAAATAGGGTATACCTGAAGGTTGTTAGCTTTGATGTGTGCCCAAATCAACTTAAGGGCTTGAGTACGAGGAATCTCCGACATGCCACCAAGGAACGCCTGCATTTCCGGCGACACTCGGCGCGGCTTCATAATCCCCCTAGGTTCACGCTTCTTCGGCTCAGCAGCCACCGGCTTAGAAGCCGTCGCCAAAGTGACAGTCCGCACAGTGCGCACGTTAGCATGCTGAACAGCAAACGGAGACGGAAACTTAACGGAGGGAAACGGAGCTGACTTGGCAAACGACGCCGTTTCACCGGTTGAGAACGCCGAGAATAACCCCAAAGACACCGCCATTATATTGTTTCTGTAGCTTTTTGGTAATTTTGAATTTTGCAGAGAGATAAGTGTAGTGTAGCGAAAGGGTTTTTTGTGTCCCTAAAATATCAGGATAACCGCGCCTTTTGGATTTTATGTTTTATTGACCATATTGTCCTTTTATCTGCATTATTTGGGCCGCTGATGACTCATTATCAAGTCATCAAGCCCACATTAACAGCCCATAGTGCCAATTATCAAGCCCGCATTCAAGTTTCTGCTGCTGCTACTCTTCCTCTAATAAGAAATCAAACACTGCTTAGTGATTCTCTTTCAAGTTAAATTTTTGTGCACTCTGTATTTAAAATACTCTATACTATTAGGTAAATTTGCCCTGCTAAAAATGTTGGATAACTTGAAATAACAGGTCAAGTTTACTTGTATAATATTTTGATCTAAAAGCTAAATTATTTTTAGTTTGTGGGAAGATAAATTATTTTTTTGTTCACCAAAGAAAATGGTATCACCTTACGTCTTGGAGGTTTGGAAATGCGACTTTGAATTGGAACGGTCAAGAGAATATTCAATTTAGACGCAGTTAATATTATGTATATTTCATAGAAGACGTGATAATTCACTTTGTATGTCTTCCATGTAGACGATCAAAGCTTGTCAATCACACACAGATAAACAGTTTCGTTCTTATTCCTAGTAACTAGTACTTATTCTTTCCTTTAATATTAAGCCCCCCCAAAAAAATTCTTTCCTTTAATGGGTTGAAGCTATGCCAGCTTTAGACCTTGCTTTGCATAACTTAATTTGTATCCAAATGTCTGGAGTTAATGTTCATTTAACTTGACTTTTAAAACTATGCATACAGGTTTGAAGTTAGCATTTGCCGAGTCAATTTCGAACTCGCACAGTTGTAGTTGGAGTTTAAGTTAGAGTTGTGTTTGGATATGAATATAAATTAAAATTGTTTTTGAAATTTTATAATTTGTGAGAGAAGTGTGAGTTCCAAATATAATTTTGAAATTATATTTGAAATTTTTATAATCAACGCATTTTATTTTACTTTTTTTACTAAAATAAAATAATTTTCATAATCAAATGGCTATTAAATTTAATTTCGAGAGAAATAAGTTTTTGATAGTTGTAATTTTGGGCTATTTATCAAACTATAGTCTTCGTACTGGATATTTCTCAAACGACTGTTTCTCTAGGAATTTCCACCAACTTTGTCCTTTCTCAAACGATAGGAGAATTTTTTGACTTTTCTTTGTAAAATAATCTCAATTTAGTAAAAAAATAAAAATAATAAGTAGTATTTAGTTATAAAAAATATTTTACTTCAGTAAAAATTATTTTTAAAAATATAAAATTACTTTTATTTTTCTTATAAAATTATGTATAATTATATTCAAACAGAACATTAACTTCAAAAAAAATATTATTTTTATAATCAAGAGGGGCCAAATTCCCAAGCTAAAAAGGTGAAAAAGTAAAGGCGGAAAAAGAATTGTTTTCTTACTTTTTGGGGTTCTTCATTTTTGGAAGTTCATCTAAAAAGATGAACTTCACTTTGCAACACATTTCTAAACAAGAACACAAACATAGAGCGATTGGGATCTATAAATAAAAACTTGTGTAATTCAGCTCATTTACTTTTATTAGCATAAATAATTTTAAGCGAAAAAAATCAGATATTTATTTTTATAGACTTTTTTAAAAAAAAATTATACTTATCTGTTACTATTATACTTTTCTCAATATATTGATATTTGTCATTTATTATACTCTCAAAAAAAGTTCTCTTTTTTTTAATTGCGTTGAGATATATCTTAAGGCATTTTCGTAGCTGTTTTTTTTAAAATACACCAAGAAAATGGATCTCCAACCTAATTTAATGCCACATGTTAACCTTTTAACTTGCAATGAGTCTTATACAATAACAACGCATGTTATCAACTACAGATTATGAACTTGTAAAAGGTTGAATACTATTTATATCCTCTATCTTTTCTTTAAAAATTAAAATTCTCTCTAAATTTGAATAGAAAATATCTTTGATAAGAGAAAGTTGCTCAGATGGTAAATCACTCCTCACTTTCAATATAAATATTCTTAGTTCGAGTAGTCTATAGAACAAAAAGAGAGGCGAACTCTTAGATAGGAGTTAAAGAAAAGTATTCTTTCATTTATGTTTTATGCTAAGATCTATTATATTTTAGCCTCCAAATCATTAAAAATATAAGTCATAAGGTATTTAACTTTTAAAACAAAATAAGTTGGAAGAAAATATTTTTTACCTTGGTACCTCGGTATTTTTTTCAATATTCACCTTTTGATATGAGTATTTATTGAAAACGACCTCTCTACCCTTGAAAGGATAGTAATAAGGTGAGTACATCTTACTTTTCTCAAATCTCAATTGTAAGATTGTATGTGATGTATTGTCATTGATAACTTATGATTTTTTTAATGTAGTCTCTATCTTGCTTTTGTTTTGCGAGGAAGAGAGAAAACAACAATAATAATAACATATTCAATATAATTTTATAAGTGTGACATGAGAAAAGAGTGCGCAACCTTTGTTTTCATTATTTTTTAGATGAAATAACTTTTTTTAAAATAATCAATAAAATTATTATCATGTGATCAAATGATCACGAATTAAATCATGAAAATAATTTTTTACAAAAATATAAAAAAAATTACACATAAAACTCTTATATTTCGATTCTTTCTCAAAATTCGACACACAACAAGCACTTTAGTGCATAAAATTGTAAAACGGAACCTCTTAACTGTAGAAGAGGAAGAGTGAAGAGCACATACAATTAAGAAAATAAGGAAAAAAGACAAGGCAACGGTAAGTGAGATGACATTTTCTTAACGTCTATATTAAATCATTACTAGAGCATAGGACAGGTGTAAAGAATTAGAGAGTAGTAATAGACACAATTCCTTTTACTCTACGCCATTTTGGCCTGCATCAAATTAATGGACCACCCAATTTCCGCCCTGCTAGCTGTTCCATTATGCGCACACTGAAATTATTTGTAGGTAACTTGTCTTTTCAATATTTTAGTTAATTATATTCTTCACATATTAACCACAAAATTGAACTTAATTAACGTCAGATCAGCTAAGCTTTCCATAAAGCTACTTAGGACCGTTTGATCATGAAAATCATAATTTTTTAGAGTGAGAGTTGAAGTTGAAGTTTGAGTTGGAATTGTGTTTGGCCATGAATATAAATTAAAGTTGTTTTTGAAATTTTGTGAGAGAAATATGAGTGAAAAAAATAAAAATAAGTAAAACTTATTTTCACTTTTCCAAATACAATTATTTTCATGGCCAAACACATCTTGTTTTCACTTTTTTCACTAAAGTAAAATAATTTTTCAAAAAAAAGAAAATAATTTTCATGATCAAACGATTACTTAGTATTTAAGTAGAAAAGGAGGCATGTCCAAATCTTAACTATTTAATGGTAATGTGAGATCTCAATAGTTCATAAATAATATACATGTGCTTTCTAAGTATTACTCACTATTATGAAAAATCTTACGTGATCAGAGATCAAAATTCAAATTTGAACAAAAACATGAAACGTAGGTATTACTTCTTAATTTAAATTTCATTGGACAAGATTATTGAATATTGTATTATTATTAGTCGTAGTAGATATCTAGCGAAACAATTTTTGTCTCACAAACTAATCTATCATCATTTTAATCAAAAGTTTTTCTTTTAGGGAAAGAGTGAAAGTTGGATTGAAAAGCAAGCAAAAAGTTTACGTTGCATGACTTTTGTTTCAATACCAATAACCCCTAATTAAGTAATTAAGGCCCACCATCAATTTGCTTTTTAGCCTTTGCATTTCATCAATCATTTTAACCTATCCTCCACCACAACGGATATTGGTGAGAACATTAGGTAAATTATATATGAATTGGAATGAGTTATGTTTGATAACACAACAAAAAATATATATTTGATCTAATTCAAATACAAAAGTTGGTTAGTGAGATTAAAATGTTCCAAAATTATATAGGGAATGGTAACTTAACAACATTTAACTCAATGTAACAAACCTTAATACATGTAATATCTAAGTATTTTTTCCAATAATAGCTAAACCAATCTCTTGCATACATTTACTTTATAAATAAATATTACACTATTGTGGTCAATCATACGTAGTTACATGTCGAATTAATTTGGTAGAATAAAGAATCCTTTTATAACTCCAACTAAATTGATGTTAAAGCACTCAAAAGATCAGCAGCAAACCTTAGAAATCAATAAAAGTTGCTGTATTTTACGTAGTACAAAAACTCTCTTTGTAAAATGGCGTTTTATTTTTAATGTGAAAATTTAAATTTAATTGAGGTTAAATAAAAATATCAAACCTGGGAAAAAAAGAGTAAAAACCCTTGCTACCTCCAGAGGTTTTTACAAACGTAAGACAACAACAGAACATCATTAGATTAGTACTTTTGTATTTATGAGAGCTGTAATGGAGATCACATGAGAATAACCCAAGTGGGGTCCATAACCCCACAAACAGATCTGTTTGGAAGTCACAATTCACCAGCCACCTTTCTACTTTGGTTTTCCTCTTTTTTACTCTTCTCCCAAACAAACCCCTATATATATATACATATTTCCTTCTCTCCTCCCTCCTCTTTCATATAGCCGCACACTAAACTTTTCTCTTCCACTCTAGTAGAAAGTAAATAATCTGAGTGTGCGAAAAATACATTGTGATAAAAAATGGATCGGAAAAATGCTCTTTGGATTGGTTTTCTTTGCCTTATAGTCGCCGGAGTTGGTGGTCAAGCTCCTGCCACGTCACCTACTACTAGTCCTGCACCACCAACACCCACTACCCCTGCACCTACTGGTTCTCCACCTCCGGCAGCTTCATCTCCGCCGCCGGCAGCAAGTTCACCTCCACCAGCTGTGTCTTCTCCACCACCGTCTGTAGCATCTCCACCGGCTACTTCACCACCACCAGTAGCTGCTTCTACTCCTCCGCCTGTTAGCGCTCCGCCACCAGCTACTCCTCCACCAGTGAGCACTCCGCCACCAGCTACTCCACCACCAGTGAGCGCTCCGCCACCGGCTACTCCGCCACCAGCTGCAGCACCTTCACCGGTAGCAACTCCACCAGCTGCAACTCCGGCTCCTGCTCCAAAGGCGGTAGCTACATCTCCGGCACCGTCACCGGTGGGATTGTTGAGTCCTCCATCACCACCTATGGGTGCTCCATCACCAAGTACTACTTCAGATTTATCTCCTGCTGCATCAGCCCCTGATCAGGTACTTAGTTTGTTCAAATCTCACTTACATTTTCACTTCCATTTTCTGATTCCGTACCGTTATTATTCGAGCATACATTTTCACTTTTTTGTAATTTATTTATTATACATATAATACAAAAATTTTAGTAAATATTACATTTGAACTTATAATTTCAATACGGCACATTAAAAACTTGCATGTTAAATTCGTTAGATTTAAATTTAGTCACTAATTACTACGTTGATTTTATGTAACAGATTTAAAATATGAAGGTCAAAACTAGGAGAACTCATAACATACATTTTTCAAGTTTTAAAAAATTATGAAAATACATACTTGCAAAGTTACGATGTTACAACATTTATAAAAATATGGCGAAAAAGGGATCTTTTTGTTTTTACTTTTATTCAGTACTAATAAATATAAACATAAAAATGAATATATTTAGATTGTGTTAATATGGAGCGCATGATGGTCAAAGTTAGCATGGAAAATCTAAGATGTACCAGTTTCTCGTAAAGTGTGTGTCTGGGACTATGGTAGAGGATCTAGCTAGTGGAAGATCAGGTGTGGTCGAGAGCATGCGAGCTTTTTTTACGCTTTAGTCCCTCATTAGTCATCAGAGTGAGTTCATAATTTCTGATGAGATATTCACTGGTACATGTCACGTGCTTTGTGCTTCCCCATAATGACTCTCTGTCTTTACCAAAAAAAAAAGATTAATAATTTAAAATGTTTTTATACTGTTAGCCTGTTACACAATATTCTCGTTTCGTTTCGATTTATTTGTCTGATTTTTTTTGACTTGATACATGGTTGAAGTAACGAGTTTGAATTTCGCAATCTTAAGAGTGTCAATCACGGAAAGAGTTAATAGTAGTTGTTTTTGAAATGGATTAAAATGAAAATTAAGACAAACAAATTGAAAAACAAAGGGATTACAACAACAATATACACGCAAACAATAATTTTCCAAGTTTCACTTGTGGACTCTGGGAGAGTAGGATTACATAGACCTTACCTGTGGACCTTTGAGCTATGTGGGATAGAGAGACTGTTTTCGATAAATAAAAGTCTCGGTCCGAAAGAAGTGAAATCAATGTTTCCAAGTGATTGTTACTAGTAAATATTTTTGGTTTGAGAAATGAGAAGCCTGTAACAGTGCATTACCATAATATGAAGTGCAGATCCACATTTTGTCCAATTGAGAAGAAGCAATCCTAACAGAATGTGACACTTTTTAGTTATGTCCACAAATATATACTGAAAAATAACATGTTAGCATACATTGTGTTTATTACTATGATATTAGTTTGATGTGTTATAGTGTTCATGTACATCTTTTTATTAGGCTGTATATCCAAAAACAAATAATTGAAGAGACAGGAAGAGTAATAGTGGGTAGCAAAGTCCATAGAGATAGAATATTAAGTCACGTTGAACCCCAACCAAACATCCCGTATATTTTGAATTTATTTGGATTCTTGTGCCAGTGCTTGCATTTTATGTCGCTAAAAACGCAAACTAACAGCAGCTTGATTATCAGATCAGATCTGATGGTGCTTGAAATTTTTTTTGGGCTATTTTGTATATTTTGAATTTTCTTGGATTCTTATGCATGTTCCAATTTTGTATGTCCCGCAATAATTGTGAACTTAAACTTGATCAGATCAGACTTGATGGTGCTATTTTTTTCCTAATGAATTAAATTTTCTTGTTGCTCTTTAATTAAATTGTCTTTTCCCTTTTCATACATGATTTGATATGCGTTACTTGAGTCGACGGTATATTGGAAACAACCTCTCTACCTTTGCGAGGTAGCGATAAAGTTGCTTAAACTCCACCCTCTCCGGACTCTATACGCCGGTAATGTTGTTGTTGTTGTAGTAGTACTACTATTTTGCTGATATTTTGATGCATGTTTTTTTTCTGCAGAGTGGAATGGAGAGCATGAGATATTCAAAGGTGATCATGGGAAGCTTGGTCTTTGGATGGGGTCTCCTCTACTTGCTGATTTAGAAATCTCTCTCTGATGCCATTTGCTTTTGCCACTCACTATATATTATTATGAAATGCCATCACTTTAGCTATTAGTAGGATGATGATGGCCTTATTTTTCTCACTACATGTACTTGGATTATACATTCACTTGGATTCTTTTTTGGAGGTTTTCTTGTTGATCAGAGGGAGCTTATTTTTGTATTTTGGTACTATTAGTATGCTCATCTATTCTTGCTTTCTTCTTACATCTTTGTGTCACGTTAATCTTTTGGGGAACCTTAATTAGTCACTATAGCTATCCTCTTTCATTAGATGGATAAATATTGTTCACAAAATAGGTAAAAAAGATGCATCAATTCCAAATTCGAGAGGCAGGGAAACTTTTAAAATTAAATTTAGAGTTGGGATTAAAGCTATTGAGCCACGTGTTGAATTCGTACCTTCAATTTACCTCCCAAGTATGCGCATTGTCTCAATTTGAGTACGTTCTTGCGAGAATATAATTACCATAAATTGGTTAGTTGTATGCTAGTTGTCGATAAGTTATACTAGCTGTCGAGAATATAAGTGCTTCCCCTTAATCGAATTTTAAAAGCTGACATACTGAAGGGAAAGTTGTACCAAATGAAGGGAAAGTTTTCCAAAAAGCAAGTCACAACTCACAAGATGGTTGAGTAAAGATGTAGAAACGTTTTTAAGAGAGTTGGTACAGACAGCTTGCTCCGGTTTTTCAGAGTTAAGTTTGGTCTGCCTTTATGATATTTACCTTAGTATATTTCCACCACTGCAGAGGGTAAAGATTTTTTTTTCTTTTTTGGGTTTCATATGTCAATATATGTATTGAACCTTGAATAATTCAATTTCACATATTGCAATGCTCATTTTTGAGGATACATTTTCAATAGAAATGTTTTAGTCTCATGACTCAACCTTAAATATCTAGTTAAAGACCGAGGAACCTCGACTATATCATCAAAACCACGGTGGTGCAAAGGGTAAAGTTACTTTCGCTGAAAAGTGAAAAACTTTGCATTCTGCAGACATTTAAATCTTTCACGAGAAAATATTATTGATCAAGAAATTAAACCTTTCTACGTGGTTGCAGAAATATTTTAAGATCGATGTTGGTAATTAGTAAGACAAAATAAGGATAAGTAAGGTATATTTGCATTTGATTTGAATTAGATAAACTAGAATAAATTTTAATTTTATTTAATATTGACTTCCTTCCAATTTTACATTTACATTTTTGGTTACCTATTCTTTCTAATCATTCAATTAGTTAAATCTTCAACATGAGCTGTGGTGGAATGGTTGAGATCCTTTTACTTTTAATTAGAAATCTCAAGTTAGAGTACTGTTCATGCAAATGAAAGAAATTCATATCGGAAGCGCTGGCCCTAGACATGGGCCCTGTAATGTGTAAGTTTTAGTTAGTCAAGCTTCAATGCAGGTATTGGTCGTCCGAAGAGGGAAAGAAAACATTACCAGTGCTAAAACCTCATCTCAGCTTTAAGTATGACATTTTTAAAAAAGAAAAAGAAAAATTAAGAAATGATACGGGCAAGGCTTGAAAATAACGGGCTCTATCTGGGTTGAATAGGGCCTCAACAAAACCCATTTCTCAAGATAGGCTATATATGGATTGGGTTTGGGTAACGAAATAAAAGTAGGAAAAATTACATATATATATATATATATATATATACACACAAGTTAACTATTAGTTATTACAAAATATTTCTATTTTGACTCCAACATTGTGCTCCATATTCTCCGCCTAAAACCTTGCTAACGTGATTTGGAGGTTTCAAATTTCTTTCAGTAATCAACGATTAACTGATCAAGTAATTAACTTCATCATTTTCTTCATTAAATAAAAAATTATTTCAATTTTTTCTTTGTTGCGTGTATGTAGTGCTCAAATTCACCCCCGCCCCACACCCACTAGACAAAACTCCGCGCGATACACGATATATGACCTGTCAGCTTTGCTTCAAATACTAATAAGGTTAACATAAAAAAAATAGGTTTGAAAACCAGTCTCAGCCTCGACTTTCTCTTCACGTTTGTACATCCGTTAATTCAAAATCCCTCCTCCAATTCCGCCTCGTCTTTCCGGCACATAAGTCTTGATTTTATGGTCACATTATACTTTAGATATTTACTTTATACATTAGAAAGTTTACAGTAGATATTACTTTTATACGTTGTTGATTTTATGGTCACATTATACTTTAGATATATACATTAGAAATGTATATTTTTTATCATACTTTATTTAATTCACTAAATGATTTCTTATACGTTAATACCTTTTCATAATACTTTACATTGATATATTTTGATATATGTTGGGTACATTATACTTTACAATTGTAACCTTACAAAATATAACTATAATACGTTTAAATCGACTGTGTTAATGTAACGACCCGAGACTACCCCTAGTCGTTACACGGTACTTACGACCCCGAAGGACCACAAGCTAATCCATTATCTATTGTGAGCACTGAACAATAATACTGAAATAAATGCTGAAAAAATGGTCTGAAATGCCATAAGGTTCAAAACATCTGAAATACTGATAAACTATAACATCTGTAAAACTGGATACTGTCTGAAAATCTAGTATGAAAAGCCTCTAACTGAATCTGTTTGAAAGTGGAGTTGATAGGACAATCCCCAACTAACTCCATCTACTAAAATACTGCTAAGCTGAAGTACTGAAATAAAAGGATATCCTCGATAGATGAGGACTCACTGCTAAATCTGCTACTACTGGCTGAATCTGGCTAAGCGCGGTCAGGAACCTGAGCGTCCGAAACTATGATATGAAACATTATAGCGCAGAAAAGTATGCGTCAGTACGTGGGAATGTACTGATATGCCAATGAGGTAAGACTGAATGCAACGGTTCATAGGCATGAACAATAACTGACTAAATGATATAAAGTAACCGTATATAAAAGTACGTGTGTACTATACATCCATGATCCATCCCACCATATTTTTGTTTGCTTTTTTTTTTTTTGAATTTTTTTTTTTCTTTTCAAAGGGAATACAAAAAGATGACTCATCACAGTTGAGTTGGGACTTGGCAAAAAATTAAAGTTGCTTAAAGAAATGGTGATGCTTTTATGGTACTGTAATTTAGCATCTTGAACAAGAAAAACAGAAGGTTCAAGTTAATATTCCTTGGAAGCTTAATCAACTTTCAAATCAATTTCAAAGGTAAGCAATACCAAATCCCACAACCAAGAATCACTTCCTTTTTACTGTTCTAATTCTATATTTTTTTTTATTTTTTTTAACTTAGTCAATTGGAAAAAGATACATTATTTATAAAAAATAATATTAATCGGATTACGAAGAATAATAAAGAGCTAGGAATTTGTTCCTTCGTGTCATCAATTAAATAGAATTAGATGTTATTCCTCATCTGTTGTATCCTTTTTTAGTTGAAGAAAAAATCAACATGAGGTGAAATAATTGGAAGATAAACTCTTTGTGTTATTAGTGGCGGATTCAAAATTTATGTTTATGCTGTGGATTAAATGTATATCTTTGTACTGTTACGACAGACTTTATTAGTATTTACTTCTAGACATTGGACCTATAGTAACGATTTTTTTGAGCAACGATTAGATTGTTCCAACTATATGAATTTCTTCCCAATGTTCCTGCATTCAAGAATTTGATTGGGATTCTTTTATTCTAATAGATTTCTTACCCATATACACAATATATATCCACTTTCAAGGTGCTAAATTCTTGTTCTTTTAGATATTCCTTAAATTTTCACTACATCTCATGATTTTCCTAAGAATTTGTGTGGTAATTGATTGAGTAATCTATAATGCCTCATAAGATATGTTTGGAAGTATGTTTTTGTCTTCCAATTTTCAATTCAATTATAAAGGTTCTTTAATCTTATAAGATAGAAGATATTAAAATTATCGATGCCTTACAAGTTTACAATAATATATATTACGTATATTATCCCGAAAATACATAAATATTTTTTGGAGTTAAGTTGGTGACAGATTTAAAATTTTACGTAGCGGTTGATATAGAGAATTGTCTATATCCTTTATTTCTCTTAAAGGAGCCAAGACACGTTAGTCACATTCTCTTGATAATAATAAATTGACATTTGTACGATTTTTGAACTTTCCAGTGTCCCCAATATCGAAAACCTTGCTTGCAACAGGTTTTTAAATTTATTTTCCCTTTGGGGGTTAAGGGATAATTTGATTACACTCTGCACAAGCAAGCACATACATGTATTGATTTTTAGCAATATCAGACTTTTAGCTGATTAATCATTTATTTAAAGTAAAAATTCCTTTTTTTTTTTTCTTTTGGTTGGGTATGGAATTGATGTATGCCTTATGTCTCTCTTCTTCACTTCTTGATGATGTTTAAAGGATTCTTCTACTAGACTCATAGTTTTGCAACTATCGCTATCCACCCATAAGCATAATTCCCTCTTCCTATTTGCTTCAAGTACAAGCCGCTCTTAGATTCATTACCTAAAGTTAAAAGAGTTAAAGGTAATATATATCCCCCGTGTAAAACTATCAGGTCAATCAACGGATATCTACAGATAAATCTTACTAAAACGTGAAATTTATAATCTTGAAAATAAGACATTTGATTGTTATCTGCTGCAAGAAGTAGAGATGACCTAACAATGTAAAAATTCCTTACACTGACGGTGTATATAACTTAAACTTAAATTTAACATTTAATAATAGAGTCCAAGAATCATCTTTATATAGTGACCTCTTAGAATTCTTTTCTTTTGCTAGCTAGCCACCCAAAAACTCTCGTAAAAAATATAAAATAAAATTAGAACCATGAAGTGCAATGAGATATCTCATTTTAGCCACCCTCAACACAAGCTAAGATATGAATACTCAGAATTTCCATTCAAATGTGATGGTTGCAAGGAAGTAGGCATAGGGTCACGTTACAAATGCACAAATTGCGAGTATGATTTACATATGCATTGTGCAATTCCTTCTCCTTCAATTACACATCCATTTTACACAAAGTGTTCTTTCCAATTCCTCTCTCGTCCCCCGGGGAACGTGCCGCGATACTGCAATGCTTGTGAGAAGGATATTACTGGATTTTTGTACCATTGTAGGTCTTGTGGATTTGATCTTCATCCATATTGTGCTAAGCTTCCTATGGTGCTTGATGATGGGGATGTCAAGCTTTACCTGTATAGAAAGGTATGCAAAATTTGAAACAATAGCTATCGTTATGGAATTTCAAGTTTTACAAATGATACAATCCTAGAGTTTCAATATCTACAAGCAAAGTTTCAGGAACAATTATATATGAAATTTCACTCGGAGAACCTAGGACAATGACCATTTTCTCAAAACATGACCAAAAAGTGGTCAATTGGCATTATTTCTTTAGACCAGTGACTATCCTGGATCAATGTAATTAAAATTCAAAGTTGAATCAAACTTACTCATATATATAGATGTTGAATTGATACTTTTTTGTTAGTGTTTAGGTAAATATTTTAATTCTAAAAAAAATTGGCTCTGTCTCCTGATGGAAAGTCCATTTGGCATTTTAGCTGCTTGGCTTTTAATTGAGAGTTGATAAATTTTCTGATCAGATTTATTTTCTAAGTACTCAGTCATAAGTTTTGTAACTTTACTGTGATAAAAACTAATTTAATTACTTTTATAATAATTAAAACCTCATAAACTAAAGGACAATTGGGGAAATCAACTCCACATCACCCTTCCTACAGTATACTCTATCCCCTCAGTGGGGCAGTTTGTTAGATGTTAAGGAAGACTACTGTGAGGTTTCATCATGTAGAAGTGGGACCAATTAACTTTTGTGGTCTATAGTTTTTCATTTTTCATCTAGTAATTGTCTCCCTCTAGGTTTAACTAATTCGAATTTGTATAAAAAGTCTTAATTTAGGTAACGTTCTTTTAGTTTAAGGTGATTTTATTTTCAAAACTTAAACTTAAGACTTCTAATTCAACTTATCAAAGTATTGGAGTTTAGTTTAATTTTAAATAGAATCAACTTGGTCTAACATCTTTTTATCCACAACTCTTATGGCCACTAACAGGGGCGGATCTACGTGTATCCCAGGGGTTCATCTAAATCCCCTTCGTTGAAAAAATACGTTAAATATACACAATTAATTTTTTTTTTCTATGTATATATATATAGAGTTGAAACCCCTTAACATAAGTAGGATACTTGGTTCAGTGGCAAAGGGGGTTCAGAAATTTGCCTTTGAAGGAGAAAACCTTGCGGGTTCGAATCCCGTTTTTGAGGCAGTTTTTTTTTTTTTTTTTACTTCAAGGAACTAAGCTGCTGGAACAAAAATAATTCTAAAAAATTTATTTTTTGCAACTTAATTTAAACGACACCGTTTTAAAATAGGGGCAAAGTTTTTTTTTAATTAAAATCCCACTCAATGTGAAATATTAAAAAATTCAATAACTTATACTAGTACTACCTAATCACTTTTCCTAATTCCATATCTATATGACTTTAACCCTACAGGCTACAATTTGGGTTCATCTGCTCATCGTCTTCGAGCACCGCCGCACGACATCGTTTTTTGATTCAAATTATTGAGTTTCAACCTCAATCTCTCACCGGTGTCTTCCCCAATTTCACTAGCTGTTACGGCTTCTTCGGTAATTCTTAATTTTTTTTAATTTTAATATTCTAATCCTATTTCTATATTTGCTACTGTTAGTTGCTACTTAATTTTTAATTTTTTTTATCTGTATAAAAGCTTCTTCTTTTTACGGCTGATGTATTTTTTATGATTTGATGTGCTACTTGATTTTTGATTGTTATCTATGTAAAAGCATTTATTTTGTTCATTTAATTTGGTATAAAGATGATCGTTTTCTTTTTTATGTTGGTTTATAAGTTCTAACTAAGTTCTTACTTTACGTCTTTACGACAGTCTCAACGTTCTGTGAAGAATGTTTTTATTGTATTACTAAAATCAAATTTAGTCTCTCATATTGATATTCAATCTAACCAACAATCAAATGCCAACCATTCAAAAGTAGCATTACCTTCTCAAGAAAATGCTGAAGAATTTGATTTGAGTTCCTTAAAGTTTGATCCGGGCGAAAGAATCCCAATATTAAAATATCCTTCAAAGCATCGTGATCTTATTAGAAGAGCATATCTCCTAAATGGTCGCTATCAACCCCGTCTCTGTCTCCAGCTTAATGAGTATCCTCAAACGGATATTTCTGGATCAATGCGTCGTTTTAATCATGAATGGTTCGATGATGTGTATCATGATTGGTTAGAATATAGCGTTAGTAAAGATGCAATCTATTGTTTGTATTGTTGTCTTTTTTAAATATAATAACATTCATCAAGGTGGAGGCGAAGTATTTTCAACTACAGGATTTAGAAGTTGGAATAAAAAGAAAGTTTTGAGAAGCATATTGGTCTACCAAATAGCGTACACAATCAGTCAAAGAAAAAATGTCAAGATTTATTACGACAAAAACAGTCTGTTCAATGCATTTGATAAGCAATTAAATTAACTTAAGCATGGATATTGGATCCACGTGAATGCTTCGGTTGATGTAGCAAGACTTCTAATAACTCAGGGCTTTGCATTTCGAGGTCATGATGAATCTAAAACATCACTTAGTAGGGGGAACTTTCTTCAAATACTCTCATGGTATGCAAAAAAGTGTGATAAAATTCATGCTTATGTGCTAGAACATGCTCTTCAAAATGATTAAATGACTGCTCCATCGATTCAGAAAGATATTGTAAGTGCATGTAAAATAGAAACCGTTAAAGCTATTCTTGAGGAATTAAATAGTGACTATTTTTCCTTACTAGTTGATGAGTCTTTTGATGTGTCATGCAAAGAGCAAATGGCTATTGTATTTCGATATGTTGATAGAATGGGGTTTGTGATGGAGAGACTTAGTGATATTATTCATGTTCAAGATACTAGTGCTTTATCTCTAAAAAAGGCAATTGCCAATTTACTTGCTCAACATTCCTTGAGTCTATCATCTGTGCGTGGACAATGTTACGATGGGGCAAGTAATATGCAAGGTGAGATCAATGGTCTTAAAATGTTGATTAGGCAAGACAGTAGATCGGCTCATTCTATCCATTGTTTTGCTCATCAACTTCAACTAATTCTTGTTGGAGTCTCTAAAAAGTGTATTAAAGTGAAAAAACTTGTAGTGTTGGTCTCAAATATTTTGAATGTGTTGGGATCTTATTTTAAGCGTATGGATGAACTTTGAGATTCTTAAAAAGATAAAATTCAAGAGGCATTAGATATGGGTGAAATCACTACCGGTAGGGGCTTGAATCAATAACTTGGTCTTTCAAGAGCTTGTGATACTCGTTGGGGGTCTCATTATAAGTCCTTTGCCAATTTTATTCTTATGTTTGGCTCTATTCTTGATGTTCTTGAATCACTTGTTCTTGATGCACGTAATATGGATGAAAGAGCCAAGGCAATGGGACATCTCGAAGCTTCTCGAACATTTGAGGTTGCATTCATGTTACGTTTGATGAGGGATGTTTTGGCTATCACAAATGAGCTTAACAAATGCTTACAAAAAAAAGAGCTAGATGTTGCAAATGCCATGCTACTTGTTGAAGTAGCAAAGAGAAGGTTGCAATTTTTAAGGGATGATGAATGGAATTCTCTTATTGATAAGGTATCTCTATTTTGTAACAAACATGATGTTTTGATACCTAACTTTGAGGATCCATATGTTAGCTGTTTAAGATCCCCTCATCGACATACCGATTATACAGTCTTAATCATTACCGTGTTGAAGTGTTTTGCAATATTATTGATTGGCAACTTCAAAAACTCAAATGATCATTTTGGTGAGGTGACAACTGATTTGCTTCATGGAATTGCTTCTTTGAATCCAGTTAACTTATTTTCAAGTTTTGACATAAAAAAAATAATGAGAATGGCCGAATTATATCCAGATGATTTTGATGAACTTAATATGAGTATCCTTGAGAATCAACTTTCAAGTTACATTGTTGATGTTCGTGATGTTGATGAAAGGTTCTCCAATTTGAATGGGCTTTGTGATCTTTCCAAAAGATTAGTTCAGACAAAGAAACATTCAAATTATCCTTTCGTATTCCGCTTAGTGAAACTTGCTTTACTTCTACCATTTGCCACAACATCCGTTGAAAGAGCTTTTTTGGCAATGAAGTTTATCAAGAATGACTTGTGGAGTCAGATGAGTGATAGTTTTGTTAGTGGTTGCTTGGTGCCTTATTTGGAAAAAAGATATATTTGATAATATTTCTAATGATGCTATTATTAAGACATTTCAAGATATGAAACCTCGTAGAGTACAATTGTAATAATGTATGTTGTTGCACTTTAAATATTAAAATTATGTTTTGATTAGCTTCTTCGCGTGTTTCATTTTTTTAGAATATTCTGATTGCCTCCACTTAGTCATATACAGTTGAAGTGTAATAAAGTTTCAAAATATACATTAGATCCCTCACTGTATATCGTAGAATTTTACTATCAGGTCCAACCGGTAGTTGCTGCCATAAAAAAATGAGTTTAGTTTGTCTCAGATTTGAGTTATTGCTAATTCTTTTGATCTAAATCTTAAT
Organism: Capsicum annuum; assembly: GCF_002878395.1. NCBI lineage: Eukaryota > Viridiplantae > Streptophyta > Magnoliopsida > Solanales > Solanaceae > Capsicum > Capsicum annuum. The sequence continues at coordinate 164,864,670 of NC_061118.1, forward strand.
AGCATTAAAGTTGGATGGCAGGTATTGTTTCTTTTTCCTTTTCTACTTTATCTTTTTTATGCCACTTAAAACCAAATCCTTGTAGATTTTGTTCATGATCTCTTTAGAGAGCGAGTAACTAGGATGTAGTTTATTATGCGTATCGCCTCATCATTTCTATAAAAAGTTTGTCTTCTGTATTTTATAGGACCTTATTGCTGGATTTGATCAAGAAGCAGCTGCTGCGGCAAACTAAAGGCAAGTTTATTTCTTTTTTATGACTAACTATTTTGCATTGTTGGTCTTTGCCTTTTTGGAATCCTATTTCACTTTATTTTGCTGGTTGATTTTGATCCCATCAGATGGCTAGACAAGTCATTGAACTTTGTCTATCCCATTCTTGTCTAAACTAATCCGCTCATTTTCCAACACTATCGTCATCCTTAGATATTTTTTGAACCCCCTTGTTAGAAATCCTGCGTCCGCCACTGGCCACTAAGTGTTGTTTCCCAATCGGTCATACTAAAAGTGTAATAGAGATGTAGTTTAACATCGACGTCTCAATATAATAGTTCCATTTTGTTTTTCAGCTTAGTAAATTAACTTCAACATTCAAGAATGCAAAATCTAAGACGAGTTCTGCAAGTTTAATTAAATTCATTGGAGTATTATTTGTTCTAAATTTGCTAACTTTAAATCTTAAATCCGTCAACGACAGGTAAGTGCATCATTGATACGGGACAAACAAGAGGAACACGAAACAACCATAAAATAGTCCAATACACCCTCCAAAATAGTCCACAAATCATAATAAATCGTGGACCAAATGGAGACCTCACTCGGATTCGACAAATATAACAAGAATATAATAAACAAAGGTGTATTTGACACCCAAAACAATCACAAAATACAACAAAAACGTGATGAACAATATGACAACAAAAACAACCAGATTTGGATTCCACAATAACAAGATACAAAAAGGATAGTAACTTGACATACAATATTCACAAATATACGAACCTTAACAATGAGAAAGGACCCTAAGACAAATGAATAGAAACATTAAGTTCTTACTTGGACCAAGAGGGACTCATGAACCTCAAGACCTAAGTTTCCAAGCAAACAAACAACAAAAGTAATTCCACCCTCTTGTTGTTACCTAGTTCCAAGTTTCAGATTTGCCTCAAGGAAAGCGGACTTTGTCTTTCTATGTTATACAATATTCATATTCATGAAAATCTAATGAATGAATCCCTAGAAGGTTGTATTTATAGTTTATTACAAGAATAGTGTGAAATGTCCAAAATGACCTCTTAGTCAAAGTCTTTAAGTGGGCTCCCTTGGAGTGCATTGTATGGACTGATTTTGGAGCCTAGTTAGGCCTTCCTTTGCACTTCACGTGTACACTCCAAGTATCGGGTTCATTCACTCTCGCACTCACCCACCTCCGTGGTCATACCCGTATCATCCTTCCTTTCTTGAAAAGGATTTGACCTCGAATCCGTACCTTGCAAAATCAAGAGAAGACAAACAAGCACACTTCCTCATGGCATGAGGGTTAGGATTAGAAAAAAAAAGTAAACAATAATGGTATGCACTCAAAACACTCAAAATAGCTCACCCAAAAAAAAAGAAACCGAGGACCCTTTGAGTTCAAGTCTCGGCCAACAACAAGTCTCAACATCCCAAGGTGGTTCATATTTGACATATAACCAAGAGTCTTTAGTGTTAAATATTATGAAGCCATCGACAAATTCACCAAGGAATTGGCTATGATAAGCATTCAAAAGAAACGCACCTAAGCCGAGAGTAAATCTTCCCCACCCTGAGATGGCACCAGGATCAAATGGGAAGAGTGACCATAGACACGGGTTTAAACAACACATCCGTTTTCCATAGTCTTTACCATAACCACACGGCCTACTCTCTACATTGGCATACATAGCATCACAAGTAAAGAGAGAGTAGAGAAAAGTGGCATTCAATTCTACTTCTACTATGGTGTCCTCGGAAAAACCACATAAAGTAGAAGAAGAAGTAGTTTCCAAGACCACATATTCCTTACCCTTAAGAGTACTCTCATCTTCCAAGAAGAGATTTCCATCTTTAGAAGGAATGTTGTCACACCATAGTGGGTTAGCATATAGGCTATAGCTTCCAAGGCAAGCTATACCATCATTTTCACCACTAGGTCTATTAGGAGTGTTTAAACTATCTTCAAACAAAACATTGTACCTAAAGAGTGAATGATTTAACCCGCGGACAGATTTGGAACTTTCACTCTGTCACACCCCTTTTTCATACTCCAAAAAAAAGATTTACGTTTTAAGCGTCGAAAGAGTTTTATTATTTAAGTGACAAGAAAAATGAAAATTTGTTTCGGAAAAGGATTATTAACATTTTTATTCAAAGTCGCCACTTGGCATAATCTGGTGTGTCAAGTCACCATTGGAAAATCCTTTTCAAAACCATTTGACTCTTTAAACTGGTTTGCGAGCAGAGATTCCGGCTAAGGAATTCTGTTGACCGAGGGGAAGGTGTTAGGCACCCCTCGATCCCATGGTTCAACCACGGTCGCTTGGTAGAGTGTATCAACTATTTTTTTTTGACACTAAGAAATGTATAAACCACACAAAAGCACGCAAAATAATCAAACAATAAACAAAACAAAACAATCCAAAAATGTAAAGTCCAGTCCAATTATACAGCCCAAAAATAGAAAAATACGAAAATATAAATCCTATTCTAAATTAAATCTAGACTAAGCTCCAATGCCTTATCCGATGCCGCGGGCCTTCATCACGATCATTTTCCGCCAACATGATACGTCGGGGCATTTCCCGGTGAATAAGTATAGAAGATCTCGGGGCATTCCTCGGCTAAATGAATACATTTGAATCGAATATGATAAAGTAGTAAACATTCAACACATACTCCACATTCAAACATCCAACGAAACACTTATTTCTAAATTTTTGCCTACCCGAACCTACATTTGCCTATCTATCTCAACAAAATTCATGCTTATTTCAAATTACACCGCTAATAATGAATTAAAACAAATACGTATTCACTTTTATCAATTTTTAATTCCACCCCAAACAATCAATTTTAATTCTCTAAACGAGATATGATTTCATCACATAATCCATAATCAATCCACAATCAAGGGAAGCAAATACCAAACCAGAACAACAACAATTCACATCATCACGAATTAACCAACACATAATATTAGAATCAATGCATCGGATACCATCAACAATAAAACAAAAAAAAAGGTAAAGAGTAGAATTAGACCTCGATGACGACCTCATTCCAAATATCAGTCAATCAAAAGACGGAATCCGCGCACCAAAGAACCTCAAATCGAACCTCAACAGCGAACCAAATCCAAACTCGGTAGCACCAAAATTGAAACTCCAAACTTTCGACAATCCGATCTTTGTTGATAATAAGAAAATCCGAGACCGATACCCTCGAACAAAGAACCTCGACTATGTCCAACCCAAAATCAGCATAGAGAGACGAAAGCCCGAATAGCGAAACAATAATCCGAAACTGATCGAAAGGCACGGTCGACTAATCCCTAAAATAAGAACAAACGAGAATCCCTAAAGCCCGACTCTAGCAACAGAACACAAAATTGAACGAACCCCTATGATTCAACACACGACAAAACCAACCAGAACAGTGGAGCCGGAGCTCCAGTGAGCTCAGACGACGTTGGAAAATGATGAAAGAAAGGAGGATTCTAGCGAAATCTCAGTGTTTTCTGAACTAGTTTACTTCGAAATCTATCTGAAACTAAGAGATTTGAAGATCCTGAGCTTGAATCGTTCAAGACGATGACGTAGAAGCTCGTTTCGGCAAAGGTTTCGTCGGCAGCTCTTGACAGCGACCAAATTCTTCTCCGCCGCTCTCTCTCTCTCGGCTATAACCTTTCTCTCTCAATTCTCTGTGTGTGCAAATTGTTCGTTGTTGGGTGTGAAGAAGAAACCAAAAATAGAGTCCTCCTTTCCAGTCCGTGATTTGCTGTGATGTATGGAAAAAGGAAGATGTTCTGTGTGTGCTCCTGTGAGGTCCGAGGAATTGTGGTGAAAAAAATCCTCCTCCAGTCTTCGTGCTGTGTGTGGTGTATATATGCTGTGAGGTTAGGGTGGGGTAGTGAGGTAGGGCTAGGTTAGTGGTGAGGTGGGGGTGGGGTATGGTGTGATGTGGTTTATTTTGATTGGATGGGTTGTTAGGATAAGATGTAGGGGTTAGGATAGGATAGAATTTGTTAGGGAGTTTGTTATTTTTTTGTATTTTGTGAGGGTATAATAACATGGATGAGAGTACACGGTAGGATAAAAATAAAAATGGGTAAAAGTGAATAAAAATTGAACTTTAAGAGGACGAAATCAAGTGTCTACACACTCTCTAAGGAATCATTACCAAGTTTCAAAGATATGTCAAACACACGATTAACCCTATGAGCCAAGCAAACATTAGAATCTTTACAACAACATAGGCTCATGGGTTCAGTCCTTTTTTCTTGACCAACATTTTTAAATTCTTCACTCACTTGAGACTCATTAATCATATCACACATATTCTCAAGTGGTGGGAAAGTTTTACAAACAAGTTGGTCAACACAAATTTCACTCGACGATGTACTTTCATTCAACACAATAGCTTCAACACTAGGTGGACACAAATCGATCTTACTAGAAGAGTCGATTAGGTTATCTATAGGATCAACTAGTGTATCCACTCGCACAACATGTACATCATCCACAAGTGGTAAGGAATCAATATACTCATACATAGGTAAGCTACTACTCACACTCAACGGCTTATTAGTCACACGTTCATCATCCACATGTACCAAAGTGTAAGAGATAGCTATTTTACTTTGACGTTCATGAGTACGTTCGTCTTTACCTTGGTGTGAAAGTCTTTCACCAGTTTGGGCAGCAACTTCCTTCGGAAAGCTCTCACCGCAAGGTGTATGGACCTTAGGTTTTAGATTTGTTGAGATAAGTGTGGATACCAATTGGCGTAGCCTTTCAACGTGCCATTTCATGTCCTTAATATTGTCGGTGATGCGGTCAAACGTGACATCAAGATTGGTGGCAGCCATGGTACCTAAGAGAATACAACAACGAACAACAAAACAAACCAACTTGTCAGCTCAAAAATGCCTCACCACACTTTCACTCTCAAATTTTACCTCACACTTGGTTTCACAAGTGTTGAAAGCCGGCTTGTACTTCGTGAGTGATTGAGGGAGGAGTCCATCTTGGTCCGGAATAGATTTTCGTTTGAGTTGACTCAAAGAAAATTTGCTTACGGACTTGAACCAACAAGATATAACAAATTAACAAAAGAGAAAAAGCACAAGAGAAACGTAGACACGAACAACTGATTTAAGAACTAAGTGACAACCCAGTAGAAGTTTACTAGCTTGTTAATTAGTACTAGGATCAATTAAACGAAACTAAGAGACAACAAAATGAAACTAAGAAATCTAGAATTTCGAGATCGAAAATATTGCGTGAACAGTAGCAGTGATGGTGTGGCAGCCACGTATTGGTTCATTTTTATCAAGTGGTTATTCTCAAATGTTCAAGTCTTGGTCAAAAATTAATTTGGATTGGTGGAATTTATTTTAGGAGGGAAAATAAATCTTGGAGCCTTTTCAATTTTCAAGACTTGACTTTTTCTTGTACTTCTCCTTAAAACATGGGTCCTTAAATCATGGAAAAGTAGTTGAGAAGTGATATTAAATTTTTTGGTGGTTGGGGGTCTTTCAAGACTAACAAGTACATACACCTTTTTCCTTCACCTTTTAGGATCTAGCACTTACTTTATGTTCTAACAATAGATGAAGAAAGATGAAGAAATTCAAGAACAACAACAACCACACCAAGAACAATAACAACAGTCTTTAAGAACAATAATAATTCCAACGGCCAACTCCAATCCACAACAACAAACGGCCAAGTCTCTTTTGTGTTGTGTCTTTGATTTTAACGAGAGATGGAGGTTGTGAAGAACTTCAAGAACACAACAAAATTCACCAATAAATACAACAACAACACTCCTTTCAACAACAACAACCACACACACGGCCAATTCAATTTTTTCAACAATAATGTCTACCACACGGTCTTACTTGTTCACGACAACAACAACAATGCTCAAACTTAGATATGGACTCAAGTGTTAGTGAAGAACAAATCTAACACTAGAAACACTCAATACAAACAAAAAATATCGGCCAAGACACAACTAGAACGCAATTCTCGGCCAAGAACACAACACAACAGATTGCACTTTTTCCGGAATTTTCAATTTTTCAACATTTTTTTTAAAAAAAATTTTCAACTAACAAGCCCAAGATTGATCTTGTGGGAACAAGATCAAGCCATTCTTTGATACCAAATGATACGAGACAAAAAAGTGGAACACGAAACAACCATAAAACAGTCCAATACACCCTCCAAAACAGTCCACAAATCACAATAACTCGTGGACCAAATGGAGACCTCACTCGGAGTTGACAAATATAACAAGAATACAAGAAACAAATGTGTATTTGACACCCAAAACATCCATAAAACACAACAAAAATGTGATGAACACTATGACAACAAAAACAACCAGATTTGGATTCCACAATAACAAGATACAAAAAGGATAGTAACTTGACATACAATATTCACAAATCTAAGAACCCTAACAATGAGAAAGGACCCTAAGACAAATGAATAGAAACATCAAGTTCTTACTTTGACCAAGAGGGACTCATGAACCTCAAGACCTAAGTTTCCAAGCAAACAAACAACAAAAGTAATTCCACCCCCTTGTTGTTACCTAGTTCCAAGTTTCAGATTTGCCTCAAGGAAAGAGGACTTTGTCTTTCTATGTTATACAATATTCATATTCATGAAAATCTAATGAATGAATCCCTAGAAGGTTGTATTTATAGTGTATTATAAGAATAATGTGAAATGTCCAAAATGACCCCTTAGTCAAAGTCTTCAAGTGGGCTCCCTTGGAGAGCATTGTATGGACTGATTTTGGAGCCTAGTTAGGCCTTCCTTTGCACTTCACGTGTACACTCCAAGTCTCGGGTTCATTCACTCTCGCACTTACCTACCTCCATGGTCATACCCGTATCAATCATGCCATTGGTGTGGAAGGAAAGGGAGAAAGAGAAGCTGGAGTTACAGATCAACATGCAAGAAGTACAATTTGCACGTGGCATGTGTCAAAGAGATGCTTGTTGATAGTTGGCATGAAATCTATTTTGATAATGACAATAATTATAATAATAGTAATTATAATTATAGAAAATTGGAAAACAGAATCCCAAGTCTGAAAGGTACACTTCAAACTCATCATAAAAAAAGCAAAGGCAAAGCTCAAATATGTTGTGAGGTGATTGGTTTAGCTCTACAGTTTATTATATCTGCTGTTCTTGGCGACCCTGCAACTCTTATTGCTGGAGTGGTTGATTCACTAATTTCAAAATAATTCAAAATTAAATCAAATTGGGATTTTAGTTTCTGGTCAAGTTTGGAAACATATTCAGAGGGAGACTTGACTAAGGACATAATTAAGGAAGTTGGATTAATAATTGTTATGATGTGGGGGGAAAAAATTGGTGGATGGTAGGATGGGGATGTGATATTCAACCACTAATGTAGAAATTTATGTATTTATTTATGAAACTTGCATATGTTCTAACGTTATTTCTATTTCTAAAAAATGCATGCTAGTTTTCTACGCATATACTTAATTCAATTCCTTTTCGATGGCAATAAATAGAGCCGGAGGTACGATTTCAGAAGCGAATTCAGAAAATTATAAAATATTATTATTATTATTATTATGAATCAAACTTATGATTTCAAGTAATTTTTGAATCCTCGTTGTCACTATATGAAAAAGTTTCTTATATAAGTTTCAACAAGTTATATAAAAAATAACTTTATATGGATATATATGATTGTTAATGCTTTCAATCAACGAATATTTATACCACACAAATGGATACATTATATATTTTTGTACACACACTTTTATCACTTAATTATGCTTAATTAATACATGTATTCACTAAATTAAACCACTTAATTGAATTTAAAACCAACATTACAATGGAAAATTGACCTCAAAGAAGCATCAATAAACAAGAAACATGGTACAAGTCTTCTCGAAATTGCAGCCCATTACTCTTTCTGTCTGTGGGTGTTTGATCCAATTTGAATGATTGAAATTGACCCAACATAGCTGAAGAAATTTCTTATTTTCCCCTTTTCTCCAAATATCTAAAGAATGTTTATTGACGAGTAAAAAAAATAGTAGAAAAACTTCTTCGATGAGACAAGATTAATTTTTTTGTGAAAAAAATAAATTAGTCTCTCTATCTCACCTCTAAGGTAGTGGTATCGACTGCATATACATTTCCTCTCCAGATCTCACTTTGTGGAAATATACTGGATATGTAGTTGTTTTTGCTATTGTTCTATCCTAAAAATATTACTCTCTCAGTTCACTTTTACTTGTTATGTTTCACTTCACGAGATTTAACTAATATTTAAAGTTAAATAGAATTAAATCGAGATGTTGAAAACCTATACAAAAGATGCTAGAAATTGTATTTACATTTTAAAATGTTAGTTAAAGTTCATAAAGTTTGACTCTCAATAAGCTAAATGTGATGAATAAAAGTGAAACCAATCGAGGAAGGAGTATAAGAGAAAGATAATTGTCATTAATATTATTGCAAAATATTGTAAAAGTAAAAACTAAAGCTTTTCATCTCATATACTACTACTTAGGACGCATGGCTCAGATTCATGTATTAGATTTATCGAATGGAGATGTTTTATATTCCTTTGAACTAACTCTTTACAAGGAGAGGAAAAAGAAAAAATAGAAACATAATTTAAAAAATTGTAAATTTCATTCCTACCAAGTTTAGCTCAATCACTAAATGACTGATTTGTAGTACTGGTAACTTTCTTTACAAAACCAAATTTTCGAAAATAATAGCCGTTAATAGCTTGTATTTTTTTTGTTTAAATAGATTCTCTTCAATCTTAATAATACAACTCTAATCTTTGCTTAGATTTTCTTCTTCACAAGCAAAAGATTCACAAAATATTTGTAGATTTTTCTCTCTTTTCAATACAAGAGAAATTATATCTTTGTAAGAAAATAAATGACTTCCAAACGTTGTGCAGCTTGCAAACAATTAAGAAGAAAATGTACTTCGGATTGCATATTTTTACCATATTTTCCTCCAAATAATCCTCAAAGATTTTCTTATGTTCACAGAATCTATGGTGCTAGCAATGTTGGAAAGATGCTCCAGGTACATATATTAAGTACTATATTCTGTTACTCCTACAAGAATCTAACTTTTGTCTTGCTCCAAATATTTTAACTAAATTCACACACAAAAACAAAAGTATTATTTTGTATATTTGTATCACATTCAATTTTCAGGATCTCTCTGAGTAAATTATATATTCCAACAATCATTTTATTTAGGTTATTTTATAATCCTAGCTGTTTCAATGACAAGTAACAAAGAAACAAGAACTATAGAAAGAAGTAATGTTTAACTTATTTATCCTTTCTCTCCTACTTACAAGCTTGACTTATAACCTATGATAAATGACCCCATATGTCAAATATGTCATAAAAATTACTAAGTTCTTTTATTAATTTAGTTTTTTTTTTTGTGTGTATTAAATTGTAGCAAGTTGAAGAGCATCAACGAGGAGATGTAGCCGACTCATTGTATCATGAGGCATATTGGAGGATAAAGGATCCAGTTTATGGCTGTGTTGGAATCATTACTGCTTTACATGAAGAGATTTACCATGTACAATCCCAATTGGCTAAAGTACAAGCTCAAATTGACCTACTCTATCAAAATGGAGTTTATATTTTTGATCCTTAATTAATTGGTTTTACTAGCTACAACGAGTTATGTAGAAGTTCTTTTTTGTAGCATTGTGTTTATGGAAACATTTCCAGGTATTTAATGAATTCTTTCTCATCTTGTGTTTGAAATTCACTTTGAATCCTGACTAATCCATATTCTCTCTACGTACACACATCTAATTTGAATGACTGAATTTTAAAAATAATCCCAAATAATCGAATATTTTGTCATTTTTGTCAATATATAAAGATGGTTCTTTGATGACGAGTCAAATATTAGAGTCTTCAATTTCAATAGATGGTAATTGCAACAACAACCCCTTTGATGAGGACAATTAAAATGAATAAATTAGCTCTATCATGAAAACGTTATGCTAGTAGACAAATATAAAGCAGATTTATAGTCAAAAGGTAAAAGGAAAAGGGAAAGGAAGTACAAAAAAAACTTTATCAGTCAATAAGTCAAAAAGTTAGTGTGACATACAAAGATGAATGAATCTCCAAATTGCTTTACCGTTTTTGTTTTTTCCTTCTTATTTAGATTTATTTTCTCTCTTTCTTTCCTTGTACGTGAAAATTTTCCTGTTTTATGTTACAATAAATAAATCAATTAAAATTCACAAGATTAACCTAAGCCAATGAAAAATGGACAATTAACTAGAAAAAAAGGTTCCGACCTTAACATGAGGGGTACGTCAACATATATAGTCATTTGCGATGCGAATTCGAATTAGTTTGAATAAACATGTCAATATTCTTAAGTATTAGGTAGTAAACCAATAAATCATTAACTAAGTCTAAATCTTAAATTAGTTGAATTCATTAGTTATTAGTTATATTCACTCCGTTTCATAATAGTTGGCCCCTATTGACTTGGCATACCCATTAAGAAAATAATAATTAAGGTTTTATTTTACTAAATTAGCCTTATTAATTATACTTTGAAAATATAAATTTTTGTAAATATAGTTTGTTTAGTCATTTAATGTTAAGGGTAGCATTGGAAGAACATAATAAAATTCACTTGATTTCATCGGAACAACTAAATTGAAAGAAATATTTTTAAAAAAAAGGTCAACTAATTAAATGAAACGGAGGGAGTATATATTTTGCTCTATTCAAGTCAATTTCTTTCCAACACTAAATTAATAAAGAATGTTTCAATTAAAGTTCTTGGAATCAGTCACTTCATGATATATGAACATACATAGTTTTTTCAATGAAATAAAAAGAATCAATGATACATTAAAGATTCTCAACCAAGAAATAATAAATGGAAATTAACAAAGACCAAAAAAAAAACCTTAAAATAGAATAAAAAATAGAGTAAAAAAGGAGAAGCAACCATTTTAAAATCGAAGGAAAGAGCAACCCCATCTACTACAACACATCCGTTGCTGGTAATAAATAAATAATCTATCTATATATACACAACACACTTATTGCCAATTTTAAAGAAATTGCACATCAGTTTATTCTTTGTTTGTAAAGAAAATGAACTTATACCATTTTAATAGAGGACGTTACAAGGCACAATGAGAGTACAACAACAAGAACATGTGTACAATTTCACAAGTGTGATGTAAAGAGGATGATGTGTAGACAGACTCATCCCTGCTTTGGAAGATCACACTCAAGTAAAAACAGTTCAAAGTTGAACCAAACTTGCTCATATATAGATGTTGAATTTATACTTTTTTGTTAGTGCTTAGTTAAATATTTTAATTGTGAAAAAATTTTGCTCTGTTTCCTGATAGAAAGTCCATTAGGCATTTTAGCGTTGCTTAGCTTTTCATTGAGAGTTGATAGATTTTCTGACCAGATTTATTCTCTAAGTAATCAGTCATAAATTTTGTAACTTTATAGTGATAAAAAACTAATTTAAAAACTTTTATAATAATAAAAACATCTCATAAACTAAATGACAAATGGGGAAATGAACTCCACACGTGCTCTCTCCCTTCCTACTACATACTCTATTCTCTCAGTGGGCCAGTTTGTTGGAGGTTAAGGAAGACTACTGTAAGGTCTTATCATGTAGAAGTGGGACCAATTAACTTTCATGGTCTATAGTTTTTCGTTTTTCATCTAGTAATTAGCTCCCTCCAGGTTTAACTAATTCGAATTCATATAAAAAATCTTAATTTAGGTGACGTTCTTTTAATTTAAAGTGATTTTATTTTCAAAACTCGAACTTAAAACTTCTAATTGAACTTATCAAAGTATCTGAGTGTAGTTTAATTTTGAATAGAATCAACTTGGTCTAACTTCCTTTTTATCTACAGCAGCTGACCGACTTTCTTCAGCTTTCACTGTATAACTTGACATTCTTTCCTAAGATAATAGATTTCACAAATGATAATCAAAGTAGAAGAAATATGAACCATTGTAATCAACACAGATAATGTGGAAATTCAAGTTTAGTTACCTAAATAAGTCCCAAGGCAACTCAAAATGAGTAGGCACTTCCATAAGACGATGTTTGGCTTAAATGCTCCTATAAACCGGCCTTGCTGACGGCTTTCCGTCAGCAGCTGGCCGACTTTCTTCAACTTTCACTGTATAACTTGACATTCCTCCCTGGGATAATAGAATTCACAAATGACAATGAAAACTAATTTCTGTAATCTCTCAGTAAAGTAATGTTATTATATAAAATAAATGTATATGTGTGTGAATGGATCAACTTTAGCAAAATCTTAGTCCATAAAAGTGATGGGAAAAACAAAATGTGTTGTGGAAAAAGTAGTTAGTTGAGCAGAGGTAAATGCAGCAAAATTCATGACACTTTTTTCATGGAACTGAAGATACTTTTTTCATCATACACAGACATGAAAGTAAATTGCATAGTTCAAATTAACTTAGACAATTTTTTTCACAAAGAGTTACTCGATATCTGTTTGAACAGAATAATTAAATGTCTGTACTGGTAGAAAATAATCTGTAACATGTAGCCCAATGAAATAATCGAAGCAACTTTACAAGCATTATTACTATCTATTTAGACATGCATTTAGTCCAAGTAATTATAGGGTCAGTCTTGGAGGTGGACTTGCATGTGAGAAAGGACATTGTATTAAATGTTCTGCAAAGAAAGTTGTTGAAGATGGATGAAAATTTATTGACGTTGGATTTTCAGCTATTTCCTCTTAATTTTGTTCATTTAATTACAGGGCAAAACGTGGGAGTTTTAGTTAAGAATGATTGAAAAGGGCAGCTCGATGCATTAAAGCTATCGCTATGCGCGGCAACTTTAGCAGTTACTCCGAGGCTCCCGAAGAATTGAACGATTAGATGATATAATTAAACAGACCAGAAAGATTTTTCGTAAGAATACGTAACAAGCTTTATGCCAATTAGAAAACAATTAAAAGGGAAATATTTGGAATGGTAAAAGAGTAATGTTAAGTTACATCTCTTTTAGATAACAATCTCGAACACGGGGAGGAAAAGAAGTCCCCCATTCCATCGAATCTGGACTCTAATATCAATTGTAGATACTCTTATATGGTATGATATTATCCATTATCTATTCAACTAGCTACCAAATGTGAAACTTTTCTTGGCAGATCTAATAAGTTAATTGAATCTTAGTAGCTCAATTAGTTGATTTTGTGAATATTCACCTTGTTCATAAGAATTAAATTCTCCATCTTGTAATCCCTATCCATATGTAATAATTTTCGTTAGAGTAATAATAAAAAATAATGTTTTGTGCTAGAAATTAAGAATGAAGATGAATAGAGATACACTAAGAAGAATTTATTTTTCCATTTTTCAGTTTTTTATCCGTGAATTTGAACTCCATATGATATATGCCTCCAAAATTTATCTAAAGTTCTAAACCAATTGCCCAAATTTTAGGTGAGTTGATGACAATAATATTTCGTGACCTAAATTTGCGTACGAGTCAAATTAGTTTTGTACTAGTGAAGTTAATAACTCTTTAAGGGAGCGGTGGGAAAAAAAGGTTAGACCTTTGGATATGTAATATGTTCTATTATGCACAAATTGTGACGAAAATGACAAACTTATAATCTATAATCTATATACTTAAAAGTGTGAAAATTCAAAATTAATTTGAACTTTTTACGCTTCAGTAAAAATTTCTGCAATAGACAAAATGTCTTTCACTTATTCCCTATAATTATTACATCATTATATTTATAATAAATAAAAAATTCTAAAATATATAGTAAAAAAGAAATATATGAAAATTTATTATTGATGATTTTTTTTCTCCTTGTGTGCTTGAGAAAAGATTCCTAAATACAAAATAAGAGGGAAAAAAAAAGAAAAGAAAAATAAGAGGATACAAAATTCTACTTGCTTCATTGCCCCTTAAGCCACCAAAGAGAATTGGGCATGTCTTGTTTCATTGCCCCTAAAGGTCAATCCTCGAATGTTTATTAATTTCACCCTATCTTATCTTATTAATGTGATATCTTTGTGGTCCCATTTACTCTTTCGTGTTTAAACTAAAAATCGATTAGAGTTGGATTCATATATAATATGGAAAAGACTTATTTTTCAAGAGACACTTTCAATAAAATTTATCATTCTTATAATTTTAATTCGAGATCTCTATTTAAAATGAAAAAATCTACCCACTAAACTATCATAATTCATGATTAAAATTCTGTAACATACTCTATATTTTTTTTCCAACTCGAGGTGTATAAGTTATATTTGTTATTTACCACAATATGGTCGGGTATGCAGAATCTGTATATTACAACAACTTCAACTAGAGTTCAAGTATAAACAAGAACACAAAGAAGTATCAAATACCCTCAACACAAGATCAAAATGACCTTTCCAAGAGGTGTATTTATTTTTCAAGAAAAATAAGATGAAGCAGAAATTGAATAGGCCAAGTCGTCCGAATTCACGGAATTTCCTTAAGGAAATAATTTCCCTCACTGTACCCGAGGTTGTGAAATTTTCCCTCCCAGGATAAAATGGCCTTCAATCCGACAATAGCGGTACCTCAAATAGGCGGATTCTTTGAACGCACAGAACGCTTGGATTGATCACACATAATATTTGTAAAGAAAAGAAAAGAGATTTTATTCTGAAAATTTTATTACATCAAACCTGTGGAAGAAGGCAGGTTTTTATAGCCATAACATGCCTGTTCAAAAAGGTGGAATTGGTTCAACTTAGAGGTGTGACTATTCTGAAATTGCATGGCAGTTTTTCCCCAAAACAGTGCAGTATTTTTGCTGAAACATTACACCATTTCTCAAAACAGTGCACCAGTTCACTGGAACAGTGCATCTGTTACTGTAACAGTGCTCTATATACTGTAATAGTGCATCTGTTTACTGTAACAGTGCATCTGTTCAACGTTCACTGAAACAATGCATCAATTCAGAAAAACATCACCAAAATGCATATAAATGGAGTATCGAACACAGAAAAATATTTACTATGTTATTCCCTTTGGCATTTTTTGGAATTCAAATAAATTTTGTCCAAAAAGATAGATCTCATCGATCGATCATTTGACAAATTCAAATCCAAATCCGAAGCCGAAGCCGAAGCCGAGCCGAGCGAACGATGACGACGACGGCTCGAGGCGTCATCTAGTTCTTGCCTCACTATCCATGTGGAGTTAGTGTTTCTCAATATAAACACTCTCAAGTTCTCTTCTTCCACTAATGTGGGAGAAAGTGTAAACTTGCCAATTTGGGAGTACACTTTCCATTTTTAGTGTCTACTTCCCTCTACGCTTTTACTCTCTATTTTTTCATTCACACTTCTTTCATCTAATATGAACCCAACAATCCCCCACATGAATGAGAATGACTATTCTTTGTAAAATTTTTACGGACAAGTATGTGATCATCAAGCAAAGACTAATTGCATCTGGATAAGTGGGTTTCCCTTTGAACTTTCCATAGTGAACATGCATCGAATGCACTCGGTCAATCGGATGTACACCTAGACAATACATGTCACACAACCAGTCTTTTAACGTTTATGGTTCTCATGGTTTTGTTCTTTTTAGCCATGAACACGTCCCGGTTTCATGAGAGCTTAGAGAATAGGCCTTTACTAACATTCTCCTTGAAGCGGCTTCCACTTCACCCTCGCATAGGTGATTTCTAAAAGCTCAATCTTGTAGATTAAACTATTTGGTCAAATCTGCCAAATTTAGATAATCATTAAAAGACTTTTCACCTTAAGTCTTATCCTAGTTTACTGTACATTGTCTACATCATGAGAATGGGTTGGGTAATTGACAATATTGAACCTGCCAGATACAACTTTGTTTGATCTCCTTGAACCTAGCTCTTGGGATCTCCCGTCTGCTAGGTAGAGTTTCCGCCATGCTGACTTGTCCTAGGCCTTAAACCCATTCCCTTGAATGTCCTTTCTACTCCTTCTCTAGATAGGCCTTTTGTAAGTGGATCTGACACATTATCCTTTGACTTTACATAGTCAATAGTGATAATTCCACTAGAGAGAATTTCCCTAACGGTATTATGTCTCAGTCGTATGTGACAAGATTTACCATTGTACATCATGCTCCCTGCCCTACCTATTGCTGCTTGGCTATCACAGTGTATACATACTGGTGCCACTGGCTTGGGCCAATACGGAATATCTTCCAAGAAATTCCGGAGCCATTCTGCTTCTTCATCGGTTTTATCTAATGCGATAAATTTAGATTTCATTGTAGAGCGAGCGATACAAGTTTGTTTGGATGATTTCCAAGAAATTGCTCCTCCACCGATAGTAAATACATATCCACTTATGGATTTTACTTCGTTCGATCCGGTGATCCAATTTGCATCACTATATCCTTCAAGTACTGCAAGATATTTATTATAATGCAAAGCATAATCTTGAGTGTATTTAAGATACCCCAAAACTCTTTTCAATGTCATCCAATGAGTTTTGTTGGGATTACTCGTGTACCGACTTAATTTTCTGATAGCGCATGCTATGTCTGGTCGTGTATAGTTCATTATATACATTAAACATCCCAATACTCTTGCGTACTCCTATTGCGAGTCATTTTCACCTTCATTCTTTCGAATTGCAAAGTTCACATCCAATGGAGTCTTGGCAATACCGAATTCCATATACTTGAACTTATCAAGTACTTTTTCGATATAATGAGACTGTGACAATGCTAACCCTTATGGAGTTCGATGGATTCTTATACCTAAGATCACATCTGCAACTCCAAGGTCTTTCATATCAAACTTGCTCTCGAGCATTCGTTTTGTTGCATTTATATCAGAAATATCTCTATTGATGATCGACATATCATCCACATATAAGCAAATAATGACTTGGTGATTTTGTGTGTCTTTCATATATACACATTTATTACATTCATTTATCTTGAATCCGTTTGCCAACATGGTTTGGTCAAACTTTGCATGTCGTTGCTTAGGTGCTTGTTTTAGTCCATAAAGTGACTTAACAAGTTTACACACCTTATTTTCTTTTCCTGAAACCACAAAACCCTCAGGTTGTTTCATGTATATTTCTTTCTCCAAATCTCCATTTAGGAATGCGGTCTTCACATCCATTTGATAGATTTGAAGATCATATACCGCTGCCAAGGCAATTAGCATTCGAATTGAGGTTATCCTTGTTACTGGCGAGTATGTATCAAAGTAATCAAGGCCTTCCTTCTGTTTGAAGCCTTTTACTACAAGTCTTGCCTTGTATTTGTCAATAGTACCATCCACTTTCATTTTTCTTTTGAAGATCCATTTAGAACCTAAAGGTTTATTTTCGGGAGGAAGGTCAACCAATTCCCATGTATGGTTGCTTAAGATTGAATCTATCTCACTATTGACTGCCTCTTTCCAAAAGGATGAGTCTGACGACGACATCGCTTCTCTAAACGTTTGAGACTCATTTTCTAAGAGAAATGTTACAAAATCCGATCCAATGAAGTTGACGTTCTTTGACGTGTACTACGTTTTGGATTTTCTTCATTATGTACATTCTCATTTGGTTCATCTCGAGGTCGTTTAGATCCTCCACTAGACTGTTCATGTCTAATTTTATACGGGTAAATGTTTTCAAAGAATTCAGCATTGTCTTATTCAATTACCATATTTTCATTAATAGCAGGATGTTTGGATTTATGAACCAAAAATCGACATGCATTACTACTTTTAGCATATCCTATGACGTCCACCGTTTTAGGTCCTATCTTAACCTTTTTAGGTATAGGTGTAGACACGTGATTTTTTATCTTCCCTCAATTTTAAATATTTATATATTATTTTAATTATTATTTTTATTTTTAATAAATTTTTAATAAAAATAATAATTAAATAAAGTTAAATTCAAGATATTTTATTTTTATTCTAATTTTAAAAATAATATAAAAAAATTAATTAAAAATATTTTTCTTTTATGAATTTTAATAAATAAATTAGTTGTTTTAATACTATTTTAATGTATTTATATTTTTCTATTTATAAATTATTATTATATTTTATTAAATATAAAACTAATTAATTATTATTATATTTATTATTGTTATTATTTCATTTATTTTTTTATTTATTTATTTATTATTATTATTATTATTATTATTATATTTATTCATTATTATTATTATTATTATTATTATTTTATATAAAAAATAATAATAAAAATAATAATAATAATTTGAATTTTAAATACTATCTCCCTTATCTGTTGATGAAATTCCCTCCTAAAAGAATAATTGTTCCCACCCCTAATCCTTTATTTAAGGATTCTATCTGCATACATTCTTACAGACAGAAACCAGACAGTGAAAATCAGAGAGCAAAAATTAGAGGGAGAAAAACTAAAAATCAGTGAGAAAGAATATCAGAATAAAAGAGAATTCAAGAGTTTTCAATTGAGTTTTCGGTGACGACTATTTCCTTGCTTCATTCTTGCGTTTGAATTAATTACAGGTTTTTATTTGAATCTAAATCATATATGTTGTAAGTTTATTGTAGAAAAGTATGAATGAGAATATCCAAGTAATTTTTATGCATTATCTAGTATGTCTAGTTGAATAATTATGTAAATTGTTATTACTATATGCCATACAATTATGATATTGAATATCAATATATCTGTACACGGAGAAAATTTTACATTCATAGTCACATCATGTTGTTTAAAATAAAAATCACAGTTTAGTCATATACTGTACACACATATCTGTATGCAACATAGAAATTGAATAAAAATCAGATGAATAAAATATGATGCGAGGTAGAAACCAGTAAGAGAAAAATCAGTGAGAATCGGGGATAGACGAGAGGGATGGAAAGCCAGTAAAAAAAACAGATCAGAAAACTTGATTTTTTTTATTTATTTTTTTCGATGATAAGTCGCCGGAAACTTTATTCTTCTTGCCAGAAATTGGTCACCAGCGAGACAGCCATTGCTACCGCCTTTTCCTTCCCCATTTTCAGGCGATACCAGCCAACCCCACGCCGGTGCCGCCTCCATATCCTTTCCCAGATCTGCTTCTGGCGCTATCTCTTCTCACCTTACCTGCGCCGTCGACCTTTTTCTTTTTTCTTTCCCTCCGTTGCTGGAATCTATGCCACAATGGCGAAACACCGGCGCCGCCCCTCCTTCCCAAACTCAGCGCCGTCGTTCCCCCACTCCCCTTTCCCGTTTCTGGCGACTGCCTGCCAACCAGTCGCCGGTCATAACCAACTCAGTCCACCACCGGCCACCTACACTACCATCCTCTCTCTTCCTTCTTCCAACCAGAACTGGCCATTACCGGAGAATGGACATGGCCATTAAAAAAGACGCCATTTGTTTCTTTTGCTACTAAAACTATTGAAGAGATTTAATTATGTATATATTCTCCTTTTACAGTGGCTTTAATAGTATTGATTACATATGACTTATAGGACTTGACTATTTAAATATTAACTTTACATAGTTTTAAGGAATTTGCTTTTTTGTTTTCATTAAAAATTCTTTTTATACTCTTATTTGACAACGTATTTGCCATATTATCAATTCTTAATTAAAATATGACATTAATTTGAACTTATTAATTTTTAAACAATTATATTTCACTTAAATTTATGTATCTGTTGTTTTGGATTACTTATTTTCTTTGTTAATTAGTGTTCAAATTAGATTATTGAGATTTTATATTTATTTCATATAATAAAAAAAATATGATTTGAGTTAGTATAAAAAAAATTAAAAAAAATTATTATATATTTTATTATTATTATTATAATTTTATTATTTTTATTTATTTATTATTAATAAAATTTAATAATTATTTGTTAATTAATTAATTGTTTTAAATGTATATTAATTCAGTCTATTATTAAGGTTGAATAGTATTTTTAATAGACGAATCAATGCTTTAAATGCGGCGTACGCATCTTTTCGAGACATTTAATATTCAAGGATGCAATAATGCACCTTGACAAATATTTTTCCAAAATTAACTTTTCACCGATTTATGTAATATAAGATAATAGACAAGTTTTTCGTATAATAAAAATGAGCGAACTTAGGCCTTCAAACATAATTTATCAAATAGTTTAAGTTAAGTATAAGTCGATAAAGTGACTGTGCTAGAACCATGGGACTCGAGGGGTGCCTCACACCTTCCCCTCGGTCAACAGAATTCCTTACCCAGTCTTCTATTTTTGCAGACCTTAATAAAGAGTCATTTCCTTTTGATTAAGGATTCAAAAAGGTGACTTGGAATACCATAACTCAATTCCAAGTGGCGACTCTAAAAATGATAAAAATAATCCTTATTCAAAATCATCTCTTTAACTGGAAAAATCCTTCGACTCGATCCCTTCGGGCGAAAAAAGGGTGTGACATCTCTGGCGACTCTGCTGGGGACTAATAAGAATTCAAGCTTTTTATATTGACTTATACTTGCTTTAATTATTGTTGATATTGTATTTGTTGGCCTTATGTGCTACTTGTTGCTCATTTACTGCTTTGATATTATTTGAACTGTATTATATATTGTCTTCTCTCGCGTACCCCCTCTGAGTCTCTGAAATAGGATAGAGGGAATTCAGCATATGCATCCCACCTTCTTTTTGAGATAGCCGGAGTGTCAAGGCACCTGGTGAAGGATATAGTCACACATGTTAGGCGGCGTTCGGATCGACAACAAAGGCTGTGTTGCCCTGCTACCGACCAAGTTGTCCCTCCCCGGCTCGAGTGTTCGCTCGGGAAAGCCTGTCTAGACACCTATCCCTATTAGGTTTAAACTTAGAAAACTGAAAACTCAGAATCTGGTTATCCCTATTAGGTGCTGCTTTATTTGCATCATATGCATTTGACTTAGCGGGACTCGGCACAGGGGCCAGTTCTGTCTAGGACAGGTGACCTAATTTATAAAGACCAACATGTGCATCATACGTGCTCTTTGACATTAATTTGGAAGACTATTTAAATTGTTGACCGGCTTTTATGCAATTTTAAAATGCGAGAGATTAATTTATCCTCAAATATAGTTAATCATTTTTGAAAGAAAAATTTTGTTTTTAAAAAATAAAGAAAAATTTTAAATATACAACAACATAGTTTTTACAATCTTCATGAACTACGAGGTTCTGATTTTCACTTTTTAGTGGAATACGTAGGAAGTCCTATTCGGGATACGACCCTGGTTTTGATAATAATATATTTATTCACAAATTTATTGAAGGATATTTTTGAAAAAATAATAAGAAGAAAAATGATTATTTTCATGAATATTATTGTCTTTATTTTACTTTTTCTTTTTATTTTCAAAATTAATTTTAACATAAAAATCATAATAGCCTGAACCTTTAGGGGTTGTGAGCTGAATTTTTTTTAAAAATAATAATAAAATGTATAAAATATTTTAACAGTCCTGAACCTTTAGGGGCCGTGAGACTAAAATTTTATACAACTTCATACATAAAACAATCATTCTTCTTTTCTTTATTTCTAAATCCTTTTTTTCTTTCAAATGTACTTAGGGAGTATTGTTTTCAAACCTATAGGTAAAATTGTCTAGAAGTCTGTTATTGCAAAGTTTTTTATAGAGTCAATTTAAATAAGTGTTTTTCTTAAAAATATTATCAGTCTTGCTTCTCTCGCTTTGATTTTTGATAAAATTGTTCTTTACATCTAATTCTCAATTTAAGCGTTGCGATAGTTCTCACAAGTCAAGTTAAAAATTCTTTTAAAAATTTCAGCTTAAATTGAGACATTTATTAATTTCATGTCCTTGCAATAGGTATAAAATTTCTCCCCCTGTTCGTGAAAAGCGACCAAAGAGGAAGAGAGATGGGAGTGTACCGCTTCAGATTATGGATTGTACCCCTTTGCAGCTTTGGTTATGGTGGAACGAAATGGATACATTTAATTATGACGAGATACATAAGTATTTGAGTTTTTTGACGAGTATTATTACAATAAAGCCTAATAGGGAGGTGATTGATTTGTTACTAACCTTCTGGTACTCGAAGAACAATGTGTTTCGTTTTTTAAATTTTGAGTTGACTCCTACTGTAGAGGAGATAGCGGCCTATGTTGGATATGGGGATATGCATCGGAAGAAACTTATCACCCCGAGACTTATTTCGATAAACAAATTCTACAAACTCATGAACATACGGAACTCAAAAGAAGAATCGATAGAAAAAGGTTGGGTTTCCTTGTAGTTTTTGTACGATAGATATGGAAGGCAAGAGGGGTTCAAAAAGTACGGTAAGAAGTGCTGTAATAAGGGAAATTTTGAGGCTTGGAAGGTTCACAGATGATTTGCATTCATGGTATCCTTTTTAGGCACTATGGTCTTCCCAAAGAGAGAACAAAAAATTAACATTCGTTTAGCATGAGTGGTAAAGATACTGATTAAGAAAGATTACACTATGGTACCAATGATCCTGGCAGATATCTACAGTGCTTTAACTGTTTGTCAAAAAAGAAAGAGTTTTTTCGAGAGATGTAATATCTTGTTACAGATATGGATTGTGGAACATCTCTACCGACGTCCTACAATGGCTAGATTTAATCCTGAAAGATTCAATTGCATCAAAGATTACGAAGAGAGTTTAGAGAAATGTAAATGCCCAGAAGGAATTAGAGACTGGGATAAGCTTTTTCGTTCTCTGTCAGCAGATAAAATCACTTGGAATCTCCCTTGGTTCCCTTGGAGGCAAGTCATACATAGTTCTGTCATTCGGCCATTCTTATTATTAATGGGTATTAAGGGTGTTCAACTGTACGTTCCATTGAGAGTTTTACGTCAGCTAGAAAGATGTCAAATAATTCCCATTATGGAAAATATGACCGAGTTTGTATTTGAGGTCAGACTAGAGATCCTACTTCCATAGGAGTTGGCCCGACATATTTGGGAGGGTTTCCGTATCATGGGGATTGAAACGATGGTCATAGAGTGTGATAAAGGAGAAGTCACCCAGATTACTGTGAATGGTTTGAAGAAAAGTTGAGTCCGCCAGTCAGACTAGAAAGATCGGTTAGGGGACCTATAGATCAGGAAGCTACAATCAGGATAGGAATTGAGAGAGCCATGCAAGAACATCATGAGGCCAACCAAGCTTTAACAGCAGAATTAGAGCATGCCAGGGTAAAAATAGATGAATAACAAAGGGAATTTACTGAAGAGAAAGCTAAATCAGCAGATATTGAGGTTGCACTTCGGGGACAAATCAAACTGGCTACAACTAGAGTGTCACACATTGCAGAACTTGCTGCATCTCACCGACAGCAACTGCAAGTAGTTGAAAAGAACATGCAAGAAGAATTTGATCGAGAGAGATCTCAGTGGATCCGTGAAAGAGGAATATTACGAGAACAGTTGGAGGTTGCTTCTGCTCGTGAACAACGTGCAAGAGAGATGGCTGATTTCCAAGATCGACAGGCCCAGGAATGGGATCAGGCCTTCAGTTCCCTTCGAGGGAAGGTCCACCGTGTAGCACAAGATACTGTCAGAATGGGTTTAGATTATCAACAGTTGGATCATGAGAACTTTTTGGCACAAGTACCAGCTTTCGTACAACGTCTCACTACTTCATTGGAGGACATATATTTGAGTTTGGGAGGACATATTAAGCCAAAGTCTCATTGAATGGATAGTTGTTTTCTTTGTCATAGTTTTTCATTTTTTTAGTGTTAAAACTTCTTGTTTAGATATTATGTCTTTTAGTTTTCAGATGTCAGTT
>NC_061118.1:164888882-164934741 GCF_002878395.1 Capsicum annuum
ACTTCATTGAAGGACATATATTTGAGTTTGGGAGGACATATTAAGCCGAAGTCTCATTGAATGGATAGTTGTTTTCTTTGTCATAGTTTTTCATTTTTTTAGTGTTAAAACTTCTTGTTTAGATATTATGTCTTTTAGTTTTCAGATGTCAGTTAGTAGGTTTTATTTTAGGAGTTGGGTAAGTTATTTAGTCGTATTTATATTATAGAATGTAATGAAGTTGACTGTTTATTTCTATATATATTACATATGTTTTACTTCACTTACTTTATTTATTTTCTTCAATAAAAAAAAGAGGCAAAACAATCATTTTTTTAAATTCCTCCCGAACTACGTAAGATCTGATTCATGTCCTGGCATGATACTTAGGAAACCCTCCAAAGGGTTCGATCATAACTTTTGAACAAAAATATGCCTAGAAAAGCCGGGATGAAACACAAAGCCTTCCATGATAGGTTGGAAAATGTATATAGAAGCATGACATATAATTTGGCATTATAATGTGTTAAAATATAACACTCACCCGTTTGCTACTTAGTAACAGAAAGATAAAGTAATTGGTGGTTGGTTTGACATTTAAATTGGCATCACATCCGTATAACACCAGATACAAGGGTAAAAGAAGAATGACCCACATAGAAGGTATTGGGTCTGACAGTGAAGAAGAGCAAAATCAATTGATTTCGCAGGAAGTAGCATCAATGGAAGAAATAAAGTCATTGAAACAACAGATGGCAGAGATGTACCAAGCTTAGTTGAATGGATAAGCCCCGTCTTCTTCAATCTCTGGACTTTCAACTTCGAATGATCCAAATTCTGACCCAGCTCAAACTGGTGATCCATTTTACCTACCAGGATTTGGACCATTTGCTAATATGTCTGGAGTTGCTGGTACTTCTACCATGCACCCACCGAATTCGTCTGTCACAAATAACCTAATTTTTACTTTTGTAGCACCAGCTACTGCGGGTACTCAACCGAAAGTACCGAAGAATATGGGGAAACCAAGTCATGATATGTTGTATCCTCCTAAAATGACTTTCAAATATCAAAATCCATATTATTATGTTTATCAACGCGATACGCCTATCGTGATTGAGAAAATTGCCAAGAATGAGGAACATAAGGAGATGGCTAGAAAAGTTAGAAGCTTGGAGTAGAGTATGAGAAATATGCATGGATTAGGTGGGCCAAAAAGTGTTTCATACAAGGATTTGTGTATGTTTCCTGATGTCCATTTGCCGATAGGATTCAAAATGCCAAAGTTTGACAAATATGAAGGACACGGCGATCCTGTAGCGCATTTGAAAAAGTTTTGCAATCAATTAAGGGGAGCAGGAGGAAAAGAAGAATTATTAATGGCTTACTTTGGAGAAATCCTTACAGGGATAGATTCTAAAGGGTTCATTGACCAAGACATTTCCCGTTGGCACGTATGGGATGACATAGCTAGGGATTTCATTCAACAATTTCAATATAACATTGAGATAGTGCCAGATCGCACTACGCTTGCTAACATGAGAAAAAAGATGAATGAATGTTTCTGAGAATATGCCATCAGATGGAGAGAGCAGGCTTCAAGATTCAGACCATCGATAAAACAATCTGAAATAATTGATATCTTTTTGCAAGCACAAAAACCTGATTATTTCCATCACTTACTTTCTACAATTGGAAGCACATTTGCTGAAGTTATTAAAGTTGGATAAATGGTAGAGAATGGAATAAAATCAGGAAAGATCATCAGCCAGGTCGCTTTGAAAGCAACGACACATGCAATTCAAAGTGGTGTAGGAAGTTTCGGGGGAAAGAAAAGAAAATAGGATGTAGAAACTGTCATGATAGGTCCACGACAAAATTGGAGAGGTGCGCGTCAACTATACGCACAGAATCCATTATATTTTGTTCCATCTTCTCAATATCCTATTTATAATGCACAACCATATGCTCGGGCTCCTTCTTACCCGCAATGGCGTGCACCATCTATCCAAAATCATCTACCGATCTCGCAAGTTCAAAAAGGCCCTCCCAGGTCTAATTTTTGACCTAGATCAGACTTCAAAAGGGATAACATGGTAAAAGATAATTTCACTCCTATTGGAATATCTTTCACCATTTTATTTCATAGGCTGAGAAAAATGAATGTTCTAAACCCAATTGAGAGGAGGATCCCGAATCCTCCTCCGAAGAACTTGGACTATTCTAGAAGATGTGAATACTGTTTTGATGCCCCAGGGCATGACACAGAGAAATGTTGGTATCTGAAAAAAGCCATTCAAGAGTTGATTAATACCTAACAGATCATGGTAGAAAGTCCAGACACTCCAAATGTGAATCAAAATCCGCTGCCAGATCATAATGAAACAAACATGCTAAAAGTGATACTCAGTGGTAAAGATTCTATGATTTCCTTTAAGCCGATCATTAAAATTAAAACTGATTCGAAAAAATCAGCAAATGATGTGAATTTGACAAAAGAAAAGTCTGCAAAAGCGGAGGTTATGATAAAAAAACCCAAATCATCAAATGTTCCCTTGGTGGTAGGGAAAGAGATTTCAGAAAATATTGGGTCAAGTCAAATAAGGCCGAAACTCATTATTTTCAAAAGATCCAGTAAGCCTCTTTTAATCATAAAAGGAGCTCCCATAGATCCTATTGTTATTAAACCAGTGTCACAACTGCTTATGGTTGATACCAAGGCAGTCCCTTGGAATTATGATCGTGTTGTGGTGATACACAAGGGGAAAAAGTGACTGAAGATATAGATGAAGTCGGGAGATTAACTCGATCTGAAAGATGTTATGCTCCAGTAGAGTTAAGAAAGAACAAACAAGGCGGTGAAGAGCGAGTGACAGTCAAGAAGCCTGTCACTGATGAAGAAGCTGAAGAATTCTTAAGGAAAATAAAATTGTCAGAACATTCTATTGTAGAATAACTGAAGAGGACACCAACACAGATTTCTTTATTGTCTTTATTGACACATTCAGAGGAACACCACAAGGCTATAATGAAGATTCCCAATGAAGCATGTGTTTCCAGTGAGATTAGAGTAAATCATCTAGAAAAAGTTGTTGGAAGGATCCTTGAAGCAAATAAAATTACTTTCTCAGACGATGAATTTCCTATGGAAGGTACTGACATAACAAAGGTCTGTACATTTATGTGAAATGTAAACATTCCATCGTCACTCGAGTGTTAATTGATGGAGGATCAGGTTCTAACATTTATCGTATGTCAACTTTTCAAAAGTTGAATGTTAATGTGGAAAGGATCCGACCTAATAATGTATGTGTCAAAGGTTTTGACGGATCAAAAAACTGATGCATTGGTGAAATAGAATTCATATTGACAATTGGACCTGTGGAGTTTGCTATGGATTTCCAAGTGCTGAACATTGAAACTTCATATAGTATGTTACTGGGAAGGCCATGGATTCATAGGGCTGAAGCAGTCGCATAAACTTTGCATCAAATGGTCAAATCTAAACACGACAGGGAAGAAATAATTGTTCATGGTGAAAGAGATTTCTCCATGTATAAAGACTACTTCATTTCCTCCATAAAAGAAGATGTTGCAGATAATGTGTTAATTCATCAAGATTCTGAGGTAGTAGCTGTATCCTCGAGGAGAATCTTATCGTAAGACCACAATTGTCCTATGCATCTGTTATGGTAGTGAATGAAATGTTGAAGCATGGTTTCGAACCAGGAAAAGGTCTAGGGATGTTTTTGCAAGGCATAGTTCATCCGGTAAACCTCTATGAGAACTTTGTTACTTTTGGTTTGGGATACGAGCCTACTACTGAAGATATTAAAAAGGCTAAAAAGCATAAGAAAGATTCATGGTCACTTACCATGCCGATACTGCCACTTCACGAGTCTTTCATCAAATTCAGTGTTGTTGGATCCTCCAAGTTACCTGCTGCAGAATCAATGAATGATGATGATACAAAGTTGATTGAACTTTTTTAGAATATGTTCATTGAATCTGCTATGGTTGAAATTAGGGAAGGTACCATCAATACAGATGCGCAGTTTGTCGGCCCTGATATCCATCTTAACAAATGGGAGGCCACTCTTCTCCCTATTATAAAGGAGTCTTGGTAGTTTGTTTGTTTTTCTTACAGTCTTAGTAGTTTGTTTGTTTTTACTTCTATAATTTGAATCATTCTAGGATTGTAATTCATAACTTTAAACTTGGTATTTTAGGTTAAAACTCTTTCTATCTATGTTTTTAATAAAGCATAGTTTCCCTTCTTTTTATTTTGAGTTTGATTTTTATT
This sequence comes from Capsicum annuum, assembly GCF_002878395.1. Lineage (NCBI taxonomy): Eukaryota > Viridiplantae > Streptophyta > Magnoliopsida > Solanales > Solanaceae > Capsicum > Capsicum annuum. The sequence goes on from NC_061118.1 coordinate 164,893,165, forward strand.
TATTGATTTTTTATCATACAGTTCTTTCTATGCCGATTCTAATGATATGACATGCATGAAGAATTATCAACCAGATTTAAAAACCCAATCTAATTATGAAATAGTGATAAAGAAGTTGAGTTTGATGAAGAATTTGAGGATATAAGCAAAGATTTCAAACAGTTTGAGAATAAGTCAAATCCCAATTTGGATGAAACTGAGGCGATCAATTTAGGAGATCATAAAAATATTAGGGAAACTAAGATAAGTGTACATGTTCAACCACAACAAAATAAAGCCATAATTAAAGCTTTGCATGAGTATAAAGACATCTTTGCGTGGTCTTATGATGATATGCCCGGTTTTAGCACTGATTTGGTAGTTCACAAGTTGCCAATTGATCCTGTTTTTCCTCCTGTCAAGCAAAAGCTAAGAAAGCTCAAAACTGACATGAGTGTAAAAATTAAAGAGGAAATCACGAAGCAACTTGAGGCTAAAGTCATTTGAGTGGCCCAGTATCCTATTTGGTTGGCAAGTATTGTCCTTGTTCCAAAGATGGACGGTAAAGTTCAGATGTGTGTTGATTATCGTGATCTAAATAAGGCGAGTCCGAAAGATAATTTTTCACTTCCCAATATTCATATTTTGTTGGACAATTATGCCAAACATGATCTTGCATCTTTTGTGGATTGTTATACGGGGTATCACCAGATCATTATGGATTCAGAAGATGCAGAAAAGACATAATTTATTACTCCATGGGGAACATATTGTTATCGAGTCATGCCTTTTGGACTAAATAATGCTGGGGCAACTTACATGAGGGAAATTACCACAATGTTTCATGACATGATGCACAAAGAAATTGAAGTTTATGTAGATGACGTGATCATTAAGTCGAGAGAGCAATTTGATCATGTCAAGGATTTGAGAAAATTTTTTAAAAAGCTTCGGAGGTATGATCTCAAACTTAACCCAGCAAAATATGTATTTGGAGTTCCATTAGGAAAACTCTTGGGTTTTATAGTCAGTCGACATGGCATTGAGTTAGATCCTTTAAAAATAAAAGTTATTCGAGATCTGCCTCCACCAAAAAATAAAATGGAGGTGATGAGCTTACTTGGAAGGTTGAATTATATCAGTAGATTTATTGCTCAGCTTACAACAACCTACGAGCTAATATTCAAGTTGTTGAAGAAGAATGTAAAGTTGAATGGACTGAAGAATGTCAAGAGGCATTTGACAGAATTAAGAGATACTTGTCGAATCCACCTATTTTGATTTCTCCAGAACCAGGTAGACCCTTGATATTGTACATGTCTGTGTTATACAATTCTTTTGATTGTGTATTAGGTCAACATGATGTTACAGGCAGAAAAGAACAAGCTATCTACTATCTCAGCAAAAAGTTTACGACTTATGAGGCTAAGTACACTCTTCTTGAGAAAATGTGTTGCGACTTAACTTGGGTAGCCCAAAATCTGAAACATTACTTATCATCTTATACTACTTACCTCATCTCTAGTATGGATCCTTGAAAGTATATTTTTCAGAAGTCTATGCCCACAGGCAGACTCGCAAAATGGAAGATGTTGCTCACAGAGTTTGATATTGTTTATGTGACACGAACTGCAATGAAAGCTCAAGCCTTGGCGGATCATTTGGCTGAAAATCCTATTGATGAGGAGTATGAGCCATTGAAGACTTATTTTCCAGATAAAGAGGTATTGTATGTTGATGAAGTTATTTCTGATGATTGTCATTTAGGATGGAAGTTGTTCTTTGATGGAGCTACTAATGTAAAAGGAGTAGGGATAGGGGCGGTTCTTATTTCTGAATCAGGATAATATTATCCCATAACAGCCCAACTTCAATTCTACTATACCAATAATATGGCAGAATACGAAGCTTGCATTTTGGGATTGAGATTAGCCATTGACATGGGGATTCAAGAACTTTTGGTATTAGGAGATTCAAATTTATTAATCCACTAAATCCAAGGATATTGGGAGACTCATGATTCGAAACTCCTACCACATAGAGGTTGTTTGCAAGATCTTTGTCAACAATTTGTATTAATAAAGTTCAAACACATTCCCAGAGCTCATAATAAGATTGTTGATGCTTTGGCGACCTTATCTTCGATGCTTCAACATCCTGACAAAACTTATATTGATCCTTTGCATATACAGATTCATGATCAACATGCATATTGCAATGTGGTTGAGGAAGAACTTGATGGGGAGCCATGGCTCCATGATATTACAGAATATATTCAGAATGGAAAATATCCTATACATGCTGATGGTAACCAAAAGAGAACCATTCGACGTTTTTCTAGTGGATTTTTCTTAAGTGGAGGAATCCTGTATAAGAGGACTCCTGATTTGAGACTTCTGAGGTGTGTAGATGCTAAAGAAGCTTCAAAAATTATGACTGAAGTACATTCTGGGATTTGTGGACCACACATGAATGGGTATGTTTTGACAAAGAAAATACTTCGAGCAGGTTATTATTGGCTCACCATGGAGCGAGATTCCATCAATTTCATTCGTAAATGTCATGAATACCAGGTACACAGAGACTTGATATATTCCCCTCTATCTGAGTTGCATACAATGACTGCTCCATGGCCTTTTGTGGCTTGGGGAATGGATGTAATTGGACCAATTGAACCAAAGGCCTCAAATAGACATAGGTTCATCTTGGTAGCCATTGATTATTTCATGAAGTGGGTGGAAACAACGACTTTCAAGTCAATGACCAAGAAACTGGTGGTTGATTTTATTCACTCTAATATCATTTGTCGGTTCGGCATTTCAAAGATAATTATTACGGATAATGCTGTGAATCTCAATAGCCATCTGATGCAAGAAGTGTGCCAGCAATTTAAGATTATGCATCGGAATTCAACTCCTTATCGTCCAAAAATGAATGGAGCTGTAGAAGCTGCCAATAAAAATTTAAAGAAAATACTTTGTAAGATGGTGCAGGGTTCCCAACAATGGCATGAAAAGTTACCTTTTGCTCTGTTGGGTTATCGTACTACAGTTCGGACTTAAATTGGTGTAACTCCTTACTTGTTAGTGTACGAAACTGAAGTAGTTATACCTGCAGAGATTGAAATTCCATCTCTTCGAGTAGTTGTAGAAGCTGAAATTAATGATAACCAATGGGTCAAGACTCTTTTAGAGCAATTAAGCTTGATTGATAAGAAAAGATTAACATCAGTATGTCATGGACAACTATATCAGAAGAGAACGGCACGAGCATACAACAAAAAGGTGTCACAGACATTTTGAAGTTGGTCAGGTAGTACTAAGACGCATCCTACCCCATCAGATTGAAGCCAAAGGCAAATTTTCTCCTAATTGGCATGAACCATTCATGGTGAAGAAAGTATTACCTAATGGCGCGTTATATCTGACTGATTTAGAAGACAAAAGGGAAGGAATGCCGGTCAATGCTGATGCAGTTAAAAGATATTATGTATGATATTCATGTACAATTATGTTATGTATGTTTTGTACTTACATTTTCAAAGATTTGAAATGTTGAAGGCATTTTGTTCTACTATCCGAATAATATATCAACCTTTGCTTACCCCTTTGAGCTTTTATTTTTCTTCGTACCCCTCTTTTGGAATCAAATTAAAGTCAAAAAATTGAAGAAAAAAAAGAGTTGAAATAAATAAATAAATAAATATTAAAAAAAAAAAGAAAAGAAAGAAATCAATCAAAAATTCAAAGTCAAACAAAATAATGATGTTGCATGAACTACGTTTGACCTGATTCTTGCTTTGACAAGATACGTAGACAGCCCTACTCCAGGGTTCGGTCTAACCAGAAGAAAATTCAAATTACCAGAACGAAATGAAACTGGGGCAAAAATTTATTTTCTTAAAAGAATTGATTCCAAAAGTTGTATGTTTCACCCAATGTTATATAAATTTTTGAGCCTCATGCCGACCTTTCTTTCTAACCCTATCCAAAAGCCAAGTTACAACCAAAGAAAGACCTTCGAATCAATCTTTGAGAATGTCAAGGTTAAACATGTTATGAGTGCATGATATTTCATATTTGGGTGTTTATTTTAAGAAAATGATGAAAAATGAAAATGAGAGAGTATTATTGGTGAAAACTCTTTCGGGCATCATAAGACGACTATGAGCTGAGACAGAAATGAAAAGGAGATAGGCTCATTGGCAAAAACCCATTGAGGTGCCACTAGCCGAAGAAAGGTTGTTATCAAGAAGGAACAAGTTCAAGATTGGCTTAATTTCAAGCTCAATAAGTGGACAAAAGTTATAATGATTGGTGTGGGTAGATCTGATTGTTTGATTCAAAATGCATGTCATAATCACCAGAATCGGTTTCCACATTCAGATAAGTTTTCTCTTTGTTTTGAAAAAGAGATGCCTATTGTTTTTTTATTTTTGTTTTATTTTAATTTTTTATTTTTGTGTCCTTGTCATCAAACGAAAAATTTTTGTTATTTTTTTAGTCAAATTCACGTCAGGTCGAGTGAGAAAGGACTCCAAACTCGCTACCAACTCCTTTAAGGGTACAAAGCAAGAAAAAGGGTCAATGCACAGAGATAATGTTTCAAAGTAAAAGTAAGGTACGAAAAAGTAAGGTACTCAAGATGATTGTGATTTAACCATTTTAAACTCGTGAAAACCTAAGGGATGTATTGGAAGCTAAACTCAGAAGCATCATACAACAGAAATATGATTTTAGTTGAGGATCTCAGTAGTCAGAATTCTGAGTCAGAAGTTTGACAATTCAATGAATATTATCATGGATTGGAAAAGAGTTGAGCATGGCAAGTGCGAGAGCGGCCACTTCAAAAGCCAAATGTCACAAACCAACCACCACATGTTTTAAAAACTCACAATTTTTCTTTGTTTGGAACAGAGATGAAATAATTATTTTTAGATAAAGGATGCGATTTCACACTTCTCTCAATGCAAGAAGCATGGTTACAGCATCCGATGCTGGATCTCGATCATGGTAAACTTTATTCTTTGCGAGATATATCAAGATCCAATGACAGATAAATTTTTCCAGTATAAACTGGGGCAAAAATTTTATGTGTGTTGTATGGGAATTTACTTTTGAACAGGACCCTCCTGAAGAATGGAAATTTACTTTATGCTCAGGACCCTCCTGAAGAATTGTAATTTATTTTATGCTCAGGACCCCCCTGAAGAATGGGACAGGACCCTCCTGAAGAATGGGAATTTATTTTATGCTCAGGACCCCCCTGAAGAATGGGACAGGACCCTCCTGAAGAATGGGAATTTATTTTATGCTCAGGACCCTCCTGAAGAATGGGACAGGAACCTCCTGAAGAATGGAAATTTATTTTATGCTCAGGACTCTCTTGAAGAATGGGACAAGACCCTCCTGAAGAATGACAATTTATTTTTATGCTCAGGACCCTCCTGAAGAATGGAAATTTATTTTATATCTAGGACCCTCCTGAAGAATGGGATGTTATTTTTCTGTTTCACTATTTACTTTGAGACCAGGAGCCCGCCTGAAGAACAGGGTGAAGAAATTGCAAATCCAGGAGTCCGCCTGAAGAATAGGGTGAAGAAATAACAAATCAGGAACCGCTTGAAGAACAGGGTGAATTTTCAAGTTCAAGTTATGAAAATTCAAATCAAGATTCTAGAGATTGCAATTTTCATTTGTAATTTTTCATTTTTTATTAGTCATTTGAATGTAAAAGGCAGCAGTTGTTAACCGAAAACTCGACTGAATCTCACTCATTTTAATTTTTTTTTTCTCTCACCAAATTATCTTTGAGCTACTCGTAACCTGATTTCCTTATAACCGGGATAGGTAGGACGTCCAAAAATAAGACTCGTCATATTTTTCTTTTATTTTTATTTTTATCTTTACCTTTCAAATAATTGGAGATTCAAAACTCATATCTTGTCTACTTCTTTGTATGAAAACCCTTCGAAATTTCACACAAAGAGGGGCAAAAATGTAGACACGTGATTTTTGATCTTCCCTCAATTTTAAATATTTATATATTATTTTGATTATTATTTTTATTTTTATAAAATTTTTATTAAAAATAAATAATTAAATAAAGTTAAATTCAAGATATTTTATTTTTATTCTAATTTTAAAAATAATATAAAAAAGTTAATTAAAAGAAATATTTTTCTTTTATAAATTTTAATAAATAAATTAGTTGTTTTAATACTATTTTAATGTATTTATATTTTTCTATTTATAAATTATTATTATATTTTATTAAATATAAAAACAATTAATTATTATTATATTTATTATTGTTATTATTTTATTTATTTATTTCTTATTATTATCTTTATTTGTTATTATTATTATTTTATATAAAAATAATAATAAAAATAATAATAATATTTGAATTTTAAATACTATCTCCCTTATCTGTTGATGAAATTCCCTCCTAAAAGAATAACTGTTCCCACCCCTAATCCTTTATTAAGGATTTTATCTACGGACATTCTTACAGAAAGAAACCAGACAGTGAAAATCAGAGAGCAAAAACCAGAGGGAGAAAAACTAAAAATCAGTGAGAAAGAATATCAGAATAAAAGAGAATACAAGAGTTTTCGATTGAAGTTTCCGGTGACGACTATTTCCTTGCTTCATTCTTGCGTTTGAATTAATTACAGGTTTTTATTCGAATCTAAATCATCTATGTTGTAAGTTTATTGTAGAAAAGTATGAATGAGAATATCCAAGTAATTTTTATGCATTATCTAGGATATCTAGTTGAATAATTATGTAAATTGTTATTACTATATGGCATACAATTATGATATTGAATATCAATATATCTGTACACGAAGAAAATTTTACATTCATAGTCACATCATGTTGTTTAAAATAAATATCACAGTTTAGTCATATACTGTACACACATATCTGTATGCAAAGTAGAAATTGAATAAAAATCAGATGAATAAAATATGATGCGAGGTAGAAACCAGTCAGAGAAAAATCAGTGAGAATCGGGGATAGACGAGAGGGATAGAAAGCCAGTAAAAAAACAGATCAGAAAATTTGATTTTTTTTATTTACTTTTTTTCGATGATAAGTCGCCGGAAACTTTATTCTTCATGCCAGAAATTGGCCACCAGCGAGACAGCCATCGCTACCGCCTTTCCCTTCCCCATTTTCAGGAGCTACCAGCCAACCCCGCGCCGGTGCCGCCTCCATATCCTTTCCCAGATTTGTTTCTGGCGCTATCTCTTTTCCCCTCACCTGCGCCGTCGGTCTTTTTTTTTCCTTTCCCTCCGTTGCTGGAATCTACGCCACAGCGGTGAAATACCGGCGCCGCCCCTCCTTCCCAAACTCAGCACCGTCGTTCCCCCACTCCCCTTTCCCGTTGCTGGCGACTGTCTGCCAACCAATCGCCGGCCATAACCAACTCAGGCCACCACCAGCCACCTACACTACCATCCTCTCTCTTCCATCCTCCATCCAAAACTGGCCATCATCAGAGAATGGACATGGCCATGAAGAAAGATGTCATTTGTTTCTTTTGCTACTAAAACTATTGAAGAGATTAAATTATGTATATATTCTCCTTTTATAGTGGCTTTAATAGTATTGATTACATATGACTTATAGGACTTGACTATTTAAATATTAACTTTACATAGTTTTAAGGAATTTGCTTTTTTATTTTCATTAAAAATTCTTTTAGTACTCTTATTTGACAACGTCTTTGCTATATTATCAATTCTTAATTAAAATATGGCATTAATTTGAAATTATTAATTTTTAAACAATTATATTTCACTTTAATTTATGTATCTGTTGTTTTGGATTACTTATTTTCTTTGTTAATTAGTGTTCAAATTAGATTATTGAGATTTTATGTTTATTTCGTATAATAAAAAAAAATATGATTTGAGTTAGTATAAATTTTTTTTTAAAAAAAATTATTATGTATTTTATTATTATTATAATTTTATTATTTTTATTTATTTATTATTAATAAAATTTAATAATTATTTGTTAATTAATTAATTATTTTAAATGTATATTAATTCAGTCTATTATTAAGGTTGAATAGTATTTTTAATAGACGAATCAATGCTTTAAATGCTAGACAATTTTAGACAGGTTAAAATATTTGTCTCAATTAGGAATGCGGCATACGCATCTTTTTGAGATATTTAATATTCAAGGATGCAATAATGCACCTTGACAAATATTTTTCCAAATTTAACTTTTCACCAATTTATGTAATATAACATAATAGACAAGTTTTCTGTATAATAAAAATGAGCGAACTTAGGCCTTCGAACATAATTTATCAACTAGTTTAAGTTAAGTATAAGTCGATAAAGCGACCGTGCTAGAACCACGGGACTCGAGGAGTGCCTCACACCTTCCCCTCGGTCAATAGAATTCCTTACTCAGTCTTCTGTTTTCGCAGACCATAATAAAGAGTCATTTCCTTTTCTATTAGAGATTCAAAAAGGTGACTTGGAACACCATAACTCAATTCCAAGTGGTGACTCTAAAAATGATAAAAATAATTCCTATTCAAAATCGTCACTTTAACTGAAAAAATCCTTTGACTCGCTCCCTTCGGGCGAAAAAGGGGTGTGCCAATAGAAACTTGAACCTTCGCTAGACAGCCCCACACTTTGAAATATTTCAAGTTGGGTTTCCTTCCTTTCCATTTTTCGTATGGAATTGATTGTGTCTTACTATGGGGAACTCTGTTGAGTATACGATTGGCCGTAAGGATAGCCTCCCCCATAAGTTTTGTGGTAAACCAGAACTTATAAGTAAGGCATTCATCATTTCCTTCAAATTTCATTATTTCTTTTCCGCAATTCCATTAGATTGAGGTAAATATGGGGCCATAGTTTGATGGATTATTCCATTCTCTACACATATTTGCGCAAAGGGAGATTCATATTCTCCGTCCCTATCACTTCTTATCATTTTGATATTTTTGTCTAACTGATTTTCAACTTCAATTTTATATTGCCTAAATGCATCTATTTCTTTATCCTTACTATTTAGCAAGTAGACATAACAATATCTTGTGCAATCGTCAATAAAAGTTATGAAATACTTTTTCCCACTACGTGATGGTGTTGACTTCATATCACAAATATCAGTATATATTAAGTCTAACGGATTGGAATTACTTTCAACGGACTTATAAGGATGCTTTGCATACTTTGATTCAACACACGTTTGACACTTTGATTTATTGCACTCAAAGTTTGACAAAACTTCTAAGTTAATCAGTTTTCGTAATGTTTTGTAATTAACATGGCCTAAATGTTCATGCCATAAATCATAAGAATCAAGAAAATAAGAAGAATTCAAACTTTTATTTATTTCAACAGTCATTACATTCATCTTATAAAGGCCTTCAGTCAGATAGCCTTTCCCTACATATATTTCTCCTTTGCTAATTACAGTTTTTCCAGAAACGGTTACACATTTGAATCCGTTCTTATCTAGGAGTGAAACATAAATTAAGTTCCTATGTAACTCCGGAACATATAACACATTGTTCAGTGTCAAGACCTTGTCGGAAGTCATCTTTAAACAAATTTTTCCTGTTTCCTCTACCCTAGCAGTAGTGGAGTTAGCCATGTAGATCATTTCTTCTGCTTGAGCCAAAGCAAATGACAAAAACAACTCCTTGTTGGCATATACATGGTGGGTGGCACCAGAATCCATCCACCATTCACGAGGATTCCCCACCAAGTTTTATTCTAAGAACATAGCACACAAATCTTTACATTCTTTATTGGATTCAATCATATTTTCTTGATCCTTTTTCTTAACTTTCTTTGAGGATCGACAATCTGTGGACTTGTCGCCAATTTTGCCACAATTGAAGCATTTTCCCCTGAACTTTTTCTTGGGTTGATTGCTTCCATGTTCAACTTTCTTTCTTTTCTTCGAATTGTTTTGGTCATCTTCTACAATATGTGCTCCATTAATTGTAGAATTCCCTTTTGACCTTCTCTCGACAGCTTTATTATCCTCTTCAATACGCAGTCGGACAATAAGATCTTTGATAGTCATCTCCTTGCATTTATGTTTTAAGTAGTTTTTGAAGTCTTTCCACAAAGGTGGTAGCTTCCCAACTATTGCTGCTACTTGAAAAGCATCATTCACAATTAAACCTATAAAACAGTTTATGTGAGTATTAAGAACATTTTTAATTTGTTCAACTAAGGTATTTTTCAAAGATATACCTTCTGCTAGGAGATCATGTATGATGGCTTGCAACTCCTGTACTTGAGAGACAACAGATTTGCTATCTATCATTTTGAAATCCAGGAACCGTGCAATAAGGAATTTCTTAATTCCCACATCCTCTGTCATATATTTTCATTCAAGTGCCCCCCACAGTTCCTTTTATGTCTTGGTTCCACTATAAACATTGTAGAGGTCGTCTTGGAGACCACTCAGAATATAGTTCTTGCAAAGGAAGTCCGAATGTTTCCAAGCTTCTACAATAACGAAGCGGTCTTTGTTCGAGCTTCCCTCGGGAACCTCAGGAGCGTCTTCACTAGTGAACCATTGCAGACATAAAGTGGTGAGGTAAAAGAACATCTTTTGCTGCCACTGCTTAAAGTCAATGCCCGAAAATTTTTTGGGCTTCTCCGTCGGTGGCATTGTTGGTGGAGCATTTGTACGACTTGATGTGGCAATATTAGTTGCCCCCACTGACGTTGTCGCATCCATCGTTTGACTTTCAGTTGCCATTTTTCTGTTACCACAAGACAAAAAATACTTAGTATTTTTAGAATACTACTTATAAAAATTAAGCAACTTTAATTTTTTCTTCTTGTTTCTAGTTAACAATGAAGTTTTTATGACTTCCAATTGTCAACCGAATGATCTTTAACTTGTGACAAAGTTTTTATGACTTAAAATCACTAGTTAAGTTCAGGCGGAGTGCATATAAATGGAGTATCGAACACAGAAAAATATTTACTGTGTTATTCCCTTTGGCATTTTTTGGAATTCAAATAAAGTTTGTCCAAAAATATAGATCTCATTGATCGATCATTTTCCAAATCCGAAGCTGAGCGAGCGACAACGACGACGGCGCGATGCATCATCTAGTTCTTGCATCACTATCCATGTGGAGTTAATGTTTCTCAATATAAACACTCTCAAGTTTTCTTCTTCCACCAATGTGGGAGAAAGAGTGAAATTGCCAATTTGGGAGTACACTTTTCATTTTTAGTGTCTCCTTCCCTCCACCCTTTTACTCTCCATTTTTCCATTCACACTTCTTTCATCCACTATGAACCCAACAATATTCTCCCCTTTAAGCGGAAGAATATTTAGGTTTACATTTCATTATGGTGAAATTGGTGAATTCGATCAATATGAAAATTCAATTTCGCTAAGTATGGATAATTATCCCCTAAAAACTGAAACATCTGCATGCAGAGAATTATGCACCAGTATTGTAAATAAATAAAATCTTTAACTCAGATATTTATACTTGAAATTTACTATGTGAGTGACATTAATTGATCATCATCACAAATATTCTGATATATTTTTGTACATATATATGTCTTTCAAAATATCATTACATAATATGAGTATGATCGTTATAGCTAGAGGGATAAGTTAACAAAAAATGTACTACTATAGTAAATGTAATTGTTGTCATAAGTAAAATGTTGTTATTGAGAAATAAAATATAACATTAAAAATCAATTAGGGAGAAAACGTCGTTATAATGAAGGGTCGTTATATAGAGGTGGTAATGACGTATAATATATCAAAATTTTGAAAGAATGTCTTCTAAAGTATTTTGACAAGATTTATCATGAATCAATTTGGGTTACATATCCAATTCAATTTTTATTGAACAAAAAAATAGGCGAGTCAAACCGCTCAAACTTATACTAGTTGAACGGATTGGACGGATGTCACCCCCTTTTTTTACCAAAAAGATTAATATTTTAAGTTTGAAAAAAGTTTTATTATTAAGTGACAAAAATAAAAAATTTGTTTCAAAAAGAATTTTTTACATTTAAACTCAGAGTCGTCACTTGACATAAATCGGGTATGCCAAGTTACCTTTGAAAATTCTTTTTCAAAATAGTTTTGACTCTAGAAACTGATCCGCGAACAGAGATACCGGCTAAAGAATTATGTTGAACGAGGGGAAGGTGTTAGACACTCCTCGATCCCGTGGTTCGATCAGATCGCTTCATGGAGTATATCAGCTAGTACGACACTATAAAATGTATAACCCAACAACACAGTAAAAAAACAAACCAAACAAAAGTCAAAATTAAAACAATGTCCTGTCCAAATTATACAGTCCCAAAAAATAACATAAACAATGCAGAAATATAAAAAAAAATACTTTATTCTAAACTGATCCTAAATTAAACTCCACCCGACATTTCTGGCCTTGATCATGAACCTCTTTTGCGTACATGATACTTCAAAGCATTTCCCGACAAATAAGTACATAAAACGTTAGAGCATTTCCCGGCAAAATGAATACATTTTTATGCAATAAAACGAAATCATTCAAACCATTCAACAATCATAATTTCTAAATTTTCCTACTCAATCTAAGATTTGTCTATTTATTTCGGCCTAAAACATGATACGACAAACATCAATACTCGATCCAGTTCAAACTATCAACAATAAATCAAATATATCCACATTCGTATTTTCAAGATCCCTCCCTCCCCGAATTCCATACTTAACCAATGATGAACCTTCGATATAAAAGCAATCAATCAAGACATAATAATTATGAAAACTCAAATACACTTCAAAACACACCACTAATCACATCATCAATCACATTGAGATAATGAAAACGAATAGAGTTGAGAATTGAACCTCACAAGAACGGATTTTCATTGATAATAGTGCGATAATAAAATCGGAACTCAAAATCCTCGAATGAAGAACCTCAAACAACGAGCCAAACCAACTCGATATCTAAAAAGACACAATTCGAACAGATTTGAACGCAAACCCAAGAATAAAAATGAATTCGGAGACAACGATACCGAAATTCAAGCGAAATACAAACACTAACCCAAACCCGGATAAATTTTGGGAAGGAAGCGGGACTGGTGAGCCGTCTGCCAGCGGGTCTTGCCGGAATGACAATGGACGGCGATGACAGTGTTTACCGATGGCGAATCCGGTGGATTTCCGATGAGAAACTCGCTGACAACCGTCAAATCCGTCTGCTTCTCTCTCTCCGTGCACTCCCTCCCCCTTTTTTACTCTCTATCAATCTCTCCTCTCTCCGTCACTCCCTTCTCTCTCTGTGTGTGTAGTATTGTGTGTGTGTATCTATAAAAATGGAAAAGGATTCCACTGTATTGTGAGGTGTGTGTTCCCCTTTTTGAGAGTGAGAGTATGTGCGTGTGTACCTTGTTTTCTTGTGTGTCTGTGAAGCTGCGTGTGTATGTTATATTTTTTGGTGGAGAAGTTGTTGTTGGTCAATGGTGAGGACAATGTTCGATGAATTTTTGTAGTATTATTTTTGTTGTTTTTCAATGAAACCAAAATGGAAGGGTCTGGAAGGTAGTGTATGTGGCGTGTGTTTGTGTACGTGGGTGTATGGTGTGTACAGTGGGTTGTTGGGAGTGGGTGGATTTGGTGAGGATAGGGAGTAGGATAGGGAAATGTAAATGAGTAAGTAGCCGTTTGGCCATGAAAACTAAAATTTTCTGGAGTTGGAGTTGAAATTGGAGTTGGAGTTGTGTTTGGTCATGTTTTTTTGAATTTTTTTTTTACTTTTGAAAAAACTTTTTTAAATATGATTTTATGCCCTAACTTTTACAAACTATCAAAATCATCCAACTAAAATTTACCTACTAATAGAAAAAAAAAACACAACTAGTCACTATTATAAAAATAATTACACAGACATGGCCATCAACAACAACAACAACAAACTCAGTAGATTCTCACATCGTTGGGTCTGGGAAGGGTAGAGTATATGCAGACCACCACTACCTCTAACGAAGTAGAGAAGCTTTTTTCAATAGACCCTCGGCTCAAGACAAAGGACAGTATATAAAAACATCAAAAGCATGGAACACGATAAAAAATATAGATACGTCATCCACAAAAATATGCAAAACTGCCAAACAAAAGACACTCAAGCCCTCCTACCTACTGACTACGCCTCATCCAGCATCAACGAGGTAGAATTTTTCTTAACATAAAAAGTAAAAGACTCAATCATATGTTTATCATATATACCTAAACCTATATGTATGTATATATACATATACATGGTCATATTTAATGAATTTCAATTATGACATATATAATATTTACATTAATAGTCGTTTTCTCATATTTAAAAATTTTAAATATGGATGTTATATTAACATATCACTGCTTCCTAATTTTTAGATAACAAATATTATCTTTCAAATAAATTAATTTTTTTAGGAATCTTTTAATTTATTTTCTTCATTTTTCGTTCCTAAAAAATAAGAAATGATGAGTTGTTATTAAATTTTAGGATGCCGCTAATTTATTTCTTTAATTTTCTTATACATGAAAGATTTTACTGTGTGTGAATAAATTATTTTTATGTAAAACATGCTTTGCATATTTATGGTATATTATATCATATACCATAAATATATAAATATGCTTAGTATGTTTCTTTATACTTTGTATTTTTATATATGTGTGTATATGGTATATACATGGTATAAACTTCATATATTACATACTTTGTATATTTATATTATAAATATGCTTAGTATGTTTCTTAATACTTTGCATATTTATATATATGTATATATGGTATATATGTGGTATAAACTTTATATATAACATACTTTGTATATTTCTATTATAAATATAATACTTTATATATTTATGGGTATAAATATAAATTAGAAGTAAAATAATGTCTTGAATAAGTGAGAAAATCAAATAAGGGACAAAAATAATGATGAGAGAGAAAAAGAGATATATATTAATTAGGATAGCATTAAGTTTGAAATTATAATTATCTTATTCTTTAAAACTACTATATACATAATATTGAAAAAGTAATGTTATAAGGAGAGTTTTATGTAAAAATTTAAAAGATTGGGGTTATATGTAATAATAATAAAAGTTGAAATTGGAGTTGGAAAATTGTGAAAACAACAAAAACCTGTTTTCCCTTTACAGAAAAAATTTTCGGAATTATTTTTCGAATTTTCATGGCCAAACACCACAATTTCCAACTCCAAAAATCTTTTTCAGAAAAAAGAAAAAATTTCCATGGCCAAACGGGAAATTAATTTTTGGGGACAGTAAAATTAGTATAATAAATAACATAAATGTCAATCTTTTGGAATAATTACACACTCTCTCAATTTTTTAATTACTTTATTCTCTCTCCCTATTAATATATACTTCCTCCATTCCATTTTACCCGTTTCAAATTGGGATGGCACAGCTATTAAGAAAATAATGATTGATAATATAACTTTACCATTTTGCCCCTCTTAATTGTATCTTGTTGTTAGTTCTAATATTGATGGATGACTAATACCAAAGCACCATTTATATTCTTAATGGTGTACTCTTAATGGTACTCTTCTTTGCAATATTTTTCAAGAATGCTAATAATAAGGAGTAATCAATTACACTAAGGGTGTAATGGAAAAAAAATTGTATTGTCTTGATAAGTAAAAAAGGACAAGTAAAATGAGACAACAAATTAGAAAATTTGGGACGAGTAAAATGGGACGGAGGGAGTATAACATAGCCGACATATACATAATATTCTGTGTGTGTGTTGGAATTTTTGTAATATGTTTAGGAAGTTGAAATTTTTCATAATATTGAAAACATAAGTTGTGTATTTATATAATTTTTAGATAAAATTATGTGTCTACAACGGGCTGGGTTGATTTTGACACCCCTACAAATTATGGGCCTGTATAGAATATTGGGATCCAACGGACTTGAAATTAGTACTATGTGAAAAGTATAAATAACATAAATACCAATCCTTTTGGAAATAATTACACTCTCTCCCACTTTTTTAATTACTTACTCTCTCTTCCTATTAATATATATAATATAGCCGACATATACATAGCATTCTGTGTATATGTTGGAATTTTCGTAATATATTTAGGAAGTTGGGAATTTTTGTAATATTGAAAATATAAGTTGTGTATTTGTGTAATTTTTAGATGTGAAAATACTGACTTAACAGTAGAATTAGGAAAAAGACATAAGTACCCCTGATTCTATTATTAAAGTCTCAATTATATCTACGCCTTTTCTTTGCAAGAAAACTATTACCCCATGAATATCTAAAAAGTAGAATTAATTTCACCCTAAAATGCTATATTTAAATCTTAAGTAAGTGATAAAATACACGCACCTATCCAAATCTGACACGTGTATTTTCTTTTTTTTTGTTTCTTCTAGTTTATCACTCTTCCACTCTTAACAATTTCAATAAAAAAAAAAAATCACATTGCTTAAAATAATTTACACTATCCATGCCTATAATGAGCACTTACCATACTAGTGGTATACATAAACACCGAAGCTTATAATGACTATATTACAATACAAAATCATCAAAACAGTCTAAAGTTGCTAGATTTCGATAGATTTCTTAATTAATAATTACAATACAATTTAAATAGTTAAATTATTTGGGCTAATTACTTAAATTATTGAATTTTTTTAGATTATTAAATTTAACTTTTAAATTTGGGCTAATTAATGAAATTATTGAATTTTTCACATTATTAAATTGGACTTTTATTTTTCTCTTACATAGGAATATTGCTTTAGAAAAATTGATAGATAGTTAGAGGAAATGAAATTAGAAAAAGTATTAAAAATTATCGGAGTTAAGGAGGAAGATGGTGATTATTGCAAAATTTTAATGAACCCTTGAAGCTAAGGGATTTAGGTTGAGTAGGTCCAAGACAGAGTATTTAGAGTACAAGTTTAGTTACTTGAGTCAGGAGGACAAAGTGGTGGTGAGGTTGGATTCATGGATGTTTGTAAGAGGGATAGTTTTAATTATTTGGGGTCTATGATTTAGGGGAATGGCGAGATTGGCGAGGATGTCTCTAAACGTATTGGAGCAGGTTGGATAAAGTGGAGGCTTGCCTCAGGAGTGTTGTGTGATAAGAAAGTGCCTCTTAAGCTTAAAGGAAAATTATACAGAGTGGCAGTCCATCCGGCCATGCTGTACGGAGTGGAGTATTGGCCAGTCAAGAACTCCCACATTCAAAAATTGAAGGTGGCAGAAATGAGAATGTTGCGTTGGATATGTGGACTTACTGGAGGGGGTAGATTTAGGAATGAGACTATCCGGGAGAAGATAAAAGTGTCTTAGGTGGAGGACAAAATGCGAGAAGGAAGGTTGAGATGGTTTGGGCATGTGATGAGGAGGGGCACGAATGCCCCAGTTCGGAGATGTGAGAGGCTAGCTTTGGATGGCTTCAGAAGGAGTAGAGGTAGGCCAAAGAAATACTGGAGGGAGGTGATTAGACATGACATAAAGCAGTTACAGCTTACTGAGGACATGATCCTAGACATGAAGGTGTGCAGGTCGCGGATTAGGGTAGAAGGTTAGTGTGAGTGTGTGGGTTATAGCAAGATGGTAGGAGAGCGCTTGTGTAGTCGGATTAGTTATCCAAGGACTTTGTCCATCAGTAGGAGCCTCTAGTCAGGAGATTTTGGGTGTGGTGGGTGTCTTTGGCCTGTGAGTGTACGTTACTACTAGGTGGATGTCCTCTTTCTTATTTCTTGTTTCTTATTTCGAATTGCTAGTATTTCACTTATTTTTGTATTTCTCTGATATCTATTTTGTATGTGATGTTTATTATTTCTTATTTCGTATTTCATTTATGTCATCCATCCTATTTCATGTTTCATTACGACCTTGGTGTACTATTCTCTATCTTGTGCCGGGGATCTATCGGAAACAATCTCTCTATTTCTGTGGAGATAGCAGTATGAATTGCGTACATCTTACCTCCCCAGACCTCACTTTGTGGGAATACACTGGACTGTTGTTGTTGTTGTATATTGTGTCTTTCCAGTATTATGATATTTTAAATTTTAGATAAAAAATAAAATTAATAGAAAACAGTCAGCAATAGTTGTCAGAAATGGTGGTGGTTCGACGGAGGAGAACGATGTGGATATGACAAAATGAAAGAGCTGAAAAAGAAGACAATGAATGAATCATAAATGAAAAGTAAAAAATAAATAATAAATAAGAAGAAAAAAAAGGCAAAAGAAAAATGCTAATGAATCCCACTCTCTCAAAAAAGTGTGTAACGCACACTCTGCCACCTCATTACATAAAAAAAATTAATTCTAGTTTTGAAAAGTTTAGGAGGTAATAAAATTTTATTAAAAATATAGTGTGTAATTGCAATTTTGGCTTTTTCCCATAGAATTACTCAAATTAAAGAACAGGACATAATTGATTTTTGATATATTGAAGCCTTTCTTTTAGAGAATCTATCTAATACGATCAATTAGTACTGTTTGAAAATACCGAAACAAAAGAATTATTGAAAAAAAAAATAGATGACATCATCATGGTTAATTTAGAGGAGCTTAATTAAAGCAATTCTTGTAAAACAAAGGAGTATTAGAAGAAATATCCAAAGATGATGATAATAATGATGGATAAACGCTAATTTCAACTTGCTATCCTCGTGCTTTTGTGCTTGAGCTTTGACAAGGCTAATTTCAGCTTGTATTTTTGCTAATTCCCATTCAAAATGGTCGATTTCTTAATGTAAAATGCTTATAATTCCTACACACTCATGAACTGAACTTCTAATTCGACAATAAGCTTTGTAGTACAAGAAATCTGCTACATCGGCTCGTTGATGTTCTTGAACTTGATATTTCACCAAAATAATCATATGAGAATGAGGAAAACTAATTTGTGTTAGTTGCTTGAAAATATATCCAATATTTTTCAACTTAATTACAACTAAGAAAAGAGGAGAACATAACTCAAAAATGACAATAGGATATGTGTGATTGTTACTAATGAAATAATAGGAACGACTTCATAAATGGAGAATGCAATAAGACTCGAAGGAATAATGGACATAGCAGATTCACGATTTAAAAATATTGGACACCTAATTAATAATTTTGTATATACAAACTATCTTTTTTGTATAATTGTAATTTTATACACATACAAATGTATTCCTCTAAATTAGTAACAAAGTGAATGTAGATATTACCTAGGTAGATATTACCTGTTATAATATGAATGAATGAGTACATTAATGTACTACATTTAAAGACCGGATAACGAGTAATATCTCTATATATTATCTGGAGCATTTTTCCAACATTGCTAGCACCATAAATTCTGTGAATAAAAGAAAATCTTTGGAATTATTTGGAGAAAAATATGATAAAAATTGTGAAATCTAATGTAAGATTTGTTTTTGTTTTTTTTTCTTAATTATGTTAAGATTCAATAGTGTATTTAAATGAGAAGAAGAAAAATTATGAACGGCTATATTTTTTAAAAAGAAATTAGTTAAGCAAGGAAATTAGAAAGTTGGTAAAGATGAAGCCTATAGCTTATACATTAGAGTATTTTTTATTTTCTCATTCTTCGCTAAATTCTAATTGAGTCATACTGCTACAAGATTTTGAAATATGGATTTCTTTTTTACTTGTTGAATAGATAAAATTAAAGTGTCTTTATAAAATTAATGGTCTAAAGATAAATTTTAATATGAGGCCTTAAATATATACACATAACAAAAGTATTATTAATAATTTAAAGTTATTTTTTTGATTCTTACGTATCATTTTTTTAGTGTAGTATTCTTAAAACATAATAATATTATTATTTATAAAAATAAGGACTAATTTTTATTAATAAGATATTAGTCCATTACCTTGAATATTATTTTAAAAACTTTATTTATTAATATCAATATTTTATAAAAAGTTCTAAAATATTTTTAATAAACAATAGATAGTTCTTGTCTTTCTTTTTTCATTAATTTAAATTTTATACCTTTTATATTTTTCAATCTTTAATATTATTTGAAATGAAATTAAAATCATAAAATTCCTATTAAATTTTTTCGGGCCTAAAACATACGTTTTACTAGCCTTACCCTTGAGCGATCCCTGAATAAAATCTAACCATCTTAAAATCATCTTTGATAGGAAGCAAAAAAATTTACCTTATATATATAGTGTAATTTTCAGATAAGTGGGTTCGAATGAAACCCCTGGAGCCTCTTAACTTTGCCTCGAGCGTATTGGATACCAAATTGAAAAAAAAAATTGTCTTCTTTCATCTGCTTTGGTTTAAGTCTTTATGGTGCATTTTTTAAATCTAATAAAAAAAAAGGACAGCTAGTGCACTAAAGCTATCGCTATGCGCCCTACCACAAGGGTGTTTAATATGCAGTCTTACCTTGCATTTCTGCCAGAGCAACTTTACCAGTTACTCCAAGACTCCCCTTTAAATCTAATTTTAACGCTAATATAATTAATAAATAGAAAAAATTACTATCGAAATGGCTAAAGTAGGACATGAAGGAAACATATGAAAGATTATACATAGTTTAAAAATAGTCTATCAATCTTTTATTAATGTACGGGGAATTCAATCAAACAGAGTAAATTAAACACAAATTATAGAAGCAAAGGAAAAAAAAAAGATTAAACATAACCACTACTAAATAGTTAGTAACATCACTAGGTTCTTCCACTCCACTGTATTGTTTTTTCAATTTTTCCATCTACAAATTATAGGTACTATATCTCAAACTCGTTACAGGTCATGACGTAACTTCAGCTATTGGCATTTATGGCCAGTAAGCATGCTTAACAATTTTTTCATTTAAGCATTATATAATAGCAAGCCTAATGACAGAGTCCATAAAGCCTAAAGAGCAGCTTTTTGAATAAAAACGGCCACCAAAATGTGCAGTACTCTAAAGCGGACAATATGCTTAGGCCCAGAAGCCTTACCTTTACCTTTTCTACCAAATTGTTGAAGTATCAACAATTTTCTTAATGTTCTCTTCTTTATTTTCTCTGACCTTGACATTTTTTTTCCCCAATTTTTTCCTTAGATGCGCTTGGCAGACGCTGAAGGCAGAGCGTGATGGCAAGAATTGATCAAGCGAAGAATCACAGTTCTCAGTTCTCAATTTCATGGAACTTCTCGGAGTTTTTGGTTACCCTCCATTTTCCAGTAATGAAAATATGTTACAATCTCTAAAGTCTAGTTTCATTTTGTCTTTCAGTTCAATAAATTAACTTCTAACATTCAAGAATTTGAAATCTAAGACGAGTTCTGCAAATTCAGTTAAATCCATTACTATTTATTCTGAATTTATTAACTTTAAATCTTGAATCCGTCTACGACATATAAGTTCATCATGCCACAGGTGCAGAAGGAAAGGGGAAAACAAAAGCTGGAGTTACAGATCAACATGCAAGAAGTACAATTTGTACGTGGCATGTGTTAAAAGAGATGCTTGTTGATAGTTGGCATGAAATCTACTTTGGTTATGGCAATAATAATTATAATAATAGTAATACTAATTATAGAAAATTGAAAAATAGGATTTCAAGTCTGAAAAGTACACTTCAAACTCATCATAAAAAAAAGTAAAGGCAAAGCCCAAAAATATTGTGAAGTGGCTGGTTTAGCTATATAGTTTATTATATCTGTTTTTCTTGAAGACCCTACAACTCTTATTGCTGGGATGGTTGGTTCATTCATGTCAAAATAATTAAAAATTAAACCAAATTGGGATTTTAATTTTGAGTTGAGTTTAAAGGTATATTCAGAGGGAGACTTAATTAAGGACCTAATTAAGGAATTTGGACTAATAATTATTTATGATGTGGGGGGAACAAATGGGGGATGTTAGGATGGGATGTGATATTAATCCACTACTAATGTAGAAATTTATGCATTTATTTATGATACTTGCGTATGTTCTAACGCTATTTCTATTGCTAGAAAATGTGTGCTAGTTTTCTATGCATATACTTATTTCAATTCCTTTTCGATGGCAATAAATTGAGGCAGAGGTACGATTTCAAATGAGCAGATTTAGAAAATGCTAAATTATTATTATTATTATTATTACGATTTCAAGTAGATTTTAAACCCTCATTGTCGCTCTATGAAAAAGTTTCTTATATAAGTTTCAACAAGTTATTATACATGGAGATATATGGCCGTTAAAGCTTTTTCGAATAGAATATTTATATCACACAAAAAGATAGGTACATAATATATGTTTGTACGCACACTTTTATCACTTAATTATACTTAATTAATACATGTATTCACTAAATTAAAACACTTAATTGAATTTAAAACCAAACATTACAATGGAAACTTGACCTCAAAGAAGCATCAATAAACAAGAAACATGGTCCAACTCTTCTCGAAATTGCAGCCCATTACTCCTTCTGTCTGGGGGTGTTTGATCCAATTTGAATGAATGAAAATGACCCAACATAGCTGGAAGAAATTTCTTATTTTCCCATTTTCTCCGAATATCTAAAGAATGTTTATTGACAAGTAAAAAAAGTCGTAGAGAAACTTCTTTGATGAGACAGGATTAATTTTTATTTTTTTTAAAAGTTAGTCTCTCTATCTCACCTATGAGGTAGTGATATCGACTGAATATACTTTTCCTCTCCAAATCTCACTTTGCGGAAATATACTGGTATGTAGTTGTTGTTTTTGCTGTTGTTCTATCCTAAAAATATTACTCTCTCGGTTCACTTTTACTTGTTATGTTCTGATGTATGAAAGGTTTTTCTTTTAGGGTGTTGACACTTGGTAAAATCAACTATTTCTACCATTCTTTATATCCCTCAATAAATTAGCATCCATTTTATCATGTCTCTTATCATTAAGTTGTATAGAAAATGTGATCTTATTATTTTAACCCAAAAGATCAAATTATTGTAAAAACAAAATTTAATAAAACTCTTCATGTCATATATTTAGATTTATCTGAGCGTTTTATACCTTTGAACTAATTCTTTACAAGGAGAGGGAAAAGAAAAAACAGAAACATAATTAGGAAAATTATAAATTTCATTCCTACCAAGTTTAACTTGATTACTGAATGACTAATTTGTAGTACTGGTAACTTTCCTTACAATACCAAATTTTCAAAATAATAGTCGTTAATAGTTTGTATTTCTTTTCGTTGTATAATACAATTATAATCTTTGCTTAGATTTTCTTCTTTACAAGTAGATATTTTTGTAAAAAAAATGACTTTCAAACGTTGTGCAGCTTGCAAACAATTAAGAAGAACAATTAAGAACAATTAAAAACATGACCAAAAATGGTCACTATTTCTTTAGACTAGTTTGGTCAATATTTGGTCCAATTTAGTTGACTTTCCTGGATTAATGTAATGAAAATTAAAAATTGAATCAAACTTACTCGGGGCTTTGGGCCACAGGAGACAAAAGAGATTTAAAATGAGTTGTAGGTGACACAAATCTTAATAATTGAGTAGAGGTAACAATTACTTAATTATGGATTAAGAAAGTTTTGAAAATTTCAAAATAACCCATAAGTTTTTAAATTTACACTTTGATCCAAATGTTAGTTAATATAACGGGAAGCGAAGGAAAAAAAGACGCCTTTTTCACTCTCCTCTTTCGTTGTTATTTTCTCTCTCTTCGCTATATTTGTTGTTCATTGTTGCTGCTGCTTTATTCATCATCTTATACTTCATTATCATCTTCATATTCTTCTTGTTGACTATTGTTGTTGTTGTTGTTGTTGTTGCTACCCCAACTACTGATCTTTGACCAAATTCTTATGTCAAATTTTATTTCGTAAATCACTTTCAACTTTGGCATTTATTTGAGAGGAGACTTTGGTAAGTCAAATTATATTTTTTAGTTGAATTTGTCATCTGGGTAACTGCTAGTGTGTTTTTTTCAACAATAGCTAGCACGCGAACATGAATGCAACATAAGAGCAATCTGTTTAAATAGATCCATTATCTGCGGCACCAGATAAATGTTTTGTTGTAATAGTAGACCCATGTTGGATTCATGTTTATGGTTCTAGGTGCCCGTAATATGAATCGAATAGATGGGTATTCTGTTGCACCAGATTAGTAATCTGTTTCAACAGATAAATAATCTTTTTCACCAGATTACTAATCTGTTTCGAACAACAAATTACAGCTCCTGTCACAAACCCAACAGATAACTCATATGTTTTTGCAATTGATACTGGAATCAAATTATTCCTTAATTGTAGACATGTTGAATTTCAGGAATTTCATAGCGACATGCTGAAAGTGTATCAATCACACTAAAGATGTCTAAAACTAACATTTTGACATACTGAAGATGTTATTAGACATGCTGAGAGTTATGCTGAACATGCCCAAAGAATTAATTAAACGTGCTAACCAGTTAATTAAACATGCTAAAAATTGATTAATCATGTTGAAAAATTAATTAGACATGATGAAAAGTTAATTAAATATGTTGAACATTGATTAATCATGTGAAAGAATTAATTAGACATGCTGAAAGATTAATTCGACATGCTGTAAAATTAATTAAACATACTAAAGGATTAATCAAATATATAAACATGCCTAATATTTAACATGCTATCAAATATATTAATATGCTGTCATACTCAGTGTCAAATAATGTACTAACGTGCTTGACGTTAAATAATGTAGTAATATGCTTGATGTCAAATATGATAATATGTATTAATGTCTTATTTTAACATGTTAATATGTTGGAATCAATATGGATGTCTAAAATATTGAAAAATGACTTTGGTGCTCAAGATGCGTGGTAAACCAGATTCATCAATTTCCATGTTGCCAAAACTTAAGTCAATATGTCAAAATTAATTAAAATTCCTAAAGCATGATTTCTAGGTGGCCAAGCAAGTAAATTAATAAATTTTAAGTCGCCTTTTGCCTAAGCGTTTCATATAGCATATAAGACACGTAAAAACCTAAATTGTGCCAACTACCCCTTTCATAGAGCACGTAATCCCCCATCCCCAAAGCAGTCCCCCAATTATTATTATTATTACATCATGAATAATGTCCTTACAGAGATTATTACAAACCGAATAATACAGAATAAGGGAAAACTAACCGGCTAATACATAATTTAACAACCCAGCGACTCTTGAGAACCTTGCGTGTACTTAAACCTGTGGAACAATACATAACAACAAACAAGAACAAACATCGACATATTTTGTAGACATGTTCCTAAAGGTTTCAAACAACATGATACAGTCAGCGCCCACACAGAGTAAAATTAAAATAATTGCATCGATGGGAGACTCACCAGTAAGCAGCAGTAGCAGGATAATATACCAAGTGTGAAATATGCAGAATGTATTAATGAGTTTCGAAGGAAACCCCAAACTCTTGAAAATATGCAGTTGACTTGTGTTAAAGTAGCCGGTAAAAATTTCTTTTGTTTATTGTAGAAAGTAGTAATAGTAGTAGTCGTAATTGTGGACTTGAAAAGTGTAAAACTTTAGAGCTGTGAACTTGTTTTTTAATGAAAAAAGAAGAGTTGTTTATATAGTGAAGAGGCCGTGAATTAAGGTCCAATTAGCCACCACGGAAAAAGAAAATAAATATTTTGAAAATCAATCCCAATTGATCAGGTAAAAGGAAAGAAATATTTTCAAAATTATCAAAATCAATTAAGGGGCCAATCAATCAGTCAATCATCCGCAAATCAGTCCAAAAATAATAGAGCATGTGTTTAGCAAAACCAATTAACAATAATTAATTTTCTTAAGTTAAGCTAGTAGAAATCAATTAAAATCACGTTTACCATAAATAGGGAAGTATCAAATCTGTCACAATTAATCAAGAGATTAGCAAACAAACAATCTACAGTGATTAGTAATAAGCATCTTGTTAGAAAATTAAAATCAAGTCACAAAAGAAGTTGAGATTTTCTTACACATGTTAACTAAGAGGCATAAAAAAAAGTCAAGTTGCAAGAAATTAGGCGTTTTCACATATAACAGACCCAGAGATGAACATGAACAAATAATAACATGAATTTAATCACAATCCAAAGTTACGTGTCGCAAAAATTTAATTTAAACAAACAAACATGCAATTTGAGTTTTGGGAGATCAAACTAAATAATATTTGAATCTGGGGGTGGCGCGTCGCTGGTTCGTCATCGTTGGTGTTTCTCAACTGTTGGAGGTGGAGATCGGATCTGAGCGAGGGAAAGGCCGGTCATCGCTGGGGCTGGTTCGTGGAGGGGGTTAGAGAGTGGAGCGGCGCTGGCGTGTTGGTGTTGGTGTTGCGATGGGCGGCGGCGACAGATCTGCTGGGGCGGGGCAGTGACTTGATGACGACTTGGAACGATGGAGCTTCGACGACTGAGTCCCTCACGGAGCCAGAGAAAAAAGATGATGGAGGAGGCTATTGATATGGGGGGAGGGGTGACGGGGGAAGAGAGGAGGAAGGGGAGTGGTGGAGCGGCGGCAAAGCAGCACCGCCGCCGCCGTTGATCTTAAAGAGCGAGAGAGAGGAAGAGTTGAGGGGGAGGTTGTTTTTGGTTGTGAATTAGGGTTAGGTTTTTGGTTGGTATTAAAAAGGAAATAATAGGTTTAGGCCATCTCAGCTGTTGGATCAAATTCGATCAACGACTGAGATCTAGAGGGTTGAGGATTCGATTAAAATTGAAATAATTTTTCACTATTTGGCTATAATTGTAATAGACCAAGTAAAATTAGGCTAAAATTGATAACAATGGCTAAAAATCAAACACATAAATTGAATAAATAGGCTGTTATTTTAATAAATGTAATAATAAGATGCAACTATTAAGAATAAATTGCGCATGTAAAATTAGTATTACGTAAAAAGTATTATACAAAATTGTCAATAGTAAAATCTGAAGTAAAGTAATGATATAATAATAATAATAATAATAATAATAATAATAATAATAATAAATAAAACTAGAGAATGTATTTGTCAATTGTCAGTGCATATATAGGAAAATGATTTTGTAAGAATACTAATAAAATTATATAAACTATTGTATTTTAATTAGTAAATTGTAAAAGTGATATCAAAAATTAATAAAATAATATGTACATTTTAAATCATGAATGTGACACGTCAAAAATTTGTTTGATGCAAGAAAAAGTGTAAAAATGTGTAAGAAATACTAACATTAAAAAATTAATAATTTTGCTAAAATAGTAGTCTAAATGTGGTCTCGGGAGGTCAAAATTGGGTGTCAACAGCTTGTTGCAACAGATTTCATTGCAATTGATTTAGGTGGAACTAGGAATGAATGAATGAGCTCCTTATTAACTTAATGTTAAGATTAATAATAGTACCTACATCGATCTAGGTGGAACGAGTGATGAATGAACCAGTTCACAGGGTCAACTACAAATCCAATTGAGTAGTTGCATTTGCACGGTGTTAGTATTGCGTTCATCCTGACCCGAGTCGTCGATCGATCACTCTGAGTTGAAATGAGTTCTTGTTAACTTAATGTTAAGATTAATAATAGTAGCTACATCGATCTAGGTGAACTAGGGATGAATGAATGAGCTCAAAGGGTCAACTACAACTTCAATTGAGTCTTTTGGAAATTGTGTGATGAGACGGTATTGCGTTCCTCCCTACCAGAGCTGTCGATCGATCACTCTAAGCCGAACTGATTCTTACTACCTCATATGTTCAACTAATACCTTAATTGAATAATCTGGGATTAGGGGTGAGTTCTCATAGGGTCAACTGCAACTTCAATCGAGTCTTTTGGTAATTGCATGATGAGACAGTACTGCATTCCTCCCGACAAGAGTCGTTAATCGATCACTTTGAGCCGAACCGATTCTTACTACCTCATATATTCAACTAATACCTTAATTGATTAATCTAGGACTAGGGGTGAGTTCTCATAATGTCAACTACAATAGATGACAGTGCTTATTTGATAATTTACAATAGATGGGTAATCTATTGCGACATATGACTTAATCCATTTGATAGTTTACAACAGATTCATGATCTGTCGCAACAAATGATGTAATCTGTTTGATAGTTTACAACAGATGCGTAATATGTTACAACAGATTACCTAATCTGTTTGATTTGATCCAACAAAAAAGACATCTGTTGCAACAGGTTAAACATTTGTTTATATATAATTTCAAATGAGTTCATATGTTAGACTAATACCTTAATTGAATGTAAGTTCTCATAGGGTCAACTACAACTTTAATTGAGTCTTCTGGTAATTTCATGATGAGATGGTATTGCGTTCCTCCCAACTAGAGTCATTGTAATACCCGTTCCCTTTTCTTAGCTTGAAATAATCTCAAAGATGTTAGAACTTGCTTTGGATTACGAATCCATTTTTTTACACGTGGAATTTTATGATTTTCACTTTCTATCACGTGGGAAATTTAATAAGCTTTCCATCGATACCAATTTCATCAAAATCCGGTGTCAGATGAGGAAGTTATAGCCAAAATACAGAAGGCAGAAAAATAGCCCAGGTGCGACGGTGCAGGCGACGGACCGTAGGACAAGCGATGGACCGTCAACCATGACCATTGGATCGAGGCAGTGAGCCTGCTCTCTGGATTAGTACGACGGCGAGGTCCGACGGACTGTCGACCCAGCAACGGACCGTCGTACCCCACCGTCGCTCATTGGCAGTAAGTCCCAATTCTATCTCAGTCCGATAGAGAGGCCCGACGGACCGTTGACCCAATGATGGATCATCGCACCCCACCGTCCGATGACCCGCTTAGTTATTTCTAGGATGTTTTAATAGGGGTATTTTGGTATTTTACCATCCACTTATATATACCCAATTATATTCAAATTCAACCATTTGGTTTATTATTATCTCACAACAAAGATTAGGGTTTCTCTCTAACATTTATCTCCAAGAACAAAATCCAATCTTCTTCAAGAACTAAAGAATTCCTAATTCTTCAAGTTTAAGACAATCAAGAATCTTAACCTAGGTATGCATAGTCTTCATTCATGGACCCCTTTCATCCATGAAGTCTAAGAATCCTTTTTTTCTAAATTCAAGTTATGGATTTTCTTTGTAAATTTCATGATTGACTTGTTCTTGTTCATGTTGATAAATGATAAATTGGATTCTATTCCATGATTGGGTGATAAATTCCATGTGAGTTGATTAGTATAGATATAGTTTCATGAAATCCTATGACTATACCCTTGAATGATTAAAATTAGAATTGAAGCATGATGTTTAGTTGTTGTACAATGATGTTTACATGTAATATGCCTACAATATGTTTGATTAAATGTCTAGAAGAAAAAAAATTTCCTACAATATGTTTCTATTGCATCCCCTATGTCCAGATTGACTCAGAATAAGGTCAAGTTTCAGTGGTCATACCTTGCGAGAAGAGTTTTCAGGAATTGAAGACTCGACTCACCTCAGCTCTAATATTAGATCTTCCAGATGGTCTAGATGGTTTTGTAGTGTATTGTGATGCATCCAGAGTAGGTTTGGGTTGTGTCCTCATGCAGCATGGTAAGGTCATAGCCTACGCCTCCAGGAAACTTAAACCCCATGAGAAGAATTATCCTACTCACGATCTTGAGTTAGTAGCCATAGTCTTTGCCTTGAAAATTTGGAGGCATTATCTATACGGTGTTTATGTAGATGTGTTTATAGACCATAAGATCCTTCAGTATGTATTTTCTCAGAAAGATCTCCATCTTCGTCAGAGAAGGTGGTTAGAGCTCTTGAAAGATTATGACATGAGTGTCCTTTATCATCTGGGCAAGGCCAACGTAGTGGCCGACACTCTCAGTAGATTGTCCATGGGTAGTGTTTCTCATGTTGAGGACAGTAAGAAGAAGTTAGCTCAGGAGGTCCATCAGCTTTCCAGACTAGACGTTTGCTTAGTCGATTCTTCAGAGGGTGTGTATGTGTTCAGAGTAGTTCAAAATCATCTCTAGTTTTCGAGGTGAAAGAAAAGCAAGATAGAGATCCCTACCTTGTCAAGTTAAAAGAATCAGTTCAGGATAAAAAAGTAGAGGTTTTCTCCCAAGGGGGAGACGGTGTTCTTCATTGTCAGGGTCATCTCTATGTTCCCGGTGAAGATGACTTAAGGCAGCTAATTCTTGCAGAAGCGCATGGGATACGTTACTCTATTTATCCAGGGCCCACTAAGATGTACCGTGACTTGCGGGATATCTATTAGTAGAGTGGGATGAAGAAAGAGGTTGCAGAGTTTCCGGTTAAGTGCTCTACATGTCAGCAGGTTAAGATAGAGCATCAGAAGCCTAGTGGGTCCATGCAGGAGTTCAGTATTTCCACTTGAAAGTGGGAAGTTGTAAACATGGACTTTGTGATGGGTTTGCCTCAAACTCGTTATCAGCATGATTCAGTTTGGGTCATTGTAGATAGAATGATCAAATCATCTCATTTCCTTCTAGTTCATACCTTTTATTCAACCAAGGATTACGCTAAACTCTATATCAAGGAGTTGGTTAGATTGTACGGTGTTCTGCTATCTATTATCTCAGACAGAGGTACCCAGTTCACCTCTTATTTCTGGAAAGCATTCCAAAAAGGTCTTGGTACCCAAGTTCATCTCAGTACAACCTTTCACCCCCAGACAGATGGTCAAGTGAAAAGGACCATTCAGACTTTAGAAGATATGCTAAGGGCATGTGCAATTGATTTCAAGGGAAGTTGGGATGACCACTTGCCTTTGATTGAATTTGCGTACAATAACAACTATCATTCTAGTATTCATGTGGCTCCATTCGAAGCTCTCTACGGTAGCAGATGTAGATCTCCAATTGGTTGGTTCGAAGTTAGTGAGGCCTCAGTCATAAGTCCTGACTTAGTATTCGACGCCTTAGAGAAAGTCTTGTTGATCAGAGAAAGACTCTGGGCTGCTCAGAGCTGATAGAAGTCTTATGCAGATGTTCGTAGAAAAGACCTCGAGTTTGAGATCGGTGATCATGTCTATCTAAAAATCTCTCCCATAAAGGGAGTGAAGAGATTCAACAAGAAGGGAAAGCTTAGTCCCGATATGTCGGTCCCTTCAGGATTCTCAGTCACTTTGGCAAGGTATCTTATGAGCCCGAATTGCCTTCAGATCTAGCCTCAGTTCATCCAGTCTTCCATGTCTCTTTGCTCAAGAAGTGTATAGGTGACCCATCAGTCGTAATCCCTATTCAAAGCATTGATGTTCAGAACAGTCTCTCTTATGAAGAGATTCTAGTTGAAATCCTAGATTATCAGACTCGTAGATTGAGGAACAAAGAAGTCACTCTAGTTAAAGTTTTGTGGCAAAATCAGTCATTCGGGGGGGGCTACTTAGGAAGCAGAAGTAAACATGCGTACCAAGTATCCTCACCTCTTCTCCGCTAACTCAGATCAAGCTTAAGGTAACAATTCTCCTTAAGCTTATTCAGTTTCATGCTCATGATCCCACTATAAACTTGGTATCAAGTACCATTGCATATTCAGCCATGCACTCATGTATTAGTTCAATTATATAATTATGCATCATACATGCATTCTCATTGTGAGTAACTTAGTTCTTCAGAACACTGAGTCATGCATTCATGAATCAGTTACACATGCATCAGATATGTATGTTCAGTATGTTATGTTCAGTTTGTCAGTCATGTCAGTCATGAGATTATGTTCCAGTTATTCATGTTCAGTTTATGTTCAGCTTATTATTTCCCCTCTCAATCAGTCTCATTCGAGGATGAATGTTTTCAAGGGGGAGATATTATAATACTCGTGCCCTTTTCTTAGCTTGAAATCATCTCAAGGATGTTAGAATTTTCTTTAAATTACGAATCCATTTTTGTACACGTGGTATTTTTATGATTTTCACTTTCTATTACGTGAAAAATTGATTAAGCTTTTTATCGATACCAATTTCATCAAAATCCGGTGTCAGATGAGGAAGTTATGGCCAAAATATAGAAGGCAGAAAAATAGCCCAGGTACGACGGTGCAGGCGATGGACCGTAGGACAAGCGATGGACCATCGACCATGACTATCGCATCAAGGCAGTGAGACTGATCTATGGATTAGTACGATGTGAGGTTCGATGGACCATCGACCCAGCGACGGACCGTCGCACCCTACCGTCGCTCATTGGCAGTAAGTCCCAGTTCTGTCTTAGTCCGGTAGAGAGGTCCGACGGACCGTCGACCCAGCGATGAACCATCGCACCCCACCATCGGTTGACCCTCTTAGTTATTTCCAGGTCTTTTTAATAGGGGTATTTTGGTCTTTTACCACCGCCTATATTACCCAATTATATCCGAATTCAGCCATTTGGTTCATTATTATCTCACAACAAAGATTAGGGTTTCTCTCTAACGTTTATCTCTAAGCACAAAATCCAATCTTCTTCAAGAACTAAGGGATTCCCAATTCTTCACGTTCAAGAACATCAAGAATCTTAACCCAGGTATGCATAGTGTTCATTCATGAACCCCTTTCGCCATGAAGTCCAAGAATCCTTTTTTTTTTCTAAATTAAAGTTATGGATTTTCTTTGTGAATTTCATGATTGGGTTGTTCTTGTTCATGTTGATAAATGAGAATTGGATTCTATTCCATGATTGGGTGATAAATTCCATGTGAGTTGATTAGTATAGATATAGCTTCATGAAATCCTATGACTAAACCCTTGAAT
The DNA here is from genome assembly GCF_002878395.1 of Capsicum annuum. NCBI lineage: Eukaryota > Viridiplantae > Streptophyta > Magnoliopsida > Solanales > Solanaceae > Capsicum > Capsicum annuum. The sequence continues at coordinate 164,925,907 of NC_061118.1, forward strand.
GATTAAAATTAGAATTGAAGCATGATGTTTAGTTGTTGTACAATGATGTTTACATGTACTATGCCTACAATATGTTTGATTAAATGTCTAGAAGTAGGAAAAGTGCCTAATTAGTATTATATCATAAAATCCCCATGTACGTACAAGTTTATGCCTATCACACATTTGATGAAATGCCTCAATGAAGGTATTATGGATTATGATGTTAGTCATGTGTTCAAGTAAATCATGCTTTGTCAGTTTCCTTCTATTGAGTCCTAGGGGTACTTGTACCCGAAATATTAGCTGTGTGCCCAGAGCCATGTCATGTTTTCACGATGCTCTCAGTCAAGCTATGAATGTTTAGAGTTTAGACTTCAGATAGTCTTATGACTCAGGAAATCTCCATGATCTCATGACTCAGTCAATTGTCAGATATCAGTTGTATTATGTCAGTCTACGAAATTTAGTAACTCAGCTCATGTTCAGTTCAGTAAATCATGTTCAGTGTCCATTTAGATGGGAGTAGGAATTAGCACCAAGTGAACCCAAGGATGGAAACTCACCTGTTATATGATGGTGTGATTCCTAGAAGCAATCCTTGCGTTCCAAAACTATGTAGCCAGCATAGGTTGAGACATCATAGCCTACTATATGAGGGTAGATGAGGTGGCTTAACCTGTTATATGAGGGTTCTCACCGTTCTCATTAGAGTTACCTGTTATATGAGGGTTGCTCACATGTTGTCCTTACTAGTGGCGCGGTATTGACACCCTTCTAATCAGGGCATAGATTGGACCCCAGTTCAACTATTATAGCACATTTGGGGCATGTCGGCTAGATAACTACTTCCCACAGTTTCATGTTATAGAATCAGGACTGTCAGATACAATTAATCAATCACAGTCATAGAACTCAGATAGTTTTTCAGATTTTAGGACTGTCAGATACAGTCAACTCAGATAGTTCCATCAGATTCACGACTGTCAGATACAGTCACCCATTTTATCAGTTATATTTAGGTATAGTCACTCATGTTATTAGTCATATCAGTTATTCGTATGTCATGTTATCAGTATTCAGATTCCGTAATCATGTTATCATAGTTCAGTTATAGTTATGTACTTATGCATGCACTCTCACGTTCATGTTAGACAGTCAGTTAGCATTAATCATGCATGTGAACCCTTGCATATAGCTTACCTCACATGTATACTCAGTATATTCCATTGTACTGACGCATTTGCGCTATGGTGCTTTTTTCTTATGTTACACCATAGGTTCAGAAACACGAGCTCCAGATCAGTAGTAGATTCCAGCCTTAGCAGTCAAAGTTAGAAGTGAGTCCTCATCCTTCGAGGACATGATGATGTCTCTATTATCTCATGGATTGATTTATTAGTTAGAGTTAGTTGGGAACATGTCCCATCATCTCCTTATTCAGATCATTCAGACAGTAGAGGCTTTCAGACTAGAGGCAGATTAGATTTCAGACTATCATGTTTCAGACTTCGGTATTTCCAGTTTTGTTTTGAGTATTCTATTACCCCACACAGATGTTATGTTATTCAGTTATGTTTAACATTTAACCTTTTGGCTTTTCATATATTAGCATTTATCATAATATAAATAAGCAATATTTATTGGAGTATTTAGAAGACGTTATATGCATTTTGTAAAGTGTAGAATTTTTAAAGTAATTAATTTACAAATTGAATATGTATATCAGCCTTGAGATAACAATTTTTCTTATTTAATATATACTTAATAAATAATGAGATGATTTTTAACTTGCTCATTAACATTATTATCACTTTCCATAAACTTTTCTCTATTATTTTTTAAAAAAGGATTTTGTATCTTTTTTCTTAATTTCTTGCATTAAACTTTTGAAGAAATCAAACTAATTTTTTTCCATCATTAGCATTATTAATCACTCACTTTTTTCTAAAACATTTTTATGTTTCTTCTTAAGGATATTACTAAATTGCAATTTAAGACAATCAATTACAATTTTATTAATTATTGCCTTTATTTTTTTAATTTATATGACTCAATTAAAGCACCCCCTACGCCTTATTTCCGTTGATGTCAAGAACATGTTGAGATAAGATCACAAGTTAACTTACTGAATAATGCAGATTTCTTACTGTGGCTTCTTCATGAGTACAAGCACTTACAGTAGTGAGAATTGAAAATAAAATAAAAAGGACCAGTATTCTTGACACTGTATGCAAGCATCAAGTGTTTTGGGAATGGGATTACTAAAAATAAAGTGAATGAAAAGTTAAAAGTTGTTCTTTCTATCATATAATGAGGTAATTTTCAAAGATATGATCTTAGATAAATCTATTAAGCACAAACCTTTTATTTGTCGAATATTTAATTAATTTGTCGTTAGAACTAAACTTTTCTTGTATATTAAGTGTTTTATGTTCTTTCGTTATACATTTTATATTAGTTTTTTTCTTAAAAACTTCTCATATTTTGCTTTTCAAAATTGCAATAACCTCATTTACGAAATGAGGTTAATCTTTTTATATGTAAATATTCTAAAAAGGTTAATTAAATATAATTTGAATGAAAATTTAGACAATAGTATAAGTCATATGTGAAACTGAAATTTTTACAATTTTACAAGTACGTTATAATAAAAAGACAATTATCTATAAAATCAATTATTAATATATTTTCCATGACCACGCAAAGCGTGGCACGATTCCCTAGTTTGTATATATTTAACAAAAACAACGAGAATGAAGATGAAAAAAAAGGTGGGATAAGAAAAAAGTTTTGAATTTAAAAATAAATAAATTAAAAACATTAATTTTTTAATTTTTAAAAATAGGTAGTAAGGGTGGGTAAGAAAATAATTTTAATTTTTTGGGGGTGGGTTTGTACGGGGTGGGGGTAGGGGTAGGGGAGTATGAGTCGGGTAAAAAAAAAATTGAGTTAATACATAAAAATGACCCTAAACTTGACACCAAATTATAACTTTGACCTTAAACTTTGATAGTGCACAAATAAGACCTTTAACTATTCAAAACCTGAACAAATATGACCTCCGATTTTGCAACCCATGCGTGAGTCTGACTCGCGCCTACGTTGAAAGGTAATCCAATCACACGGTGCCACGTCGTTAAAAGGGCTGACTTGGAGAGAGGTCATATTTGTGCAGTTTTGAATAGTTAAAAGTCATATTTGTGCACTGTCAAAGTTTTGCTTTTTGTGTTAAAATGACGTAGTTTTTATTATTACTATTATTATTATTATTATTATTGTTATTATTATTATTATTATTATTATTATTATTATTATAATTTTTTTATTTATTTCTATAGTAGCAGCACCTAACTTTTTTTTAATTTAAAAAAAATTATTATTATTATTATTTTATTTATTTCTATAGCAGCAGCACCTAACTTTTTTTAATTATTATTATTATTAATATTATTATTATAATAATTTTTTTATTTATTTCTATAGTAGCAGCACCTAACATTTTTTTAATTTAAAAAAATTATTATTATTATTATTATTTTTATTTATTTCTATAGCAGCAGCACCTAGCTTTTTTTTAATTAAAAAAAAAATAGCCACTAGTAGGGATCGAACCTGCACAGTAGGCTGAAGGAAGCGCCCAAGAAGAGCAAAAAACACCACTGGACTATCTAAGTGTATTGTTTCATGTGGTTCAACATTAATATACGTACATAAATATACATTTTCTATCTTATAGATATACAACGTAATTTTTTTACCGAGGGGGTTCGGGTGAACCCCATGGCAACCACGTAGGTCGGCCCCTCGTTAATTTAATAACGTTTTAATAACGTTAATTTAATAACATTTTAATTACATTAATTTGATAACGTTAATTTAATATACTACTACTACTATCCTTAATAATATTAATTTAATAACGTTTTATTAAAACTATAATTTTTTTGTTATTAGTATAGTTTCATCTTTAATTTAATATTTAAATAAATAATATTTAGATATATTATATAACTTAAATTCGTCATCTGCTTTATTATATATATACATACCCGCTTGATTTTTCATATGAGGCTGACCCGCCTAATTAATAAATCTTCAATATTGCTCTTTTTCTTCAATGACAAAAGAAATTAGATGCCATTTTCATCTTTGAGCCAAAAATAATAGTGAAGAGTCATTTAAAGGTCATATTTGTGCAGTTTTGAATAGTTAAAGGTCATATTTATGTATTATGCCTTTAGGTTTTAAGCTAAACACGCCCAATTTTGCGTGTTGAACACGCGTTTTGCCACATAGGATTGGAGGTCATATTTGTGCAGTTTCGAATAGTTAAAGGTCATATTTGTGCACTGTCAAAGTTTAAGGTCAAAGTTATAATTTGATGTCAAGTTTAGGGTCATTTTTATGTATTATGAAATTTTTTTTGAATGGTGGTCGGGGTAGGAGAGTGAGGGTGGGGTAAGGAAAAAATTTAATTTTTTAAAAAATTAAATTTAAAAAATTTAATTTTTGTAAAAAGGGGGGGAGGAAGTTGGTAGGGTGGTCGGGTAGGGGAGGTAAGAAAAAAGTTTGATTTTTTTTTTTTTGGGAAATGAGAAGGGAGTAGGGTTTTGGATTTTGGGTAGGGGGTGAGGTAAGAAAAAAAATTTTAATATTTTTTTAATAGAGGTGATAGGGGAAGGGGTGGGGGATTGAGGGTCAGAGTAGGGATAAATGATTTTGAGAGTTGTATGAATATTTCAACTTAAGAGTGAGGTTGAAAGAGAGTTTTGGAAAATGTTTTTCTTACATTTTTAAAGGAAGTCATTTTCCTTAGATATAAGGAAAATGAGTTGATATGAAAAACATTTTCCAAAACTTTTAAACCAACCAAGCATGAGAAAATTGAAAAACGTTTTCCAGAAAATGTTTTCCTTTATACCAAACACACCCTGAGAGTTCAAAGATTTTCTGACCATATTTATTTTCTAAATAATCAGTCATAAAACTAATTTAATAAATGTTATAATAATAAAAACCTCATAAACTAAATGACAGGGAAATCTTAGTAGCTTAGTTGGTTAGTTACCTGAACTTCCACCTTGTTGGTGAGGGTTCGATTCCCCACATTGTAATTCCCTCCCCTATTCCCCTTCCCCTACCCCCAATTTAAAATAAAATTAGGGAAATCAACTCTCTACACATGTGCTCTCTCTCTTACTACAGTATACTCTATCCCCTCAGTGGGGCAGTTTGGTGGAGGTTAAGAAGACTACTGTAAGATCTCATCATGTAGAAGTGGGAATGTATGGTTTTTCATTTTACATGTTGTAATTAGTTTCCTCTAGGTTTAACTAATTCAGATTCGTATAAAAAATTCTTAATTTGGGTGACGTTCTTTCAATTTAAGATAATTTTATTTCCAGAGTTCGAAATTAAGACTTTTAATTCAACTTGTCGAAGTATTTAAGTGTAGTTCAATTTTAAATAGAGTCAACTTGGTCTAACATCCTTTTTATCAACAACTCATGTGGCTAGAGGTGGAACCAGGATTTTTGCTGAAGGGGTTCAAAATCTGAAGAAAAACTCATCCAAATGGGGTTCAACATCTACGATATATACATAAAAATTATTTTAATTATATATTAATAATATAATTCTTTGTCCAAGAGGGTTCGGACGAACCCCCTATTAGTAGTCTGGCTCCGCTTCGATTATTATGGCCAATAAGTATTGTTTCCCAATTGGTCACACTAAAAGTGTAATTAATATAGATGTAGTCTAACATTGATGTCTCAATCTAATAGTTTCATTTTGTTTTTTAGTTCAGTAAATTAACCTCAACATTCAAGAATTTGAAATCTAAGACGAGTTTCGCAAGTTCAATAAATTCATTACTACTATTTATTTTGAATTTGCTAACTTTAAATCTTGAATTCGTCAGGTAAGTGCATCATGCCACAGGTGCGGAAGGAAAGGGGGAAATAGAAGATGGAATTACAGATCAACACGCAAGAAGTACGATTTGCATGTGGCATGTGTCAAAGAGATGCTTGTTGATAGTTGACATGAAATCTACTTTGATCATGACAATAGTTACAATAATAGTAATACTAATTATAGAAAATTGGAAAATAGGATCCCAAATCTAAAAGGTACACTTCAAACTCATCATAAAAAAACAAAAAGCAAAGGCAAAGACCAAAAATGTTGTGAAGTGGCTGGTTTAGCTCTACAGTTTATTATATCTGTTGTTCTTGGTGTCACGATCCAAAATAGGATCATGACCGCTGCTAAGGAGTTTAGGACTCCAAAGCAAGTCTTGTCAGAATTCTACAAAAAATGGGGCAAAATTTTCCCTGTTCTTGGGCCTAACAAGAAAATTTTTTGTCTCAGATCCATAGCTCAATAACCCAACATATCAACCATCACACCAAACACCAACAAAATCCATCAAAATTACCAACAATGCACTAATACCACCAATATCAATACGAAATCTATCTCCAAAAATAAGAGGAAGTCAAATACTCCACAAATCCAAAAAAATAAAAGAGTACTCAAAAACTCTAAAGACATGACTATGGAGCGACTCTAGGAGTTTTGAAGGAACAGAACATAACAAATAAATAAACTTCTACCTACGCGAACAAGTGTGGGGCTCACCAGGAATATGCTACTCGAATTCTCTAGCCAGCGAGGAGTGAGACGCTAGCTCAGTGAGTAATAACACTTTACCACAACCTTTTTATTGGGGAAAAGTCGTTAAACATCATGAAATAAATGCTTTTTCAGAAAATAGTAACAATAAATAGTATTCTTTGTTTCATGTAAGCAAAGTGAATCAATAATTTAGTTATAAACTCAAAAGGCATCGTATCATATCAAATATTACATATTTGGGAAGTTTTCAAGAATGAATCATATATTCAGTGTGACATTCTTCTTCATCAAGAATAGCCTATAACAGTGGACCCCTTATAAAAGAGTCAAATATAATATCAGTATGTCCCTACTCGAGGGAGATCACTAGCAGTATGCTAGTTCTACCTTTCCACTAGCGAGGACTATAACATTCATCAGTAAATACAAGGTGCACCAAGTCTAACGATCCCGCCGTTAGCTACGAGATTCAAATCAAGGTCTACTCCCATTTATAAATTCTTTGTAAACAATGAAAACATTTTTTAGAATAGTACATATCATTTAAAGTTCATATCAAATCATGTTACATGTAAACTTGAATAAAAACATATGTCAAAATACATATTTCTCATGTAAGTGAAGAATATTCACAGTAATAATATCCTCAAATAACAATTTCAATATCATCTCAAGTAAAGGACTTGCCCCACATGCAATTCCAACGCATTTCGTAACTCATTGTGTCATCAAAAACACGTATAAATATGCAATTAACAAACACAAATTGTGGAAAGATTACTACTCACAGTACACCTGTCGAAATACCAAACTTGTCATCCCAAACGATACGTATCACTTTCTTCGATCAAATTTATAATCACATTATATTATTATCTGATTAATTCTACTGTTTAGGCTAATTCCATGGTAAAAATAGATTACCCAACCCTCAAGGTTTCATGATAACCTTCAATTTATAACCTTTTAATTTATCAAAGTTTGTATTCAAAACAATACCTTATTACCCAAAATTCTTGTCACGATAAAGATGTAGGAACGGATTTACCTTAACTCGAAATAATTTTTCAATCAAACTGCTTTGCCATTTTTAAAGAATGCAGGTTGATTTTTTTTTTTTGGAAACCCTCACTTTTGTCTTCGTTTAGAACGTTGTTGGGTGGAATAGCTTTTTCTGCCTTACCTGAGGGGTTGGTTAATGACATATAATTTTTTTGGGGTAAAAATTTACATATAGGTAAAGTATAAGGCCTATAACTAACTTCCTAGTGAAAGTTTCAATAATTACAAATTATAGGCAAAAGTAGTTAATAGTTATTTGTATATATATAGGAATTATACAAATCAGAAGAAACATAACCTAATTGAAATAAGAGATAAAAAAGGAAACCTGAAAGCAGTAAATTACCTTAAATTACTCCAACTTTCCACTAATTGCTCATCCATTAATGAGCATTAAAGCTCATTATCTGCAAAAATGGTTCCATTAAAGATAAAAAGATTTATTTTAGGAAGATTAGAGAGAAGAAAGAAGAATTATTCAACAATAAATTTTAACAGGTATTTTCTCAATTCAAATTCCGTTTAAAAATTGTTGAAAGACGATTTTTTATAAAATCAAAATTGTGTATTTGCGCTTATATTTGTGTATTTGTTGTTTTCGACTAAATTATATAAATTTCAATATGTTTTGATTCATTATTTTTTGTAAATGTATAAACGATCTACACAGCAATTTCAATTTGTGATTTAACACACAGATTTTTATAATTTTTGAAACCTTATAATTGTTAGTTTATTTTGAATTCATAGTTACTGACAATTTGCGTACTGTATTTGTTTACAATATTTGTTTACTGATGCATGAATGTCTAACAGCTACCTTGGAAACTCCAACAACCGCTTGAAGCAAGTAAGCTGAGGCGCACTCGAGCTAGGACCTGCACCGAAAGGGCGCAGCACACATGAGTACGGTCCACTTGTACTCAGTAGGTATCATAGGCCGACTAAGCAAAGTAGTAAATAAGACATACAAAATATACACTAAGGGCACGTCACCTGCAATCAGAAAATATTCCACAACAGTAGCCCACACCGCTTGCACTAACAGTTCTAATATATCTCACATATATTGCAAAAACACATTAAGATACAGAACACAAGTATAGATTATGTCACATATAAAATAGAGCAAGAGAGAACATGTAGATA
>NC_061118.1:164934841-164940808 GCF_002878395.1 Capsicum annuum
AAGATCATCAAATACAAGAAAAGAAAGGTTAGACAAATACATAGATGACAAGTCAATAAGGCAATACAACACAACATAAACACAATAAAGTAAGTGCAATGTATATGATAATGATGATGATGATAATGATGATGATGATGATGATGCACGAGGTTGTCGCACAACCTTCAGGATCGTTGCACAATCCCGTATACACCTACAGGCCAAAGATTCCCGACGTAGGACCCATGGGGGGTTCGTCAACCCATATACAATCCACATATCTCATATATCCTTTCCATCACATCCCTTGAAAAGGGTTTTATAAGGTGTTACAATATTTTTAAAAAGGTGTTGCCAGTGTTTCTCAGATGTTGCCACGGTGGTACCATTGTTTCATGAATGAGTATGATATGAAGATGTAATGCTCACAACCAATCATAATAAGTATTTCCACAACCAACCACATGATATATTTCCACAACCAACCACAATGATACATTTCCACAACCACATGAGCCAATCTTCACTCGTTATTTTCATTTCATCCATGAATTTCCACATGTATCATATGCCAGTAAAGTATGAAAATAATCACAATACACCCATGGTACCACATTAAACAATACAATACAATTACCACATGTATTCAAGGCTATCAATGTCACATAGGACCCCACACGGTCAAACATATCACATAATATTTCAATTTCGACAATTACATCACATATAGGCCCCCACACGGGCACAACACGTAGATATCCATTTTTCATGATTAGTTCTCACTCCTAACATGCATTTTGTACCATCATTTACTACCCAGCCCAGTCTGAAGAGTTAACTCATAACCTACCTTGAAAGTCGAAACCGGTTCACTACACTTGAACCCGTGACCTTACTTTTCACGAATAATCTCAATCTCTACTAAAAACATCAAATATGAAATCTACGTGTCAAAACAAAGCCAACGACACCCATATTGACTACTTTTGGTTCAGCGTCAAAACGGACCCCCAAAATAGGTTTCCAAAAAAGAAGGGAAAAATTGGAACTTTACTTCAAAAATATGTTCCCCATATTTTTAGGAACCTACAGCTGAAAACTCAAGTTAAATCGAGTGGAAAATGGGGTTCAAATCGAAGAAAAAACATTTTTTGAGCTTTACCGGGTAAAATTCTTGAAATCTGGGTTAAAATCAAGAATCAGAGTTGTTTTGAAGGTTAAATTGATGAAAAACTAGTAATTATAAGATAAAAATATTATTCAAGTGAAAGGGGATGAAATTTGGGTTTAAAATCATGCCCTAAGATTTTTGGGGTTTTGAGAAATTTATTAAGAAAACTCTAAGAAAAGGATGAATTCTTACCTTAAATCCATAATTAAAATCAAGAAATAGGTATTAATCTAGCTTCCCAAGCTCTCACAAACTTCACTTTTAAGCTCCCAAAATATTTAGGGTTTAAATCTCAAGAGACAAGATGAAAAATGAGCAAAATGGGCCAAAAATGTGAAAAAGCTGCTATATATATTTCAGATTTTTCTGCATAACTGAGCAGTTTTTTATCCTAACTCGAAATTGATTTCGACAGGGTGCTCAGAATTCGTTCGGAGTCCGTTTTATGCAAACAAACTATACAACCACACTAAATTCGACGTTCCGAACGCGATGGCAATATCATATTTTCCAGAAAAATTCATTTTCACAAAATTGACCCCCACGACACGAAATCATAATTTTCTAAACCGAGGGTCAAAATGAGATTTAAAAGCCGTAAAATCATACCAAAAATGCTAACACACTAAAATTGACATTCTTGATCTATTGGCGAAGTCGGATTTTCCATACGAGGTCATTTCAATCAAAAGTGGGTCCCACACCCTACTTTTTAATTTTTCAACTTTCCGACCAATAGGTCGAAATGAGCTCGGGTGCACCAGGACCTGAACCCAAGGTATACCTAGCCTAAAATCGATATTCTGGAGCTGTTGGCGAGTCCGTTCGGTCATCCATCGCACGGATCAAAATATAACCATATAAGTCCAAAATAAGGCTCTCGAAGACATCAAAAACCACAATATTGCGTAAATGATACCAAAATGCATCAAAAATCATGTCCACCACTCCCACACCTCAGAAATGCCATAATGCAACTACAGGAAGGGGTAAAATGGTCAAATCATAAAAAATCACAAATTTCACATATTTCATCAATTTTTTAGGTCGTTACATCATCCACCATTAAAAATCTAGTTCGTCCTCAAACTAAGGCAAGAAAATACCTGAATCAATGAAAAACTGGGGATAGGAACTACGCATATCAGACTCAATCCCCCAAGTAGTCACATCTACAGGTCAAAGTTGTCACTGGACCTGAACCACAAGGATCACTTTAGAGCGCAACTGCCTAACATCCCTAGCCAAAATGGGAATTGGCTCCTCAACAAAGGACAACCGCTCATCTAACTGAACTGAATCCCAATGAATGACATGAGACTTGTCAAGAATATAGCAATGAAGAATAAAAACATGAAAACTGGATGAACAATAGATAGATCAAGGGGCAAAGCCAACTCATAATCCACATCACCAATAGTCCGAAGAATCTCAAACGGATCAATATACCTGGGGCTAAGCTTGCCCCTCTTCCCAAACCTCATCACACCCTTCATGGGTGAAACTCGAAGGAAAACACGATCACCAACACTAAAACTCAATACACGAAGTCTACGTCAGCATAATACTTCTGCATACTTTGGGCCGCTCTAAGTCTATCCTGAATGACCCCGGACCCTATCCAAAGACTCATGAAGCAAGTCCGTACCTTGAGGTCTCACCTCTGAAACATCGAACCAACCTACTAGAGTGCGACAACGCCTACCATACAATGCCTCAAAAAGAGCCATATCAATACTGGAATGGTAACTATTACTATGTACAAACTATGCTAAAGCCAAATGCTGCTCCCACTGGCCACCAAAATCCATCACGTACGTGCGGAGCATACTCCAAAACCTAGATAGTCCATTCTGACTGGCCATCAGTCTGGGGTGAAACGCTGAACTAAGATCTACTCGAGTACCTAACTCATCCTGAAAAGCCTTCCAAAAGTAAGATGTGAACACAGGACCTCGATCTGAAATAATGGACACCGGCACACCATGCAGACGAACAATCTCACGAATATAGATACGGGCCAACCTCTCAGCACTAAATGAGACCTGAATCAGAATAAAATAAGCTGACTTGGTCGATTGATCCACGATGACCCAAACACTGTCAGAACCATAAGATGTACTCGGCAAACCAGTCACAAAGTCCATAGTGATGCATTCCCACTTCCACTCAGGAATGGTTAACCTCTGAAGTAAACCACCAAATCTTATATGCTCGGTCTTCACCTGCTGACAACATTGGCAACAAGACATAAAATCTGCTATATCTAACTTTATACCACCCCACCAGTAGTGTTGTCTCAAATCACGATACATCTTACTCACGCCTTGATGGATGGAATATCTGGAACAATGGTCCTCTTCCAAGATCAACCTAATTTGATCACCACTCTCAGCATACAAAATCAGCCCTCAATCCTCAAAAATTCATCTGAATTAGGTGAGGCTTCCTTAGACTCTCCACTCAACATCTTATCTCGAATCAACCTTAACCCAACATCATCAAACTAATGAGCTCGAATCTGCTCCATCAAAGAGGGTCTAGCATCCACAGTGCCAAAATACGCCCTGGTGTTGAAATATCAAGCCTGACCATCAGATTAGCTAAAGAATGAACCTCCAAGGCCAACAACCTCTCCTGAGTCAAAAGATACACAAAGCTACCCATGCTAGCCGACTTCTAGCTCAAGGTATCCACAACCACATTAGCCTTTCCCTAATGGTAGAAAATAGTCAAGTCATAATCCTTAAGCAACTCAAGCCAACGACACTGCCTCCTAAGAAGATCTCGCTGATAAAGAAGTACAAAAGGCTACAATAATCTAAGAAGATCTCACAATGGAATCCATACAAGTAGTGCCTCCAAAACTTCAAGGCAAACACAACTGCGCATAACTCCAAATCATGGGTAGGATAATTCATCTCATGAGGATTCAATTGACGAGATGCATAAGCAATTACCTTGCCCTCCTGCATCAACACATCACCTAACCCAACACCTGAAGCATCACAAAAGAGAGTAAAGCACATGCCCTCCTTAGGCAAAGCTATTATAGGAGCTGAAGTCAACAAATCCTTGAGCTTTAGGAAGCTCGCCTCACAAGCTTTGGACCACTGAAAAGAAATCTTCTTCTGGGTCAACTTGGTCAATGGAGCTGTAATAGAGGAAAAACCCTCAACAAAACATTGATAATACTTAGTCAAGCCAATAAAACTCTGAATCTCGGTTGGCAAAGTAGGTTTAGCCCAAATCACGAACCGCTGCAACCTTATCTGGATCAACCATAACACCTTCCTTAGTCACCACATGACCCAAGAAAGAAAATAGACACTAATCAAAACTCACACTTAGAGAACTTAGCATACAATTTCTCATCCCTCAATCTCTAAAGCACAATCCATAAATACTCCTCTTGCTCAACCTCACTCTTGGAATAAACCAAGATATCATCTATAAATACCATAATAAAGGAGCCAATAGATCCTTCATTTCCTTTCAACTCTATTGGGGCCATCCTATAAGGAGGAATAGAAATGGGCTCGGTGCCCAACTCAACATCAATAATAAAATCAACATCTCAATTCGAAGGCATACTAGGAAAGTCCGTTGGTAACACCTCCATAAACTCACGGGCAACACGGACAAAATCCAAGAAAGGAGGCGAAACAACACTTGTGTCACGAATATGGGCCAAGTAAGATAAACATCCCTTTTCAACCAATTTATGAGCCTGGACATAAGATATAACCCTCTTAGGACCCGAATTAATGTTGACACCTAATTTTTGCCCTCCGCAACTAAATTTAATCCTGGGATTTCTTCAATTTTTAATAAAAAGAAAAACATTTATTTCATCTGGATAAATACGCTCTAAAATATTTATTTGGGTTGATTTCGTATTCGCATATGTGAGATCGCATAAATTTTTTACTTCAATGAATATTCTTATCAAAATTGGACTTTTTATTTGAATTGAGCTTGAGAATTATTTCAAAAGGGCAAATCTTGATTCAAATATAATTTGTTCTTGAAAGTAATTTATTTGGAAAAATATGTATTTGATTTTTATTAAATGAAAAAGTCCAGGATTAAACAAGGTATTAATTCGTATCGAATTTTGATTCAATTTAGTCAAATTATTAAATTTGATCCTAATTGAAATTAATTGGCCGTATTTGCAATGCAATGAACCATTCTAATTTTTAATTGGATCAAAATACTAATTAATTTTGGTCAAATCCTAAATTCTTAATTGGGGGTTATATTTTAAATAACCTCCAAATTCTTAACAATCCCCATCCATCCCACTCCCTTTTACCCATTCACCAGCCCAACAACAAATTAATAACTACCCAGGCCTACTCCAACGTCAACCCAATTTCTGACTCGGCCCATTTTCTTCTTTCTTCTTCAATAGCATAAAACAACAGCTTTCAATCAACAACAACCATACGCACAACATCATCAACAATTCAGCAACCAAAAACATCAATAGCACCAATAATTGACACATTGATAGCTTTCAACATCAATGTTTTCACCCAACAACGATGATCTCATCCACCCAAAGACCTGATCCAAACCCTTCACCATGCGAACAACATCTCTGACCCAATTTTAAGCCCGACTAGCTTTAACCCGACCTCAATCCGATGTTCGCGTGCATCACGTGCATCCTACGTGGATTTTAGGCGAAGAAAGGACGAGAAGCTTCTAGAAGATTTCTTAGTTGGCTCATCCAATGTTCAAATCCGTAAATCTCGGGATAACAGTACAAGGTTGGTACCTATTGGGACGATTTTGATTGGTTTGAG
>NC_061118.1:164940908-164980326 GCF_002878395.1 Capsicum annuum
CAATTTCTTTCCAACACTAAATTGTTAGAATTTGTGACTCAAATTTTATTGATCCGGTCCTGAAAAGTTCGCGGTGTGACACATGCTCCTGCGTATGGACCTGTATGTTTTTGGACCTAGGATTTATTTGTTCGCACGTATTATATAGGTGCAATTAGTGGATCAATATTTTGGGTGTTAAAAAAATACTTCATTCTCCTCATTGTATTCTCCATCCATTATAGTGAAATTCTTCTGCCTCTGCCTGTGATTTTTCCCGCAAATTTTTTTACGTAAATATGTGTATTCATCTTATTTTTCTTTAGCTTGTGGTATTGCTTATTATTCTGTCTGATCATAGCAAACTAATAAACAATGTTTCAATTAAAGTTCTTAGAATCAGTCACTTCATCCTATCTGGTTTGAGAATCAAAGTATGAATAACATTGTTTAGATAATTTCATGTAGAATTTGTGTATCGTATCTGGTTTGCTCGAAAATTTATATGTATGTGTATGCGACGGGTGATTTCAAGATATGGATAGCTTAGGAATGAATGGACTCCAGCTATATGTATATATTGATATATTCTTTCTTCTTTCCTAAAAATTTAAATGGTCACTAGTTATATTCGTCTGAGAAGATGAAATATTTAAAAGGTTAATACAACTTCTTTAGTTTTGAATTACTAATCAGTCGGTGTAAACTTAGAATGGAACGTTTCATGTTCGTCGATGCTTAGTTAATCTCACGTCTATTTATCAAACTTTTTACTTTGTCACTACGTCTGGATCCCATTCAATGAATTTACTGCTCATTTATCTTTAATGCATGATAATTTCATATGTCTGAGGACAATGAATATAAATCTTCTTAAGACAATTCAATAAGATTATGTATAAGTATTAGTCAGATTAGAAAATGATGAGCAGTGGTTAGATGTTGGCCATTTTTGGAACAAGTCTAGCTGCTGCTTCACTATCTAGCAAACAGTAAAAAAGGAACACCTTTGTTAGTCTTAGGGAGACAATCTAGTATATTAAACTCTCGCTATACATGGACCTTGAAAAGTGAGGAGTGATAAGGGCGTTTTACTAACGAGGGCACCTGCCTATGTTCTTAGTGTAGAAAAATTCAGATCTAAACTGTTGAGTCGATAAGTTAAAATCTTCTAAGGTATCAAGTAATTGATAACACACTAAAATAACCCAGCAATTTTCTTTAGCATAAGAAATTAGATTTTTTTTTTTAGCCAAAATTTACTCTCAATTAATTAAGCTTTCATATAAATATTAGTAAATAGTGTCTTTAGCGGTGTAGAAATTTATTAATGCTATTTATAATGTTTGGATTTGAAGGGAATTAAAACTGTCCATGTATAGATAGTGAAAATGGTAGCATGCAAGGTTTAACTTGAGCCTATGTGTACATAGTATTATATTTGTATGCATGATGTCCATGTGATATTAATGCAGATTTTTATTTCTTGCATGAGTTATTGTTTCATTTAAGAAAATTCTTGAATTTGATTGGAGTTAAACGGCTAGAATTTGATGATGTTAGTTTGTACTTTCGTTAAGCTTGAAATCGAGTATTTGATAATTATTTAGTGAGTACAAATTGTTAATTGCCGGTGTGAATCAAGTCAATTAAGCATTAGGCTGACGGCTAATTCTAAATAAATTTCTTCAAGGTTATGACAGTAAGTTTTAAGACGTTTGAGATTCGAGTTGATTTAGGTTCTTGATCTGTAGAAAATTAAGAATTCAATATACAAGTAAAAATTAACGATGAAGCTGGAAAGCCCTACTACCGACCATTCGTTATAATAAAATTAATCTACCGTTTGAAGCCAATTGAATTGGGTTGGGTAGATTTTAAACCTATTAGGTGATTATTTAGACTAGAAAAATGGGACGATCCATAAAGGCCTCAAAGGCGCGAGAAATACATCCAAAACTCGTGGTAAGGCCGAAAAGTACTACTACGATGTAAACCACACATCAATACAATTTTAAATATATTTAAAAAATAAATAAAAATGGGCTAGAAGACACTTTTGGACCAACAAATATTATACATCAAAAAGATTAATTTAAGCCAGACATAAGTCATTAAAGCGACCGTGCTAGAACCACGGAACTCGAAAGGTGCCTCACACCTTCCCCTCGGTCAATAGAATTCCTTATCCGAATTTCTAGATCGCAGACCAAAATTTAAGAGTCATTTCCTTTTGAATGGGGATTCAATAAGGTAACTTGGAACACCCAAACTCAATACCAAGTGGCGACTCTGTAAATAAAATAATCCCTATTCAAAACGTCACTTTAATTGGAAAAACCCATTTTCTCTAAAACCAACTCCATAGCGGGGTCGGGGGCGGTAAAAATAGGGGTGTCACAGATGGAGACTCTGCTGGGGATATAATCAGAATTCGAGCTTTTATACTGACTTGTTTGACTTTGTTTAATTTTGACATTGCATATTGTTGGCCTAAATGTGTTATTTGCCTACATGCTTAACTGCTTTGATATTATTTGAATTGCAATATAAACTGTCTTCTCTCGCGCACCCATCTGAGTCTTCTGAGATACTTTATATTCGAAGATGCGGTATACGCTCCCAAGCTTGAGATACCAGAGATGCGGCAACGCTCCTGGGAAGGATTCTGTAGTCACCATGATAAGGATGGGAAGGGACCAACAGTGAGGCCGGAAAGCCCTACTACCAGTAAAGTTGTCCCTTGCCGACTCGAGTTGTTCGCTCGTTTTATAGCCAGTCTAGATACCTAACTCCACCATGTTAAACCTAGCATAACTGAAACTTAGACATGGTTATTCCTATTAGGCTCTGCTTTATTTACGTCACATGCATTTTTGACTTAGTGGAGGCTCGACAAAGATTTGAATGTCTAAAAGTAACCTCTTTAAAGACTATCCATTTTCTGTGATACTAGCTGCATTAACTATCTGGCTGTTTCGAATGTTGGACAGCTTTGGAATCCATTAACGGAAGAGAGGCTAAAAATTTCTCTCTAAAACCTATTCTTTTTCAAAGCTCAAATGAAGCGCTAGATTTGCTTTCACAATAAAAGACAAAAAAAAATTTCTAAATTATCGAGTTTGCCCCAATCTGGAGGAACTACGCACACCTGATTCTCATCTCAGTGAGATACGTAGGCAGCCCTCCACGGGTTCGGTGATCCTTAAAAATGAAGGTTGTATTTTCTTCAAAAAAAAAAAATCAATCAATTCGTTTTCAAAATATTAAAAAAAAATCATTATTGATAAATTCAAAAAAAAATTATTTTCTTTTCATTATTTCAAATAAAAGTGAGTTTCTTCATGTCTCCAATTGGACGAACTACGCACACCTGATTCTCATCTCTGCGAGATACGTAGGAAGCCCTCTACATATTTGTTACTGTTTGTTTTTTTAGGTCAAACTATATGAAATTTAATCAACATTTTAAGATGTATAATTTAAAATTTAGATGGTTGAAAACTATACGAGAAATGTTATAAGTTGCAATCTTTCTCATATTAATATGATAAGAAAATACTTATATCTTAAAATAGAGTTGATACATAAAAATGACCCTAAACTTGAAACTAAATTATAACTTTGACCTTAAACTTTGATAGTGCACAAATATGACATTTAACTATTCAAAACTGTACAAATATGACCTCCAATCCTACGTGGCTAAACGCGTTTTCAACACACAAAACTAGTTGCGTCCAGCTTAAAATCTAAGGGCATAATACATAAATACGACCTTAAACTTTGATAGTGCACAAATATGACCTTTAACTATTCAAAACTGCACAAATATGACATTTAAATGACTTTTTTACTATTATTTTTTAATTATTTTCGGCTCAAAGATGAAAATGACATCTAATTTCTTTTGTCATTGCGGAAAAAGAGCAATATTGAAGATTTATTAATTAGGTGGGTCAGCCTCATACGAAAAATTAAGTGGGTATGTATATATATTATAAAGCAGAGGACGAATTTAAGTTATATAATATATCTAAATATTATTTATTTAAATATTAAATTAAAGATGAAACTATATTAATATTAAAAAAATTATAATTTTAATAAAATGTTATTAAATTAATGTTATTAAGGATAGTAATAGTAGTATATTAAATTAATGTTATCAAATTAACGTAATTAAAATGTTATTAAATTAACGTTATTAAATAAACAAGGGGCGGACCTACGTGGTTGCCATGGGGTTCACCCGAACCCCCTCGGTAAAAAAATTATGTTGTATATATATAAGGTAGAAAATGTATATTTATGTACGTATAATAATGTTGAACCACATGAAACAAGGCACATAGATAGCCCAGTGGTGTTATTTGCTCTTCATGGGTGCTTCTTTCAACCTACTGTGGGGGTTCGATCCCTGCTAGTGGCTGTTTTTTTTTAATTAAAAAAAAGCTAGGTGCTGCTGCTATAGAAATAAATAAAATGATAATAATATTTTTTTAAAATTAAAAAAAAGTTAGGTGTTGCTACTATAAAAATAAATAAAAAATTATTATTATTATTATTATTATAATAATAATAATAATAATAATAATAATAACAACAACAACAACAACAACAATAATAATAATAGTGAAAAAAAACGACATCGTTTTAACACAAAAAGAAAAATTCTGACAGTGCATAAATATGACCTTTAACTATTCAAAACTGCACAAATATGACCTCTCTCCAAGTCAGTCCTTTTAACGACGTGGCATCGTGTGATTGGATTACCTTTCCACGTAAGCGCGAGTGAGACTCACGCATGAGGTTGCAAAATCGGAGGTCATATTTGTTCAAATTTTGAATAGTTAAAGGTCCTATTTGTGCACTAATAAAGTTTAAAGTCAAAATTATAATTTGGTGTCAAGTTTAGGGCCATTTTTATGTATTAACTCTAAATTAGCATACATTTTATCATGTCTCATATCATTAAGTTGTACAGAAAATGTGATCTTATTATTTTAACCAAAAGATCAAATTATTATAAAAATAAAAATTAATAAAACTTTTCATATCATATATTTAGTATTATCGAATGGAGATGTTTTATACCTTTGAACTAATTCTTTACAAGGAGAGGGAAAAAAAAACACAGAAACATAATTAGGAAAATTGTAAATTCCATTCCTACCAAGTTTAGCTCAATCACTGAAAGACTAATTTGTACTATTGGTAACTTTCCTTACAATACCAAGTTTTCAAAAATAATAGCCGTTAATAGTTTGTATTTCTTTTCGTTTAAATACATTTTCTTGAATCTTAATTTTAAGTATAATACAACTATAATCTTTGCTTAGATTTTCTTCTCCACTAGCAAAAGATTCACAAAATATTTGTAAATATCTTTTGTAAGAAAATGACTTTCAAACGTTGTGCAGCTTGCAAACAATTAAGAAGAAAGTAGAAACTAAAACTTCATGACAATGACTATTTTCCCAAAAACATGACAAAAAAGTGGTTAATTGGCACTATTTCTTTAGACTAGTTTGGTCAATGTTCGACCCAATTTAGTTGACTTTCCTAGATCAATGTAATTAAAATTCAAAGTTGAATCAAACTTACTCATACTTTTTGTTAGTGTTTAAGTAAATATTTTTAGAGTGAAAAAATTTGGTTCTGTTTCCTAATGGAAAGTCCTTTGGCATTTTAGCGCTACTTAGCTTTTCATTGAGAGTTGATAGATTTTCTGACTAGATTTATTTTCTAAGTAATCAGTCATAAAACTAACTTAATAAATTTTATATATAATAATAAAAAACCTCATAAACTAAATGACAATTGGGGAAATCAACTCCACACCTGTGCTCTCACTCTTCATACAGTATACTCTATCCCCTTAGTGGGGCAGTTTGTTGGAGGTTAAGGAAGACTACTGTAACGTCTCATGGTGTAGAAGTGAACCAATTAACTTTCATGGTTTATGGTTTTTCATTTTTCATCTAGTAATTGGCTCCTTCTAGGTTTAACTAATTCAGATTCGTATCAAAAAATCTTAATTGAGGTGACGTTCTTTCAATTTAAGGTAATTTTATTTTTAGGGCTCGAAGTTAAAGACTTTTAATTCAACTTATCAAAATATCTGAATGTATTTTAATTTTAAATAGAGTCAACTTGGTCTAACATCCTTTTTATCCACAACTCATGCGGCTAGAGGTGGAGTCAGGATTTCTGTTGAGGGGATTCAAAATCTAAAGAAAAACTCATCGAAAGAGGGTTCAACATCTACGATATATACATAAAAATTATTTTAATTATATATTTATTATAACGGAGCTTTTCTGAAGCTAAGTACCGAGTTTTGATACCTGTATAACTGATATCTGGAATTACTGATAACTGATTTACTAATACTGATTGACTGTGTCTGACAGTCCTGAACCTGTGAAACTGAACTGAGTTCTAGACTGAAGACTAAAGCTGAGACTGTGGGAGGTAATCATCTAACCGACATGCCCCAATCTAAACTAATAAGGGTCCAATCTGTAACCCCAATTAGAAGTGTGTCAGTACCATACCACAGGTAAAAACAACTATTGTGGAGTTAGTCCTAACTAACGAGTGACCCCTAAGATCAGTCCTAAACTAGCGGGTGATCCCTGAGTATGTCAGTCCTACCTAACGGGTGACATCTCATAACCTACGCTGGCTACGTAGTTCTGGAACTTAAGGATTGCTTTTAGGGACCCAGTCCTAACTAACGGGAGTGCCCCCATCCCTAGGCTCGCTCGGTGATGAATCCTACTCTCAACTGAAAGACATAGAACTGCGTATACTAAACTGGACTGGACTGATACTGAGATTACTGAGTTTTCCTAAGTTTTGTAACTGACTGAGTTCTACTGAGTACTGTAACTGACTGAGAGTACTACCGATCGTGACATGATTGATACTATTCTGTAACTGACACTGGCTCTAGGTAAACAACTAAATTGTTGGGTATTAAATACTCTAGGACTCAATAGCAAGAAAAGTAAAACAAACCATAATCTTAAATAACATAACAATGTTCACTTGGTCATAATTCAGTCATAGAGATATTTCATCAAACAAAAGTAATGCATTAACTTGTACATGAATGGAATCACATAATAACATGTCATACCTTCACTAGTCAATTCACATAAGCATTTTATCAAACACTTGTAGGGCATAAGCTTGTTCATATGCTAACATGTCATGATTTCATCACTTTATTCACATGGACATTCTATCAAACACTTGGGGAGCACAACTTCATGCACATAACCATGGATAACATATAAACATGGCAACTACAATGCCCAACTTACAATTCCATGGGTTTAGCATGCAATTCATATAATTTCCTATAAAATACTAATCTAATTTTATGAGCCATATAATAATCATGGATTAAAATCCAATTAACATCATAGACACATTAATCACTTTGTAACTTCAAGGGTTTACCAAGATAATCGCATATTCCTCACATGTACTATTCACTTTCATGAAACTTGCACTTAAATCATGGATTAAAACCCAATTACTATTATGAACATGAATTCAATCTAATTCAAATATGGAAATCATAAATCATCAATCTTGTATTTTGAAAAAGGATTCTTGGACTTCATGAGTGAAAGGGACCTATGAATGAACATCTAACATACCTGAGAAGAAGAGTTCTTGAAGAGATTCTTGAGGATTGACCTTGATTCTTGAACTAGAGTTTTTGCCTCTTGAGAGAGACTGATTTAATTTGGGGAAAACTGAATAAATAATGGTGTAACTTGGTTTATTAGGGTTGAATTTTGTGTTAAAGGCTGACTAGGGTAAGGGGCAAAAGACTCTAATGCCCTCAGATTTGAAACTCGAAATCACTGAAAATTTCCTATTTTGGCACCCGCGACGAGGTGCTATCGCACCGTGTCACTACAAAAAGGACAACTGGGAACTGGACTGGTGGCGCGACGCGGTACCATCGCGGTGTCTCACTAAATACGATTTTGATCCTTGGCGCAATACGATGGAATCACGTTGCCTCACTGAAATTGACAATCGTGAACTGGGTCTATGGAGCGACACGCCAATATTGCAGAGAAACACTAAAATTGACAATTGCTATTTCGGCTGGCTCTGCGATGCACTGATGGCTCAGGTGTACACTGTCTTACTAAAATGGTCATGACTCTTTGCCCGGGTGTCGGATTTGGGCGAATTTTATATCGATGGAAAGCTTATTCAATTTTCCACGCAATGAAAAGTCAAAATGTTGAAAATTACGTAGGAATAAAATGGTATTCATTTTTTGAAGCTATTTCTTAACATTCTAGGAGTGTATTTAATCTAGGAAAAGTACGGGGCGTTACAGTTAACCTCATACATTTATGGTCACATAATACTTTAGATATTTACATTATACATTAGAAAGTTTACATTAGATATTAGTTTTCATGACATCCTTATAATCTGTATAAGGCTACATTATACATTTAGAAAGCTTATATTTTACATTAGTTTTCATGATAACATTATACATAGACGTACTATGTATAAGGTGCACATGTACATGTTGAACTATTGTATAAGGCTATCTTTTTTATATTTGGCAATCCGCTGATATGCAGCTCACTATTTTGTGTTTTTTTAATTTTTCATTGTAACTTGACATTTTGTGAAATATCATATTGACAAAGTTTTGGCCCACCCATTGCATATTGGTAGCTCGTGTAATCGAAAATATGGAGAAGATATGAAGAATTATTTTGGGGAAGAAATTATTGGGGCATTTAGAAATACAATCTTTGGTGTTTTTAAATTGAATTACGGTTACTATTTTTAAGCCTCCACAAAATTTGTACATTAATAACGGTCGTTAGTTAAGTTAGAGAATAATGGTGTCTTATTTTATTTCCTTAATTTTAGGCAAAAGGATTTACCTCATACATTGCACTAATGTATAAGGTACAACGACATGTATATGTACTTTTAGAAATCTGAGAGAGAGAAACTGGATATGAGATCCTATGTAATTACTTTCATTTAAGGTGGGATTTATGTTGTTTATACAAAAAAGTAGGGAAAGAGTTGGGATCTATATCGGAAATTACATCTAGTGTCATTCAAAGTGTATGGTCTTGAACTTTTATCCCTAAATATCTGGTCTTAATTTTTCGTCCCTCAAAAGTTGTTTGTCTTGAATTATTGTTCTTCCTAAATAAATTTTAATATTTGCCTATAAGGTAAAATTTGTGGCCAGTTGAGCAAGTTCACTATTTTGAAATGTCATGAATGTTTGCTTCATGAGCAAGAGAACGTGTCTTAGAGGCAACATCTCTAAATTTTAACGTTTACCTATAAGGCAAAACTTCTGATTAATTTTTGAAGATTAACTGTGTTAAAATGTCATGAACGTTTTCCACATGGTCAAGAGTTAGAACGCGTTCGTTATAGACAAAGAGTTAATAGAAGCACAAAAAATCGAGACCACCCCTCTTTTTTTCTTTCTCTGGGAGAAAAAATATTAAGATCAGGTCATGTTAAACCCTTAGGGATTACACCACACAGTGAGGGACCAGGTCCCTCAGGATCAAATTCAAGTGATAGATCAGTAGAGCAACTATGAGGTGCTGAAAATTAAAGGCAATGGAGGAAGAGTAAAAACACAAGTTTTTAACATGAGAATCCAATATGGAAAAAACCATGGCTTGCCTTCACAAGCATCAAAGAATACACTATAATAAACTCCTGATTACAGTCTAGATTCCAGCCTACCTCTAGGCTTCTTTCGCTAGCAGCAACTCTACTACCAGCTTATTTTGGCAACTCTGTCGAGGACCCTCTACACTGGTTAGTTCTAACCTGCAACACACTCAGGTAACTCTACCTAAGGAACTCTCTCAAAAGAAAACACTACATAAAATGAGTCATTCAATTACAATTCAGCACTCACTCAAGAAGCAGTTCAATTTAAGTTCACATAACACATAAATCTTGAGGAGTAACGAAATAAAGTTTTTGTTGCCTCTCTTTACTCTTTGAAATGTGCCAAAAATCAATTGTTGAAAAGGCGTCTCATTTCTTTAATAGATGGGTGATCATTAGGGCTTGAAAGATCATTGAACCAGCTGTCTAAGTCAGTACAAAATAGCACATCATAGCACCTGCAAGTCTGTTACACAAGATGACAAAGTTGTGCAGAAGGTGTGTGCCAGTTGTACTGTACCTTGCACCTCCAGGGACCTGGTCCATCATAGTTTAGCTGCTCATCATCAAAACTGCATATAGCAGGCTATTTCCAAACTTAACCCTATTTTGTAAGGTTCCTCTTTTTTGGCTACTTTGCTTTATCCAGCTATTTTTGAGTCCATAAAACTTATAGCAAAATTTTTCAAAAATTACTAGACTAAAGAAATAATTACAAGTTATAGCAACTTTTTAGAAAAAATCTATTTTAATTAAATATTCAAAAATCTATTTTTTAATATTTATTATTTGTATTATTTCCTTATTTTTAGCATTCAACATTTATCACTCTTAATTAAAGTTTGGATAGTTATGGCAAGTTATATTATTGGCATCAATGATTTTTATTTTTATTTTAATAATTAAGTATTAAAGTTTGTTCATAATTTAAGGAGTCATACATGGTAAATATATTTTTTAAAGTTAAAACTTGATTTTTTTATTTTTTATTAATTTTAACAATTAACTTGTTTCTATACTTTTCATAAATTTTTTTTAAATAATATATTACAATAATGAAAAATTATTTTTCGTAATTAATTTTCAAACTATCTTCTTATTTTTAGTATTTAGTATCTATCTCTCCTCATTAAATATTTTGGATAATTATGGTAAGTATTATTGTCGGAGTAAAACTTGGTAGAGTTATTTTCTTTTACGACAGTTTTTACTTGTCATTTTTTTTAACCATTTCAATGTTTACATGATTTTTCTAAGTTACCTTATTGATAAAAGATTTTTTCTCCACCATTAATATACTCTCTTTTAATAAATTATTTTTTCTATTCCATTAAACTTATACCATTTGCATATGAATTTGGGTTTCACTTCATGTACTATTGATTTGGGATACAAACTGACTCAACATAGAATTGTTTGTCATGATGTATTTGATATTTCTAGTAGAATATTTGGTGCTTCCGACCATCGGATCAGATATGGTGTACAATTATTGAATTATGCAAGAAGAAAGCAGAATGATGGAATAATAGTGAAAGTGAGGTAACTAAAAATGTACAAGCAAGCATGCTGGTCTCAAAAGATCTAGGAAAGTTGTTCCGAAATTTCAAATTGATAACCCTACAAGTCACAAATCAAGGATGCAGTAGATGTTTATGTCTAGTCATAAATTTTTTGTTCAGTTATTACTTCTTTGAATCTAATAGGTTCAAATTATTTTTGTTCAGAAAAGATTTTGTTAAATTTTATAAAATATGTTTTTCATTAAAGTTCATATCACAATTTGAATATTTTGTGAATGTTTTTTGATTTATATCATGATCGCTATCATTGATGTTTAATATCAATTGTTATATTATATCGAGAACATCTTATTAAATTGATGTTCATTGCTATGTATGTTTTCACATTTGTAAATGCTTAATTAACGTATATATGTTTATCATGCATTTTAGATAAAGTACTGCAATGCTCTTTAGTTTATTCATATGTATGCATTTTGCATACAATTAGATATTGTTCACCATATTCAATTGAATTGATATTAATATACCTCCTTTATAATATCTCATATAATCAATTTTTATACATTAATTTAATCATTTAACATTTTATTTTAATTTGCTGATAAAATTACGCTACGCATTATAATATAATGTTAAAAAAAATACTTTATGTTAAACTGAATATTATAGATAGCATTACTCAATCATTCTCATCAAAGAGATTCAAAAATATGAAATATGAGATAATTCTCACTACTTAAATTCATTATGATTGTTCATTATCAAATTAATATATGCACTATATTTCACTCATTGTGTGCATAACACATACACAATTACATGATTTGATTTCAAAACACTTTGATTATAAAAAAAATATTGTCGTAAAGAAGAAAAATTCCATCGACATAAATAACGATAAGTTGTGAACAAATTTAGAATCAACTTTTCATTTATAAATGATATTCAATTGATATTTAAAGAAATAATATTCAGGAACACTAATCATTAAAAAGGACATTTAACACTAGAACAACCATAGAAAATACAAATTCTAACTTAAGAAGGTGCATGTTTGTGGTATGTTTTCTTATTGTCTCTCTCGATGACAGCTATTACATGTCACCTTTAATCTTTTTTACTTCTCTTTGTTTGGTGCTTCCCATCTTTCAATGCATGACCTCTCGTGAGGTCTTTTTGAATCCGGTGATAATACAATTTGAGTTAAATTTGTGTCTAGCTTCAACTGAGTAGCAATTGCATCTACTAACCCTTTATATTTTGTAGTTGCATCATACATAATCTCTTCTACACCAAATCCTTTCGGTTTTCCTGTAGAAACAATAAAGTTAGATATTTTAATTGATTTCTGAATATAATATGATGGAATGAACATATTTGATAACCGATAATCATACACCATAAATTGATTGAACAACAAATTTCTTTTTTGTGACTTTCAACCATATTTTTGTGAAAATTTAACATGTAAACATCACATACCCGAAAATAAAGATAAAAATAATTTTAACTTTTTCTTTGAGTGTATTTTTCATAGTCAATAATAAAACAATATATATTCAAAAAAATAACGCAAATTATCACGATTCATATTATATGTATTGTTTTTAAAATTTGCAAACTCTAGAAATTGAATTTCGTATAAAATATTCAAATAGTTGTGCACTAAAATTTCGCCTAGAACAACACTATTCTTTTGAAATATTATGATTGAAAAATCATATATATATATATTTTTTAAATAGAAGATAGAGAAGAAGATGAAGCAGAACAACAAATTCGTTAAAAACTGAGGGGGGGGGGAGGGGGGGGGGGAATCACATTATACAATTGATGAACATATACAACTTCAAATCATCATCATATTATACAAAATTCAACAATGCAACAATAAAGAATTGAAGAAACACATAAAAAATTATTTGATTCCTTAAATACGTTTGATTTTCAAAACAACAATTCATATGTTTATAACACAAAAATAACTTATTTTTACTTTTCTTTCAAAAAATAATTCTCAACAATTGCATAGAAGAAACGAAAATAACGTATTTAATTTACTGGAACAACTAAATCGTGTAGGAAAAAAAAGATAGTGTATGAAGATGAAAATTCTTAATGAAAGCATTAAAATAGGAGGAAAAAAATGGTTAGAGGGATTTGGGATGGATTGGTATCAATAATTAAGGTTAACTACATTTAAAGAAGGAATATTGTATATTAGTTGTATTAAATCTTTATTTTAATTTTCAGTAATTACTTTTTTGTATGTTTTAAAAAATGAAAAACATCTTTTTAACTACATTTTTTAAAATCAAAGTTGCTATACCTTGAAAACTGAAAAGTTTTGCTATAACTTGTAATAAACAATCTAATAAGTTTATTTAGTTAATTTTTCCTACAAAATGCATCCAGTTAACTCTGCATAAAGCCCCATTACCCTCCATGTCGTGGAAAAGCCCAATTACTATCTCCTTGCTCTATCACAAGCCGATGGGCCTAAATTGTAATTGACAATAGGCATCAATATCTTGTAAAAATCTCACATGAAATCCTTATTGGATAAGCACTATTTAATCTTCTGTATTTAGATTTTATATATTTTGCACACCTAGCGACTTGGTACATGTTATAAGATAATGCGATGTCTGTTATAAAACAAGAAAGAATAAAGAAGAAGAGTAGAGAGAATAGAGAGAGTAATTGTTATTTCTTCTCTTGAGGGATGATTTACAATGAAGGAAGCCCTTCTATTTATAGGGGGAATTTGCCCTAGTTTCACACTAAAAGACAAATACATCAAATCCTGATAGACATCAAATAGATCTTGATAGATCTTGATAGAAATTCACTATAATTGATATATATCATAACACTCCACCTTGAATGTCTAACAATACGCATATAGGCTGCCTCATTAAAAACCTTACAACGAAAACCCAGTGGGACAAAACCTCGTAAGGGAAAAAGAGTACATCGTGTATTAGCTCCCCCTAATAAGAACATCCTTGAACCTTTGCATTTCGATCTTGTGCACCATCTTCTTGAAAGTTGCAGTTGGAAGAGACTTCATGAATAAATCAGTCACATTGTCACTTGAATGAATCTGTTGTACGTCAATATCACCATTCTTTTGGAGCTCATGTGTATAGAAGAGCTTTGGAGAAATGTGCTTTGTTCTATCTCCTTTTATGAATCCACCTTTCAGTTGTGCTATGTATGTTGTATTATCTTCATATAAAATTGTGGGTACTTTGTCACATTTCAAGCCATATTTTTCTCTAATGAGATGTATTATGGACCTCAACCACACATACTCTCGGCTTGCTTCATGAATAGCTATAATCTCAGAGTGATTCGATGAAGTGGCTACGATAGACTGCTTCGTTGATCTCCAAGATATGGCAGTATCCCCACATATGAATACATAGCCTGTTTGAGACTGAGCTTTATGCGGGTCGGATAAGTATCTAGTATTAGCATAACCAACAAGATCGGTATTGCAATCTTTAGAATAAAATAAACTCATATCTATAGTCCCCTTTAGATACCGTAATATGTGTTTGATCCAATTCCAATGTCTCCTAGTAGGAGAAAACCTATACCTTGCTAGCAAATTTACTGAAAAGTCAATATCAGGCCTTTTAGTATTTGCAAGATATATTAGTGCACCAATTGCACTAAAATATGGTATTTCAGGACCAAGGAGTTCCTCATTCTTTTCTTGAGGTCAAAATGGATCCTTATTAACATCAAGTGATCGAACAACCATCGGAGTACTTAATGGATATGCTCCTTCCATATAGAATTGTTTCAACACCTTTTCTGTGTAGGCAGATTGATGGACAAAGATACCGTTTGTCAAATGCTCAATTTGCAAACCAAGACATAGCTTTATTTTTCTGAGATCTTTCATCTCAAACTCTTTCTTTAGGTAATCAATTGCCTTTTGAAGCTCTATTGGTGTTCCAATAAGGTTTATGTCATCGACATAGACAGCAAGTAGAACAAACTCCGACATTGTTTTCTTTATGAAAACACATGGGCAAATTTCATTATTCGTATAACCTTCTTTAGAGAAATATTCACTAAGACGATTATACCACATGCGTCCAGATTGCTTCAAACCATACAATGATCTTCGCAATCTAATAGAATACATTTCCCGAGGCTTTGAACTATATGCTTTCGGCATTTTAAATCCTTCGAAAATTTTCATGTATATCTCATTATCAAGTGATCGATATAGATAGGTTGTTACCACATCCATCAAATGCATTTCAAGTTTCTCATGGATAGTGAAACTAATAAGATAACGCAATGTTATTGCATCTATAACTGGTGAATATGTCTCATCATAATCGACACCAGGCCGTTGTGAAAATCTTTGTGCAACAAGGCGTGCTTTATATCTTTGTATTTCATTTTTTACGTTTCTTTTTTGCACAAAGACCCATTTATAGCCAACAGGCTTAACACCATTAGGTGTTTGAGCTATGGGTCCAAAACTTCACGTTTGGCAAGTGAATTCAATTCAGATTAAATTACTTCTTGTCATTTTGGCCAGTCATTTCTTTGTCGACATTCTGTGACAGATCGAGGTTCAATATTGTCGGTATCTTGCATGATTTTCATTGCAACATTATATGCAAAGACATGATCCACTACTATTTCAGATCGATTCAGATTAGTTTCAACATCACTTGAATTTATGGATAGTTCCTCATTTTCTTGAGTCTCAGGCTCATTGATTCCTTCAGAGATATCAACATTGCCCAAATCTTGAACTTCCGCATATGGATCTTTTGTAGTGTCATCTTGACCATTTGTTTTTCTTTTTCTAGGATTTTGATCCTTAGAACCTAATGGTCTGCCATGGTTCAAGCGTGTTTTAGATTCATTAGCTATGACACTAGTGGATGGTCCTTTAGGGACATCAATTTGAATTGGGACATTCTCTGCAGGAATATGTGATTTAGTACCTTTTCAAATCTGTAAATGCATCCGGCATTTGATTTGCAATTCTCTGCAGATGAATAATCTTTTGTACTTCTTGTTCACAAAAAGAAGCACGTGGATCAAGATGAGATAGTGATGAATTTTTCCACAAAATTTCTCTTTTGATGTCACTATCTTCTCCTCCTAATTTTGGGAAAAGTATCTCATCAAACCGACAATCTGCAAATCCAGCAGTGAACATATCTCCCGTTAATGGTTCAAGACAGCGAATAATGGAGGATAATTTAAACCCAACATAAATTCCTAACCTTCTTTGGGGGCCCATATTGGTGCGGTTTGGTGGTACTATCGGCACATAAATACCGCACCAAAAATTCTCAGATGAGATATATTAGGCTCTTGACCCAGAACCAATTACAACGGAAAAAAATTATGATAATTTATCGATCTAAGACGAATAAGTGTTGCAGCATGCAAAATTGCATGACCCCAAACAGAAGTGGGCAACATAGTTTTCATTAGTAATGGTCTTGCTATCAACTGCAGACATTTAATTAATGACTCAGCAAGGCCATTTTGAGTGTGAACATGGGGTACAGGATGTTCCACTCTTATCCCGATCGATAAGCAATAGTCATTAAATGCTTGGAATGAAAATTCTGCAGCATTATCAAGGTGAATAGACTTGATTTGATTATCAGGAAATTGTGCCCGTAATCATATTATTTATGCCAAAAATTTTGCAAATGCCAAGTTGCGAGAAGACAAAAGGCACACATGAAACCATCTAGAAGAAGCAACTATTAGGACCATGAAGTATCTAAACGACCCACTTGGTGGGTGAATTGTTCCACAAATGTCCCCATGTATGCGTTCCAAGAATGCGGGAGACTCAATCCCAACTTTTATTGGGGATGGTCTCACAATCAACTTGCCTTGATAACAAGCATTACATGAAAATTCACCATTCGAAAGAACCTTCAAGTTCTTTAATGGATGCCCATTTGAATTTTCTATTATTCGTCTCATCATTATTGATCCTGGATATCCCAGACGATCATGTCAAAGTACGAAAGTATTGGAATCAGTAAACTTCCGGTTTACTATGGAATGTGCCTCAATTACACAATTCTTTGTCCAATACAGGCAGAAGATAAAGCAGGGAACTTTTCAACAACACATGTCTGCCCAGAGACTTTCTTGGTGATACCAAGATATTCAAGATCCATCTCATCAAATGTCTTGATATGATAACCATTTTCACGGATATTTTTAAAACTCAACAAGTTTCTCCAAGACTTGGGAGAGAACATAGCATTATTTATGATGAGTTTAGTTCCGTTGGGCAAGATTATAATGGCTTTTCCGAAGCCTTCAATCAAATCAGCACTACCAGAAATTGTAGTAACATTAATCTTGTCCATGTTTAGATGAAAGAAATATTTCTTGTCTTTGAATATCGTATGTGTAGTGCCAGAATCAATCAAACAAATATCTTCTTGAAAATTATCCATATCTTTAAATAAAATAACATGCACCAAATAAAAAATATATTAAATCTTTGTACAAAGTGAAAACTTATAATATATAAAAAATTATTAATCACACTTTAACTAAGTAATTAAAAAGAAATATATCCAATTAGTACGAGATGCAATTGTAATCATATTACGAAATGAGAATAAAAAAATATTATTATATTACATAATCATATGAGAATATTATTATATTAAAGAATGTTAAT
This sequence comes from Capsicum annuum, assembly GCF_002878395.1. NCBI lineage: Eukaryota > Viridiplantae > Streptophyta > Magnoliopsida > Solanales > Solanaceae > Capsicum > Capsicum annuum. Next base: position 164,958,831 of record NC_061118.1, read on the forward strand.
ATAAAGAATACATTACAGAATGCAATCTTAATCATATTGTTTGCACAACATTGTAAAGAATGATAATTTTGCATTGTAATGAATGCAAAGCAAGCACTCCACGTATTATTTTCATGCAAAAAGTAAACCTCTGTACTATCATTTTTTTTTAATAAATAATGATAAAATTAAAATTCAATTCAATCAATAATAAACTACAATAATATAATTGAACTAATCAATATTAATCAAAAGCTAATACTCATGCAAACAACTACTTTTACATGATTCTTCATTCACTAACTATTATCAATAAAAATAAAATAAAATTAAAAATCATTCATTCTTTCATGTTTACGGAACCATCACCAATCAAGTGATCAATCTTTCCTTCAGGGTGCTCGAAAAAGTCTGCTACATCCAAACATGTGATGTCAACATTATTTTCAGAGAGAAAGTTACCCTCGGGATTTCTCTCTTTCTTCTTTAGTGATGCTTGATAAAGATCAACCAAGTGTTTGAGAGCACGACAATCACGTGAATAATGTCCTTTTCCGCCACATCAAAAAAAAGTAACTGCTTCACGTTTCTCATCTTTTCTCTTTTTGTTTGATGAATTATTAACACCCAGAATAGGGTTTCTTTCTTGGTCATCACGACCACGATCACGTTCACGACCAGGGTCGCGACCTTTTCCACGCCTAGCATTGTGAGCATGCACATCATTCACCTCCGAAAATGGTGCAGATCCAGTTGGTCGGTTCTCGTGATTTTTCATCAACAAATCATTATTTTGTTCAGCCACGAGAAGATGAGAACTCAGTTCAGTATACTTCTTGAAACCTTTTTCTCGATATTGTTGCTGTAAGAGCATATTCGAGGCATGAAAAGTGGAGAGCATCTTTTTCATCATATCATTTTCATTGACCGTCTCTACACAAAGTTTCAATTGAGAAGAAATTCTGAACATGACAGAATTGTATTCATAAACAGACTTGTAGTCTTGAAATCTTAGATGCATCCACTCATATCGTGCTTTCGGGAGGATGACCATATTTAAGTGGTCAAACCTTTCTTTTAGGCTATTCCACAATACGAGTGAATCCTTAGTAGTAAGGTACTCAATTTTCAGAACTTCGTCAAGATGATGACGCAAGAAAATCATAGCCTTAGCACGATTTTCACTAGATGTTGTATTTTCATTCTTTATGGCGTCTCCAAGACCCATAGCATCTAGGTGGATTTCAGTATCCAACACCCATGAAATATAGTTCTTGTCCGAACTTTGAAGGGCAACGAACTCACACTTCGTAAGATTGTTAGCCATATGGAAAAAGGAAGAAATAAAAAAAATAATACCTTAGTCTTAGCCTTCAAATTTGAGACGGTAGAGTCTCGTGCTGATAACGTGTTATAAAACAATAAAGAATAAAGAAGAAGAGTAGAGAGAATAAAGAGAGTAATTGTCATTTCTTCTCTTGAGGGATCATTTACAATGAAGGAAGCTCTTCTATTTATAGGAGGAATTTGCCCTAGTTTCACACTAAAAGACAAATACATCAAATCCTGATAGACATCAAATATATCTTGATAGACATTCACTATAATTGATATATATCATAACAGTGTCTAAATTTTCATATAATTGAAGTGTATTTTTCTTTATCGCTAGAAGTTTAAGTATCTCTACCTAAAGTTCAGGCAAAAATGATTTGAACTTTGTTTGCATGAGACTTACGACAAAGTATAGTCAAATTAAGATTTTCGATTTTGCAAGAGTTGTATAAAGTAATATTTTTATTTGTCTCGTTTAATTTGGCAGCAGAGTGATTAATAAATGATAAGTTTACTATAATACCTTTTGAATATATTAATTCTAATATTTTGAAAAAAATGATAATAATTAATAATAAGAGTAAATTAGGAACTAAGAAATTATTTGGTTGGTGGAATATGAATAATAATTTTGAAATATTCCATGAAATTTTATATATATACTATTATTTAGTGCCATAATTATTTTATTATAAATGATGGGATAACTTATCTCATAGACTAGATAAAATAATTGATGGATATTGCAACCTGTACCATGCACAACAAAACTACCCATAATCTATATCTCTTAATCTTTCAAACTAAACATCTACTTCTAATATACTTCCTTCATTTTGTTTAATTTGTCACTTTTTGCTTTTCAAAAGTCAAATCGCATGAATTTTGATTAACATTTTAAGATACACTTCTTTTCAACATCATATTGATATGATCGATACTTAGATCATTTTATCTTATAGTTTCATAAGGCAAACTATGATAAATAAAAATAACAAGGGAGCATATAGTTGATGGAAGGATAATAAATATAGGGGTAAAGCAAGGTAAGAAATGCACGTGGAGAGAGAGAGACACATGGGGAAGCTTGAAGTTCGTTATGATCAGACTGAGTGAATGAATGAATGCCTACTACTATACAGTTCCTTCCTTCATTGGGAGTCTCTAAGAGTATGGTTTCTCTTGCAAGTACATGGAGGAGCATGTCGGCAACGCCAAATTAATCAACATTCTAAATTTTAAATATTTATATATTATTTTATTTTTAATAAAAATAAATAATTAAATAAAGTTAACTTCAAGATATTTTATTTTTATTCTAATTTTTAAAATAATAAATAATTTTCTTTTTATAAAATTTTAATAAATAAATTAATAGTTTTAATACTATTTTATTATATTTATATTTTTTAATTTATAAATTGTTATTATATTTTGTTAAATATAAAATTAATTAATTATTATTATTATTGTTATTATTTAATTTATTTATTTTATTTATTATTATTACTATTATTTTCTATATAAAATAAAACACAAAAAAAAGAGAGAAAGAAATTTAATTTTTGAATTTTAAATACCTCACCCTATTTATCTGACAAAAATAACTGTTTCTCCTCTTTTTTATTTTCCCTCCAAAAGTCCTGTATTTATAGGACTCTCACCCCCCTAGGATTCTTAGGTACATCTACACTACAACATTCACTATACTGCATATCATCAGAAGAAGAAAAAAAAAAATAAGAGAAACACTAAAAAACATATCAAAAGAAAGTGAGAAAAAGAGTGAGATTTTGCGGTCGGGTCTTTGTTTAGAATTTTTGGTGAAGGCTTTCTTTCTTTTATATTCAATTCTTTTATATTCAATTCTTTTATATTCAATTTAGTTATTCACACAGGTTCATATCCAATCTTGTACTATTATTACTTTAGTTTCGTTGTGAAACGAAGTATGGATATTTTGGTAGAATAATCGCTTTTCGTGTATCAAGAACTTGCCATTTAAAGGGTGCCATTAATACGTGTGTTCTCAAAATAATACTGTTTATAATTTGTTTTGTTGAAATCCTGTAGTAGGTGTATTTCAATTTGACAACTCTGCTAACTGCCTGTTAATCTTATTTATAATATACAAAGTTATTTTCAATATGCTTAATTTATATAACAAATTTTAATTTTGAGCATGTCTAAAGACGTATCACATTTTATAATTAAAATAATAACTTTAGGATTTTCTTTTCTTCGCCTTAATATTCTGTTTGCAAGTATATTGGATTGTGGTCAATAGTCATTTATTAACAAGTAGTAATAAGCACTAAGCAGTGCCTGAAAAAATAAGTTCTGGCATTATATTGTCGAATATAAAAAACTTTGAAGTACTATAGGTAAGTAACATGGGGTTTGGGCCACGGGTGATAAAAGAGTTTTAAAATGAGTTGTAGGTGACACAAGTCTTAATTATTAGTTGGAGGTGATAATTACTTTATTATGTATTAAGAAAGTTGGAAAAGTTTTAAAACAAACCACAAGTTTTTAAATTTATACTTTGATCCCAATATATACCTAAAATAATGAGAAACGGAGGAAAAAAATGCATCTTTCTCTCTCTTCTCATCCATTGTTGTTTTCTCTCTCTTGGCGATTTTTGTTGTTAATTGTTTCTGTTTCTGCTGCTTTATTCGTCATCTTCTACTTCATTTTCTTCTTGTCGACCATTTGTTGTTGTTGTTAATGTTGTTGTTGTTGGTACAACGCTACTGCTGCGATTTGACCAATTTCTTAGGATAAATTTTGTTTACTACATCACTTTCCACTTTGGCATTACTTCATATTTTACTTTGGTAAGTAAAATTATAATTTTTATTCGTATTTGTCATCTAGGTACACTTCTATTTTTTCAACAATGGATAGAACCCCGATTATGAATCTAGCACAAGTGCCCACAATTTAAACAGATCAATCATCTGGTGCATCAGATGAGTAATCTGTTGCATCAGACTATTTATCTGTTGCATCATCGTATTATCTGTTGCGTCAGACGTATTATTTGTTGTATCAAGATGTTTATCAGTTACACCAGACTAATTATCTATTGCATCAGAATGTTTATCTGTTGCACCAGACTAATTATCTGTTGCAACGAATGATTAATCTATTTGAAACAATACAAATCAACCCCTGCCACAAACCCAACAGATAAATCTTTCTATTGCTACTGGATTCCAAATTATTCCTTTTTACGTCGAATCGTTGAAATATTTGTTGAGAAGGTAATAGACAGAATAAAAATTAAATATGGATTAAAACGTCAAAGATCAAACATAATTTATTTATTAAACAAATAAAAATACATATAATAGACTAAAAGAAAAATAATAGTCTAATTATTATTATTATTATTATTATTATTATTATTATTATTATTATTATTATTATTATCAGCATCATCATTGCCAGCCGGCAATCTTCAACCGGAAGTAGCAAGGCCCTCCTCAGCCTGCGTATCTTGCGGAGCATTCTTGATCTAAATCCTTCCAATTCCCATTGTAGATCACGAAGTTGATCCCGAAGTTCATTCACGGCGTTTTGCAGAAAAGCAACATCCCACACTGGGTCAGCCATAATCTTATCTTTTAGAGTGTAATATGAAAGACGAGATGCAATAAATAAATAGAGTGTGTATTTGAATGAACGATTGAGTAAGGACGGACCTATTTATAGAGGATTGAATTTGAATGAGAGGCAAAAAGGCGCGACTATTCACCTCCATACATTAATTAAATTTTTGATTAAATTAAGAAAATAAATATTGTGATATAAGTCATGACTTTTCAGATTATTATTATTAATTAGTCTTTTGAAGAACAGTTTTTATTGAGTTGTAGCAACAGATTCTATATCTGTTGCATTAGATAACACATCTGTGACAACAGATGTATTATCTGTTGCAACAAATATAAAATATATTACATCAGATAACATATCTGTTGCAACATATAATCTAACTGTTCACCTCCATTTATTAATTACATTTTTTATTAATGTGAAAAGTAATGAATTAATTAAATTAAGAAATATTGTGATAAATCATGACTTTTCAGATTATTATTATTATTAATTATTTCTTTTCAAGAATTGCTTTTATTGAGTTGTGACTCGATATAGGTTGCATCAGATAAATCATCTGTGACAACAAATATATCATCTGTTGCAACCATAGTGAACCTGTTGCATCAAATAATTTAATTATTGCAACATATAATCTACTTTTTTTAAAAAAAATAACTATATCATCATATCATTAATCCAAATTTGCTTACTTTTTTATTTTATAAATAAAAAAAATACATTTTCAAATTCCTTAATAAAATAATAATCATTTTATTATATAATAAATAATTTAAAAAATAAATTTCAAAAAAAAATGGTGAAAAGTCACGATCAGTTATTAAAATTGTGGTTATAAATTATGTTTATTATTTATTTCCTTATTATTTATTTACAAAATATTTTTCATATTGAATAATCGGAACTGCGAGCCATGTCTTTCTCTTTTCACTCTCTCAATAACAACAATAGCCCTTTTTTTATTAATAACCGTCAGGTGCAACATATGATCGATCTATCGTAGCAGATTAACCTCTAACTGTTGACACAAATTGCTGCTCAATCCCTACCACCAACCGTCGACAAGTTGAGAATAAGGAATAAACAGAATGATTATTATTAAATACTAAATAAGAATTAAAAATTCAAAGTCGACAACAAAATGAAATGAATGTTCATAGATTTTTTAATCCCTTGGGTAGATTTGATATGCAAAAGGAGGAAAATAATTGCTAAAATAAAAAATATTACCTAATTATTATTACTACTATTATTATTATTGTCAATCAGACATCTTTCATTCATCCGGTAGCCTTGCTCCGAAATCAGTCAAATATCTCTCTGAAGTTCATCAATCAAACTGCCTTTGAAGTTCACGCAAGTACTCGATATGAATATTCTTGTACGAATCTGGATCATCCATATTTGTAAGGAGGGACCTATTTATAAATTATTGTATCTCAGAAAGAAAAGAAAATTGCTTTAAAATAAATCTAACAGTTGGGTAATCTGTTACAAAATATATTCTTTCTATTAGATAACTTACAACATACTGGCAATCTTTTTGCAACAAATGTATATATTTGTTTGATTTCTGCAATAGGTTGATCACTGTCGTAATAGATGTCTCCAATTGATTGACAATATAAACAGATGTGTTATTTGTTGCAACAAGCTAGTCATCTGTTTTTTCAATTTAATCCATAGATAGGCTAGAAAGAATAAGGTGCGTGCAGATGGATCCACTATCATATGTGTGGGAGTTAAGTATGTATTACTGATAAGGTTATTGGGACAACACACACAAAGTACAATATTTTTGTGAATTCAGTTTTTAACCGATTAGGCATTGATTATTCAAATAAGATCCTGCATTGTACCGTTAAGTTTGATGATGGGTTCGAAATTGATAAGGCTGAGGACCTCATGAAGATGGTGCAGATACCCTATTATGAATTACTGACGGTTAGTGCTCATGTTTATGCGTGTCAAGTTTTGAGAAGGGATCAATATTTATCATCACTGCAAAGAACCAATAGCGATTGGACTTAACTTTAAGTGTGCATTGGAGCCCTCGAAGCCTCGCACTGCATCAAATAAGAATGGAAAATCAATATAGTTATTGCCCTGGCCAAAATTTATATGGTTGAGTTGCTTGCTCGGGTTGATGATTATATGCTAGAAGGTGCGGTAGGAGAATGCTTTCGAGGGAAAATGGGTTGTTGATGGAAGACTATATCATCTGAGAGCTAATTGAAGAATAGACACAGGGTATAAAGTAACTTCTAACGAATTTGGCCGATAGAATCATCTTAACAGATGCGAAATCTGAATCAAGTGCAAATATAAAAGTGTATCCAGTAATGTAATTTCATCTGTTGTGTCTATGAAAGAAAAATAATGCAGATGGACACTTTGCTAGGGAGCTGCATGGTCGGAATTATCACCTAGGTAGAAAATAGGAGAAGACAAACAAAGCAGCCTCACGGGCATCGAGGGTAGAAATGATGTTTAGTAGGTTTAGAAAACTTACGCCAACAACAAGTGCAGTAAAAATAAGGAAACTAAGAGAAGGCAGTAATTTCTGAATTTTAAATTTCATCCCATCTTCTTGTTTGTGTTTTCAATCAGGTCCACTGCAGTTGACCTGATCGGAACCACAAATGAGATTGAAAGGCAAATAGAGTATCATGGCTTCCTTAGCAATATGCTTATAATTGATTGTGTTTTCTTGCCTTGACATGCTTTCAACATTCCTTGGAGAAGATCAGATACTTGCTGTAGTAGGTGAATCCCAATAATTTTCAAGCTTGCCTCCAGCTTGTTGATTCTGTATTCAAGCTGGTCGTTACCGTCTTCAAAGTTGGTAAGGAGTTTCTCATCTCTTGTGAGCTCGATCCGAAACACTACCTTCAAAGTTGTGGTATTCTAGAAGCCCTTCAGAACACTTTCTCTTCAGAAGCTTTAAAGGATACATGGAGGGTCGCTGTGTTTGTTTTAGGTCAAAATGTGTTAATACACGTTGAAGATGTGGTCCCAAAAGTTGAACAACACACTTTTATCGAGCGTTGCTCCATGCATCTTTCTCAACCAATTTGATAAATTAGTAAGCATGGAGTTACGTAGCATGTGATTTAAACCGGCTCTACCGAGCCTATCAAACGTTACGTAACTCCAAGTTTATTACCCTATCAAAACAATATGCCCGAGTTAGTGCACATTGAAAAAAAGCCCAATCTGTCAGCCTTTCTGCTGATCACTCTTCTCCAATATAGATGACAAGATATATGTTATGCAAAAGTCTACACCATCTCCAGACATGATTGCCTGGGAACATGTCTGGAGATGGTGTAGACTTTTATATAGCAGATATCTTGTCATCTATATTGAAGAAGAGCAATCAGCAGAAAGGCTGAGAGATTGAGCTCGTTCGATTTGTGCACTAATTCGGTCATATTTTTTTTATAGAGTAATGAGCTTAGAGTTACGTAACGTTTGATAGGCTTGGTAGAGCCAGTTTAGATCACACGCTACGTAACTCCATGCTTACTAATTTATCAAATTGGTTGAGCAAGATGCATGGATAAACGCTAAATAAAAGTGTGTTGTTCAACTTTTAGGACCACATCTTCAACGTGAATCAACACATTTTGACCTAAAACAAACACAGAGACCCTCCATGTGTCCTTTAAGGCTTCTGAAGAAAGTGTTCTGAAGGGCTTCTAGAATGCCACAACTTTGAAGATAGTGTTCCTGATTGAGCTCACAAGAGACGATGAACTCTTTACCAACTTTGAAGAGGGCAACGACCAGCTTGAATATAGAATCAACAAATTGGAGGAAAGCTTAAAAATTATCGGGATTCACATACTACAGCAAGCATCTGATCTTATCCAAGGAATGTTGAAAGCATGTCAAGGCAAGAAAACACAATCAATTATAGCCATATTTCTAAGGAAGCAATGATACTTTATTTGTCTTTCAATCTCATTTGTGGTTCCGATCAGGTCAACGACAGTGGACCTGATCAAAAACACAAACAAGAAGGCATGGGATAAAATTTAAAATTCAAAAATTTGCCGCCTTCACTTAGATTCCTCATTTTAAAAGCAGTTGTTGTTGGCATAAGTTTTCTAGACTTGTTGTACATCATTTCTACCATCGATGCCCGTGAGGCTTCTTTGTTGGTCTTCTCCTATTTTCTATCTAGGTGATAATCCCGACCACGCAGTTCCCTAGCAAAGTGTCCATCTGTATTGTTTTTCTTTCAGAGACACAACAGATGAAATTACATTACCGGATACACTTTCATATTTGCACTTGATTCAGATCTCTCATCTGTTAAGATAATTCCACCGGTCAGATTCATTAGAAGTTACTTTCTACCCTATGTCTCTTCTTCAATTAGCTCTCAGATGATGTAGTCTTCCATCAACCACCCATTTTCCTTCAAAAGCATTCCCCTACCGCACATTCTGGCATAAAATCATCACCCCAAGCGAGCAACCCAGCCATATAAATTTTGTCCAGGGCAATAAATATATTGGTTTTTCGTTCTTATTAGATGCATTACTAAGCTTCGAAGGCTCTCTAAGGGTCCAATGCACCCTAAAAGTTAGTTCAATCACTATTGAATCTCTTTACAATGACACAAAAATTAGATCCCTTCACAATGCTTGACAAATAAACATGAGCAACAACCGGCATTAACTCTTAACAGGCTATCAGAACCATATTCATGGTCCCTCAGCCTTATCAGCTTGGACCTACCAAACTTAACTATAAATTACAGACATCTTATTTGAACGATCTATGACTAATCAGTAAAAACATCATTCAAAAAATTAGCACATTCTATGTGTGTTTCCATGATAACATTATCAGTAATACATACCTCCCACATATGAAGTGGTTCCATCTACAAGCAGCTTATTCTTCCGATCCCATCTTTACTGCAGCCTCTTGAGATAGTCAGTCAAAAGTTGATCAACTGTCAGTTCCTTATATCTACAAAGAAGAGGAAAAAAATTAATGCCACAAAAAAGAATACTGTCCAGCTGTTGCATCAGATGTGGAGTCTGTTGCAACAAATGTGGAGTCTGATGGAATACATCAAACCAGTCTTTCTGGTGGTTTTATTTGTTCCAACAGTTTCTCCATCTGTTGCAACATCAACCACAACATAAACATCAATAAAAAAGAAACAACATTTGTTCCAAAACATCATCAATAACAAAGAAGCAACATCCTTTGTGCAAGAACCGTCAACAACACCACAAGTTCCAACAACTCCAACCCCACCAACAACATCAATAACTACATCAACAATAATGCAACAAACAAAATACATGTAAAAAAAATGATACTGCCAACAAGGTTTTTAAACTTCTCCCAACAGATGACTTTTTTCTCATATTGTAATAAAAATTCTTGGATTGTTTATTCAACACTTAGAAGTTCCTTAAAAAAATTTAATAAATATGATATGGGTAAATAGTAATTAAATAAAAAAACAGATGTAAATAACATGCAAAGAAGAAGACAAGAATGAAAGAGCAATAATGAACCATACCTTAATATCAAAAAGGGGATCAAAACAGAAATTTAAGTCGAGGAAAGATATGGATGGGTTTAGATCCAAAATGATCTTTATGAGAAGAGAAGAGAAAAGAGAAAAAAAAGGTTGTAACCCTAAAGAGGAGAGAGAAAAAAATGAAAGTTGAATAAAATAAATTGTAGCTGAAGGAAGAGATGAGATAATTTCTATAGATGTATTGTGTACATAGACGTGGTGGTTTTCCATATTCATTAATTAATATTCATTAATTTCATTAATAATTTGAGGGGCACGAGGAAGACTAAGACTACTGATATTGAAAAGGCAAGACAAGACTGCTCAATGAACTCACTTTTGAGATATCCAAGAAATATTTTTTACCGACTTTAGTAGTAAGTACTACTATTTGATATTATCTACTCGGACCAGAAGCTTCTTGCTTTAAAATTAAAAGAGATAAAAAGATTTTCAAACAGATATGTCATCTATTGCAACATATATAAATATCTATTTAAAAATCTGAACAGCTCAGTCATTTGTTACAACAAATATAAATATCTGTTTAAAAATCCCAAAAGCTTAGTCATCTGTGACAACAGATGAAAATGTTAGTTTGATAATTAATAAAATTAGATATGTCATCTGTTACAACAGATATAAATATTTTTTTGAAAATTCCAATAGCTCAGTCATTTGTCACAACAGATGCAAATATTTATTTGATAATTAAATTAGATATGTCCTCTGTTGCAACATATATGTACCTGTTTGAAAATTTTCAACAGTTTAGTCGTTTGTTGCAATAGATTTCATAGCAATTAATTTAGATGGAATTAGGGATGAATGAATGAGCTCGCAGGGTCAACTACAAATTCAATCGAGTCTTTGCAATTGCATGACGTTGGTATTGCGTTCATACCGACCCGAGTCATCGATCGATCACTCTAAGTTGAAATGAGTTCCCATCAACTTAATGTTAGGATAGTGATAGTACCTAAGTTGATTTAGGTGGAACTAGGGATGAATGAGTGAGCTCGCAGGGTCAACTACAAATCCAATCGAGTCTTTGCAATTGTATGGCGTTGGTATTGCATTCATCCCGATCTAAGTCATCGATCGATCACTCTAAGTTGAAATGAGTTCTCATCAACTCAATGTTAGTATAGTGATAGTAACTAAGTTCATTTAGGTGGAACTAGGGATGAATGAGTGAGCTCGCAGGGTCAACTACAAATCCAATCGAGTCTTTCCAATTACATGGCGTTGGTATTGCATTCATCCTGATTCGAGTCGTCGATCGATCACCCTGAGTTGAAATAAGTTCTCATCAACTCAATTCTAGGATAGTGATAGTACCTAAGTTGATTTAGGTAGAACTAGGGAGGAATGAGTGAGCTCGTAGGGTCAACTAGAAATCCAATAGAGTCTTTACAATTGCATGGCATTGGTATTGCGTTCATCTCGACCCGAGTCATCGATCGATCACTCTGAGTTGAAATGAGTTCTCATCAACTCAATGGTAGGATAGTGATAGTACCTAAGTTGATTTAGGTGGAACTAGGGATGAATGAATGAGCTCGCAGGGTCAACTACAAATCCAATCAAGTCTTTGCAATTGCATGGCGCTGGTATTGCATTCATCCCGACCCGAGTCGTCAATCGATCACTCCGAGTAGAAATGAGTTCTCATCAACTCAAAGTTTTAAAAACTATTTCTTTTAAAAAAATTAAAATTAATGAAGAGTAATTCGGACCAAATTAGCAATTTCAAAACTTGTCTTTCTTTTCCAAAATTACAAATCAACCCATACAAATCATCCATTTGCGCGAAAAACTTTTCATTTCAAATCTTAAGTTCTTGCTCTTCTCACTCTCTCTCTCTCTCTCGGGGTGTCATCTCCCTCTCAACAATAGAAATAATACAAACAATACAAACATCAACTAAACATATTGCTCAACCCTTCAAAACAGGTCGATTTTCTTCCTATTTACGACTATATATGGTTGTTTTTTTTACTTTATTCCCGCTTGTATCCATTGTTTTCTCTATCTTCGCATGTAACAGAGTTTGAGAAGAGTTCTACATTTGTTCTTTATTCTAAAAAATAGGACTTTTAAGTTAATGATAAAAAAGAAGACTTTTAGTTGCATTATCTTCGAGAATAGATTAACAATTTTGAGTTTTGATGCTAAAAAAGTAGGAAGCACCGAGAAAACCCTAGGTTTTCTCTCAATGTTTTATTGACTGTTGTGGTATTGTTGGATGGTGTTGTTGGTGGCTGTTGGTGGTGGTGTTGGTATTTCTATTTTTTGGCGGTGGTGTCGGTGGTCTTGGTATTGGTATTGGTGGAATTGGTGGTGGTCTTGGTGGCATTGGTTGTTGTGGTGGTGGACCATCTTTTGCAACGGGTGAAAGATTTGTTGGGAGATATTAAATAGGTCTTCAAATAGATTTTCCATCTGTTCCAACTGATGGGTTTTCCGTTGGAGTATTTTCTTGTAATGTGCCAGAGAATAATTTATTGAAATTTCTCCACCTGTTGCAACAGGTGGAATATCTGTGGGGAGATATTAAATAGGTCTTCAAACAGATTCGGGTTCCCCATCTGTTCCAACTGATGGGTTATCCGTTGGAGTATTTTTTTTTAGTTATGTGGTAAGAATAATTTATTAAAATTTGTCTCACCTTTTTTAAAAAAATTATGCAGACATCAAATGCAATGTATTTTTTGTTTTTCTTTAGTTTGTAGTTAAAAGATGTCTCCCAAAAAAAATAGAAAGTGGAGAAAGTGGATCAACTTCCGATCACCAAACAAAAAAGGCTAGAGTACAAATAGATTCCAAGGAACTTCCAGAACAATCTCAGTCAGGGCAAAATGAAGCCGAGGAAATTGTTAACTCCTCCTAAACAATGGGGAGTGAAATAATATCGAAATTTCAGCATGATTCTGTCAAAACCATTAGTATTGACAAGTTTCGAGTTGCGATGCCGATTAATAACTCTAATGCAGTATTTGGTGATCTTGTACTTAAATGTTAGTTGGGGAAACCTTTTAACGAACTTAGGAGTATTATGAAGAAGGAAAACATAGATGGACTTTTTTAGAAGAGTTGCTTTACACACTTTCTTGAGCTATATGGGCCTCTCCCTCTCCGTTTCCCAATGATCATGGTATATGGCCTTCTCAAGCGCAGGATCATGTATGCAGAGGATGATGGAGGTCCGAAGGAAGGTGTAAATAAGTTTGATAAAGTCTGGATCAACTACTGTGGCATGCCGGTTTGTCTTGGATTGAAAGAGTTTGCCATTGTGACGGGCTTGAGATGCGATTGTTCAGAAGAACCTGCCATCAAGAAAACACCCCCCAAAGGGTCCAACAAACGCAAGGTAAAAAAAGATGGGTTGCTGGGCATTTTTGGATCTAGCTACAAAGTGAAGGATTCGATAATGGATCTCAAGAATAAAGACATACCAAAGCACTACAGGGAGAAATTATGCTTAGTTTGGTTTGTCCATTCCATTTTATTGGCAAGAGACGCCAAGAAAGTCATAGAACGTGATTTGTTGGCGCTTGTTGATGATTTTGGGAGATTCAACGATTATCCTGGGGCTACGACAGCTACTACTTGACTGTCAAATATTTACTGAAAGAGCTAAAACCAAAGACGACCACATTATACAGTTTTCCTTGGGCTTTCATGGAAAAATTGATAACTATTTTTACTCATTCATTAATTTATATTGAATATACTTGTGACTTTTTTTTTTGCTTGCTTCCTTTTTATAATTTTTAGGCTTCAGCATGTGAAGTCATTTCTACCCTCCGAAAGCATTTCATGGATTACTCAGATAACGTTTCTCATCTAAAGATCCTTAGGTGGTTGGCTGCAGTAGAGAGCAGCAAAAAAAAATATTAACAAGGCTGATCTCTTTGATCCTCCGACCGATGCAGTACGTCTTCTTTCAACCAAAATAATTTGCCTCAAAGAAAGATACTAAAACAGATGTTCCATCTGTTGTAAGAATTACCCATCAACTGCAACTGGTGCAATGGGTAATCTGTTGCAACAGACAATCCATATTTCACAACAGATTAACCATATATTGCTCTGTTCTCTGAACCCTACTCAACAGACTACCCATCTACTATAAATTATGCAACAGATGGATATTCGGATGCAACATATTATCAATTTATTTCAACATACAGATCACCTGTTGCGGTAGCTAGATCGTCCGTTGCATAAGTTGGTTGTGTTAACATAACCCGAGCCCCATGTAACCCAACTAACTGTAAATTATTATTATATAATTTAAATTCCTCCTGTTGTTTGTTTATAGTTTGTACATCCTTGGATCATGCCTAACATTGGTGAGCTGGGGATGATTTCTTTTCTTACTCTGGGTCTTTTTGATACAAAAGAAGACCCAACGGTGGAGTTAATAAAGAAGGAATTGGATGAAGCAACATCCATAAGAACAGCAGTTAGGCAAGGTCAGTCTAATATTGAAGCTCTTCACAACCTAACTCAAACTGCAACAGATTCGGGTGCTTCTTCTGGGGGGTGTTGCCGGTGGAGTTGTTTGTGATAGTAGCAGCCATTCTGATTTTGCTTCTATTTTTAGTCGTGATTATGAGCACGTTGGTACTTAGCAAAAAATAAATATGTTTGAAAACACCCCTTGCACAGGTCCTCCCTCTCACCCCTACATCGGTCCCTCCCACCCTTACAGTGGTCCCTCTCACCCCTTCTCATCCTCATGTTCTCATTGCAAATGCAAAGTGTGCAAGGACAGAGAGGATAAACTCCTCGACAAGCTAGAGTATATTGCTGAAGCTGTTGATAAGTTAAAATCCAGGAGGGGTGTCATACCATCCAACGACGTGAGGGATCCATGCACTCTTACAGTGGAGGTTAGGAGGAAGAGAATAAAAATTAGATAAATTTTCTCCGTTCTGAAATCAGCAAAAAATGCAACTCCCCCCGCTCCAATAGTTGTTGAAGTTCAGAGGCCGTCAAAAAAGATGAACATATTTGCAGCGCTTGGTAAGGAGAAGAAGAAGGAACTGGAAGAATTCATCAAGATGAAGGTTCAAAAAGAATACACCATGCATTCATTTGCCGCGAAAGACTTCTCGAATATGACAAATATGTGCGTGTGGTACGAGGACAAGGTAAGTTTATTTTTGCTAACCTACCCTTCCAATCTACTCCATGAAGAGGAATATATGTAGAAAATATGTAATCTATTGCAACAGCTCGGTATTCTGTTGCAACATAATACACATCTGTTGTATAAGTTGCATTGGCTGGGTAATCTGTGAACTGATTCAGAGAACCCTCTGCATCGGATTCTTTCCACTGTGTTTTTATTCTTTATAATTACTAACCTATTTAAAAATTATCTTCTTATACCATAGTATGTTGATAAAATTCTCTGCCTCATGAGGGGTAGGCAATTAGCGTACCCAGATGCTTATGATGCTGCTGATAGGATAATGGACCTCAACTTCTACAACAATTTCAAAGATAGGTACGCTGATCTTCGTAATCTAGATGATTCCGGTGGCCTGGGATTTGATCAGTTATTTTCTACGTTCCAATGGGATGAAGAAGCGATTAAATATGTTAGAGGAAAGAGGCCATATCCACACAGCAAGAGCTGTACCAAGGCAAAGAAAATCCTTGCATTCATGAACGTGGATGTCACCTATTTTCTCACTACTGAGATACTACTATATGAGGGAAATATTAAGGTTTATGACTACAACTTACCTGTGTTCATCGAGAAGCCGTTTTTAAGACGTTTTTAACCCACATGCAGCCACTCTTGAAGTTGTTGCCCAAGTTGTTGACGCAGAGTAAGCTGATGGATCATTTGCCGGCTGAAGTCTTGGCGAAGGAATCATGGATTTTAAAGGTCAAAATAAGAACATCCAACTCCCAAAAAGTACAACCGGTGCAGCGTGCGGGCTATACTTACTTGCATGCATAGAGTGTTTGCCGGCCGGCATATAAATGACCGGTGTGTGCGACACCGTTGTGGGAAAAATGCAATGGGTCTGGGCATATGGGGTACTAACTAAATAGTTGGAGCCCGTGTATAAAAAAGAACATGTACAAAGACAGAGATGAAGACGATAACAAATTTTCATTTCAAGCCAATTCACTATACATGTAGGGGCAATAATTTTTATGTCTGGCAAAGTTAAATTTTTATAATGCAACAAATTTTATATCTGTCGTAACAGATATAGTACCTGTTGTGACATATTGATTATCTGTTGGAATAGGTTGGTCATCTGTTGCGTTATGCATATGTTCCCCGTCTATCTGTCACAACAGATTTACGATCTATTGCAACTGATCGATAATTTGTTGGAGCAAATAAAAAAAGTAGGAAGACCTATTATATAATTTCCAGCAGATGACCTATGTGTTGCATCTCATGTTGCAACATATGTCTAAATCTGTCTGATAAGATATGTTGTCTGTTGCAGCAGATATATTATCTGTTGCGATATTTGAATCTAGTACTCCATTTCAATTAACATGTTCAAAACTCAGAATTAATTATATTCATAGATAGAATAAAATAAATCGAAGCCTTCAGAAATTACATGAAATAATATGACTCAACAAATAAATGAAATGTAAAAAAAATCATTAGAGTACAATCGATCTACTCTACAAATAAAGCAACAAGTTAAACCAAGGAGGATAGGTTATTACATTGACGGACTCGAGCTATAAATATCTAATCAATATGGACAAGTTATTCTTCATCCAGTGCTATGGAATTTGGCTTTGGTCGTCGTGGATCTTTAACGTCGGTTGCGTACGACTTCTGAGCTTTTGCTTCTTCATATTTCCATAAAAAAGCAGCATATCTTTTGCGGAGTAATCCGACATCAATTCCATCATTTGGTACTTGTAATCCATCACTCAAATACTCGGCATGGGCGGTAACAAAAGGACCATAATTCCTGTGTTATAAAAAAATAGATAATCTATATCTTGTAGTTCATGCAAGCGTTGTGAAATTTGTGAAATGAAACTAAATCATGACACTTAAACTTACAGGCTACCAATTGTTTGTTGAGCAATTTCTTCAACATATTGTACAGCAAATAGATTAGCCATTTTATACCGGTATGCTTCAATCATCGACCAATCAGTACAAACCTTTTGATCCAAAGAGCCACTCATATCAAGGTAAGTAGGCAATATTTTGGCCAGCTTTTGTATCTTAAACGACAGCCCAAAACGTCTCCTTCGCAACATCGAGTCATAAACTCGGATACGCCTCTCTTTTAGAACGACGACAGCTAACACCCAATGGAATTCATCACCACAATTGATTGGGATGTACACTTCATCGACCAAATACCAAGGTAAGTCAGCCAGAATGCTAAAACCTTTGATGATGTTGATTAAGCATTCCTCGTTTTGGGAAACTTTCGGCTGCTGTTGACAATACCAATCGTAGGCATTATTGATGTAAACTTTGTACAAATAATTGCCTGTTGTGTATCTGTATTGTTCTTGTGTTTGCAACTTGGCCTTCTTTTGGAGGTAGTAAAAAATGACATCGATGTGTTGCACACATTATCAAATATTTCGGATTAAGTGATGAAAAAATCAATATGCAGATGCAATTAAATAAAGTATTAATTAATAGTAATATGTATGACCTTTAAACCTCATCATTCCAGCAAGTTTGGGGCTGTGACATCAAATAAAACCAATTCTTCATTTCGGGATGTACAACAACAAAGTCAAACATATCAAAACCAAGACTCGATTCGTTCACTTTGTAGCGCTCGTCATTTTGTTTTCTACATGATGAGTTATATGTTTTAATGTCATGTTCTTACAACAAGAATTATATAAACCAATATCCATAAAATTAATTTATGTACCTGCCGGCATGATGCTTTAACAGCCCATCGGCAATCCATTCTGAATAGTCATTGATCAACTGTATTAGTTTTTTTGGAGCCTCGTCCGAGATGTTGAACCCTTCAAACGGGTAATTCTTTCGTTCTTCCAAACTGACAGGCTCCACTTTTTCTTCATCTTTGGAAGTAGTAGATGGATTATCAACTGTCATATTATGCTCTTTGGCAGTAGCTGTGACATCCACCTGAAAGGCCAAAATTATCAATGCTAAGTAGAGATATACAACAGATTTTCCATCTGTTACAACAGATGATTCTTATATTGTATCAGATGGATTATCTATTGGGACAAATTCGAACAGGTAAATCAGAGTAGTACAATAATTTCAAACAGATGACCCATCTGTTGTAATATAAGACTCATCTGTTGAAACAGATAATAAATCTGATGCAACAGGTTAGACAACAGTTGCAACAGATGTATACATCTGTTTGATAATTTTCAGCAGATGTATCATTTATTGAAATAGATATGTGCTTGTTTGTTTTTTGGAATAGATAATATACATTCACCTTTTTCAGCCCATGCTGCTCTTCTGTGGCCCTTGCACACTGAACATCGGTGCAAGACAAAGATAGAGGCGTTGTAATCTTGCTTTTTTCTATGATTGATGATGCCTTGGAAGTGTCTTTCCTTCTCCTCTTATCCGCCTTGATCTCTAGTGGAGTGTCTGGATATGAAATCCTCTTTGATGGAATGACACCCCTCTTAGATGATATTTTCTTTACAGAATTAGTTAGTGCATTAATAGCATTAATCACTCCATCGTGTTTTGCCTTGCAGTCTTGACATTTGCATGAAGAAATGCAGCAAAATCTGGAGAAAAATCTGTACAACCATTATGATCATAATCATAATGGCTTGTTGTTTCAAAAACTGTAAGAGGAGCATCATTAGCCCCACCCTCCAAAATTGTTTTTATTGTGATGGTTGTTGCTCCAAACAATTCCATTTTTATTCCATCAACGACCTTAGGGTCTAATAAAGTTTGCACAGACCGTAAAGTAAGAAAAAATGGCATCTTCAACTCTCGGTTGGTCGGAACAAGCCATGGATGGACAATCTAAAATAAATCGGTACATATATTAAGAATGATGATGAAATCATTTGATCATTAATTAAAACAAAAACTTCATTAGAATTGGACTTACTGCTTCCTTGGGGGGATTGAAAAGATCAAGAAATTTTGCATTTTGATCGGTTTTGGCCGACAACCATCTCAGAATTCTTGGACAGAAAACTTCTTCCTGGTAGTTCACTTGTTGTCTCAAATAAGGAATGGCTTCAAATGCCCAAGCCTATAACATAACGCCAATAAATCAAAAGAATTATTGAATAAAAAAATGATGAACCGTATCATGATAAAAGAAATATTTACCATGAAGGCCCATGGAAAATCATATAAGTTGACTGTTTTTGGCGTTAACGGAGTCAACAAATATTCGACAGTCATTTTGCAGCTTTCATAACCCCAAGGATAGCTGTTAAATGCCTCAAGATCCTTGGAAAGATTTATTAAACCGAGGCTTATGTTTTTGTTAACATCTCTCGCCCAAAGAACATTATGTACAAACCAAACCAAGCACAATGATTGCTTGTGCTTCTTTGAAAGTCCTTTACCTTTCAACGCTTCAATCAGATTTTTATTTTTGAACCTTGGACCAACAATGGACACCAGGTCATCACGATCACTCGACTTGCCTTTTTCTTTTTTGGGTGTGCGGGGTGCTTTTTTTGGGTCAGAGTAGGTATAACTTGAGAAGGAGACAGAGGATAACATTTTAGTCCGGTAACTATGGCAAACTTCTCCCAACCAAAACAAACAGGCATGCCACAGTAATTTATTCACACCTCATCCATCTTATCTTTGTTTTCATATATAAACCTGTGCTTGAGAAGATCATATACCATTTTTATCTGGAAACGAGCATTGTTGTCCTCCGGGAAATCAAGATATTTCCCAAAGCAGCTTTCCCTAAAATAAGAATCCAATTTTTGTTCTCGAAGTATTTTTTTAAGGCGTCGAAAGATTTTCCCATGACTGACTTAACCACGAGATCACCTGTTAAATCTGTGGCACCATCGCACTGCATTCTTACAGAGTAGCGATCAATGCTGAAGGTTTTGATAAACTCTTCGATGGAAGGGCTATTAGCATTTGGATCATCTCTTTTGAAAGATTCCTCCTCCCCATGTTCATTATCTTCTGCTCCTGATTGAGATAACGTTTGTAAAGCAAGCTCATAGAGTGGTGGATGTAGCTGAGCTGCTGTACTTATTCCTTTACTTGGACTTGATTCGATTTCTTTTATTTTGGGAGCCATGTTATCTTAAATTAACAGGAACATAACATAGATTATAATTGATTAATGCATAACAGTAATATAATAGTTCCAACAGACAACTAATCTGTTGCACCAGGTATGTTATCTGTTGCAACATATAACTGACCTGTTGCAACGGATGAGTAATACGTGGGAACCATAAAAACAACACTATCTGTTGCACCTGGTTATTTATCTGATGCAACACATAGCTGACCCATTGCAACGGATTAGTAATCCATTGGAAATAATAAAAACAGATCACTAATCTGTTGCACCAGGTATTTTATTTGTTGCAACATATAATCGACCTGTTGCAACGGATAAGTAAACCGTTGGAAAGAATAAAAATGGATCACTAATCTGTTGCACCAGGTATGTTATCTGTTGCAACAGACCGACCTGTATGAGTAAATCATTGGAAAGAATAAAAACAGTCCTAATCTGTTGTAAAATAAAGAGTAAACCGTTGGAAAGAATAAAAACAGATCACTAATCAATTATTTGTTGGATCAATATTGTTTAGATTTCTTTCAAACAGAAGAGTCGTCTATCGCAACAGATGAATGATCTGTTATATTGTTCACCTGTTGCATCAGATTTTCATAGTTGCATCAGATTTTTAATCTGTTACATCAGATATTAAAATGAGGAGTAAACCGTTGGAAAAAATAAAAAAAGATCACTAATTAGTTATCTGTTGGATCAATATTGTTTAGATTTCTTCCAA